>NW_015090965.1:76821-162192 GCF_001431845.1 Calidris pugnax | reverse complement strand
GGCAGACAGGAAAAAAAAAAGAACTAACATTAAGATAAACCAGTAGGTGTTATCATATTTATCTTTTCCTTCTGTAGTCTATGGAAGACAATGTTTGAAGCTCAATATGCCAGTGTTAAAGTCAGTCATTTTAAATGACACATGATAATGAAGATAAACTGATAAAATTTCATGCAGGTATTTTAAGGCTTACATATTTTAGAGGGATTTCTTGGTAACACTGCAAAGAGCAGCTACACAGTGTCCTACCTACAGCCCTATCACTGAAGGAAGAGCTATGGAAATGAGCTTCAGAGGAGCAGAATTTTATAATGGAGTAAATCTGTATTTTTTTTTTTCCACAGTGAATCTACTTTTAACCTGCCTCGGTCCAACATTGCTAACTTGTGAACTGTCACTGTCTATGTTTCCTTGTGGAGGAACAGGTACAGCATCACATGCTCCCCTACTTCATGGAGAAAAAAGCTGACATCAACCACTCAGCCAGCTGGAAGAAAGGGATTAATTTCTGATTTATTCCTTTGTGTGCTCATGTACCTAGAAGAGTTACCTCACAGCAGAACTGTTTGTATTTCAGAATATATTACAGTAGCATCCATAATGTCATGTGGATAAACTGCTCAAATACTGACCTCAGTACATCTTGGGTCCTGTTCACAGTTGAACATCAGATGCATTTCTGCTCAAAGGTCATTGAAATAATGATTAATGCTACCTCTGAATCACAATCACAGCAGATTCTGCTAGCATCACACACTTCCTCCCTTTTTTGTTACTGGAAGGAGTTGGACAGGGGGGTATCTAGCATTATTTTTGATAGTCCTTTGCCCAGTATCTCATGCTGCACTGACTGCAGATGCTTCAGAAGGAACAGATACTATTTACCTCTTGAGGAGACAGCAACTACCTGAAATCCAGCTGAAGAACTGGAAGAGACCAAAAATGGGTTTCCTTTGGTGACTGGTGACCCTGCCCCCTAGATATACTACTTATAATAACTTCTAAGAAGCTGCAAGACAAAACACTCTGAAGGCAGTATGTAGGAGTGAGGATGGGTTAGCTCTTATCATTCTAACAGTACCTGAATACCAGGGTGGTGATGAATTCACAACCTACTTGAAGAGATTGCTTTTAAGATATACATAGTCTCTACCCAACTCTCCTAGTGCAATGAACACCACACAGCTAACAAGCACAGCACCTTTCTATAAAGGAAAAACAAGAAATGCAGGCATATTTGTTTGCTAGTTCCTCCCTGGGTTGCCATAACTATGCAGATTAGTACTGGTAGCAATGTCTTGATGCTACATTGCACTTGTGCTGTCAGGGAATAAAAGCACTCCCGAGCCAAGCTTTACAGTGTGATATTGAACCTAATTTTAAAGAGGCCAGATTTGGAATTACAGTAATAGACAAAGTTTAACAGAAGTGAACTATTTTAAAATTGCCTCATACTTCTTAGAATCTGAAGGACATATTAATTTATTGCATCTGACTGAAAGAGAGGATTGTCTGATTTACAAAGTTTTTCAGGTCATACTCTGTTTTCTCTACTGCAATTAAAAAAAAAATAAAATCAGGAGTGGTGACAGGAGACACATATCACATCTCTAATCAAATAGAACTCACAGCAGAAAGACATCTTAACTTAATTCAAAGACATGAAGAATAGGAATGCTTTGGATGGAGAGGACTTCTCTACTCTGGTAAAAAGAGGTAGAGTTTTCATAGACGCACTCCATAATTATTATTCATGTAAACTGTACACATTAAATGCAGTTATGAATACAAGTTTTTTTCCTTTTTAGAGCTTAGTCCAGGGCTTGTTCATCCATTCTTAGTTTAAAACACACTAAAAAATGGTTATATTATCTTTACTAGAATTAAATCAAAGCACTTAAAACAATCACTATCTATTTACTACTAAGATACATCTTTTTGCATGAAAAAGTTATATAAATAGATTATCTGCACTTGGAGAAGGGTAATTAATAACATATTAAATGTCAAAGACCTCAGTTTGTGGAAAGATATTGAAACAAATCAATGCACTTTAGCTTTGTATGTGAGTAGGAGAATTAAAAATCTATCAAAATTCTACAGTTCTTATGCAGACAAAATTGCCTCCAAAATCTTGAACTGGAAATGCAGGATCTGGCCAGACACGTATTTTCCACAAGTTCATAAAACAATCCTTACATTTATTTTTATGGTGAGAAAGAGTTCAAACTGAAGTTGGTAACTCTTTCCTGAAGTTAATGGTGATTATTTTCCAAGACACAGAAGCAAACAAGGTTAATGAAAATTATGTTCTGAGTCTTCTTACTCATGTTATTTAACATGTTATTCTGTTAATAGAATCAAATCAGAACCTTAGCTGTATAAAAAAAATTTTCAATGTTTTCTAATATCATTAACATGGGTTTATTAAAATGAAAATACTTTAAAGACGCCTCCATTTTCCATACTCTTACTGCTTGCTTTTGTACTTCATTCAGTTTATATGAGAAAAGCATTTTCATTTTCCTGCTCCCATCTACTAGACCAAAGGTACAAAGTACTAGCTTTTATGAGATGTTTTACAGGCACCAAAACTTTTCTGCCTTCATTAGAAGCTTATGAAAAATACTATGAACACTATGTTTAGAGGTGGAAATAATAAATAAACAAACACCACCACCCCCAAATATTCAAAATAACTTCAATTCTAAAGCACAGGCATGTAGATAATTTTTCTAGTATTTTTTTAAGGCAATTAATAGATTCAATGATGCCAAAGCCCAGTTTACAACAGGTAGTGTCCAACACACTCCTGTGTCTGCCATCCTCTCTGCAGATAGGTCTGCAATCAGTTTTTTTCAGAGTGTTAACCTCTGCATGCCCTTGCCTGCTGGGCCTCCCTGGCCTCCCTTGGAGGGTGGCAGCCCAGCCAGTGCTTCCTAACTGAGTGCAGGCACAATGGCAGGAAGGGACGCCTTTCTTCGCCTCTCCTTGAAAAGTTGTGAAGCTACAAAAGATCACTAGAGATGCACTGAGGAGGCTTTCACACATTCTTTTGCATTTTGTTTCCTTAAAAGTCATGTAATAAGATAACAAAGCCTGCGGGGCAGAAGCTTAGTGACATTATTTGGTAAGGGGCCACCTAATGCTTAAATGGAGGGCACAGAGCAACATCCCACTGGGTAACCACCTGCAAAGCCTTCGTATTCTTCTGAATCACAGTTTCTAAGTGTCACATACTTCTGCTTTTAGCATGTTTTAAAACCACAGCAGTTAGTACTTAATAATCCCTCCTCAGTTTACTTCTTTCACTATACATTCAACTAAAAGTACACTTTGAACAGGCATCATTTATTACCCTGTCTCTACTACTTGCAACTCCTTAGGAATTAAGGCATTGAAAGAAGAATTCCTTTCCATAAATGTGCAATGATGACTAGGTAAGTTACACTTCTGTACAAGCAACATCCTCCAACCTTATTCTCAAATCATTAAGAAATACAGCTCAACTGTAATACATGAGCAATAAAAAACACCCACAGACAATCAATCAGGAGAAAAATACAGGCTTTGCTCTTATTCTCCAACTGCTCAGATCTACAATCTTCAAAAGTAATGGAGGAAGACGGAACCTACATTTATAACTAGATCTGTTGAAACAATTCATCCTTAGATTCAACCGCAACGCATTTTTGCTTATTTCCCTTTTAAGGGTGATCTTCACAGCCTTCCAGGTCAATCCAGTCAGACTGAAAGGACTGACAGCTCTTCAAGGCCTCCAACAAAGCAAACTCAGACTGTCAGACTTCAGGGCATTTGTACTGGCTCTTGCAACATCTCCAAGTATTTCTAAGACTCTTGAACAATACCATATACCTCTTCATAAATGGACTTTCAAGCAGCTATTTAAAAGAAAAGTTGTTTTGATTCAGTTTGGTCCTGCTTGCCTGGCTTTCCCAGCAGAAACCAGTCTCATGCCAACAATAATTTATTCCCTTTTCAGAAAGTCAAAATTACTCTGTAGAGGTATGTGTAAAAACCTAGTTTTACTTGGACAGAAAACACCAGCTTCTGGAATACAAATGAAAATAGAGAATGAAAAGAAACTAGGGCCTCTGCCAACTTTTCTCCACAGTCCTCTAGCAGCTTATTTGTTCACAACAATATAGCTCAACATCATCAATTTGATACATCCTTGACTCAAGGAAAAGATGGTAGGGAAACCAACTGAAACTTTGTTTTAGTATTCAGATGTCCAGTTTCTGATAACAAGGAAAGGTCAGTGAACCAAAACCATTTTGTCACTTGGAGGCAAACCACCCTCTTAAATCTTATGAAATGTCTTCCACAGCTTCTAGTTGAAGAATACTCAAGCCATTTAAACCATACCATCTTTTAAGATGGATCCCTGTATACGGTGGAAAAATAGAAGATGAAAGCAGTATGATCTCACCTAACATCAAAGTACCTGACATCCAAAAGCCTTTGAAGATCAAGTGTCAGATGCTGTGGAACCACAGCGAGCAAAGAAATACAGACAATTAATAATCTGCAGTTCTTCAGGCTACTTCAAAATATTTGACAACCAAAGCAACTGTGTGGCTGAACAAGCACAGTTTACTTTTTTTTTTTCCTTCAGAATTCTGACATCCCTTGTAGATTTCAATATTCCTGGCTTGGTCCTGATAGCTCTATTGCTGAAGTTTGCATTGTCTTTCTAGGAGCACATTATGCTTCCTGGAGCATAGAACATCATCCCAGATTCCTTAAGGAAGTGTAAAACCTTTCCACTTGTGTCTGGAAACATTTTGCTCCTTTCAAATAGGAAAGTGGCATCCATCTTGGCGTTCTTACTCGCTGCTGTAATTAATTATAGTGTGTGATGTCAGATGTGAGGAAATACCTCACATCTTTAGCGTACTCTGTTTTCATTCCTAGCTATACAAGTCAGAGGACCTGACCTAAATGTCTTTTTACAAGGTTCAAAGGGGCCATATTAATATACAAGCATTACATCTGGAATATCTTCACACAGAAGGATACCAATAATTTCAGTGAGTTTTTTTCCTGTAGTACTTCAGTTTGTCCTTCCCTTCATTGAAAACAAAAAGATGTGCCAGAGTGAGAAGCACCTCTGTTAGGACCAATAGCAAGTAGATATTAGGACTTGAGGTCATCAAGACCCATGGAGATGCTTAGGCCTAGGATCCAAGTCCCTTGCAGCCATACTGATTCTGTTTGAGAACAGAATGAAATAGAATATGAAAAAATCTCAAGATGCATGACTGAACAGAACACGTGTGCCTGCTGGGATCCAAACACAGGGGGAGGCACGGCTGTAGGGGTGACCACGGGGACAGACATTGGAATGGCTGCAGTCCTGCCCTGCTCTGACACCAATCATCCCACCTTCAAATACAAAAGGACTTAACTGCTGCTGAGAGCGGAGGGTGCTGGGTGAAGCTTTGGCTGTGGATTCAACACTTGAGAGCTTGCAGGTGGATTTCTTGGATTTCCTGCCCCTCAGTGTTATGAACTACCAACTCTCATACTCACAGCTTGCTTAGGAGCTACAGTACCTAACAGTCTAAGCACTGTTAGGTACTGTAGCTCATTAGGAAGGAGATCCACACCCTTCTCAGAGTAAGCACACATAAGACTCTCCTTACAAAAATCCCATATTTCAAATAGGGGGCATATGTTTTGCAGTGGGGGCCTTAGCAATCAAGACCTTCCACCAATCCAGCAATTTCCCTACAAGCCTGCAAATATTTCATTTTCTTTCAGACAGCCGTTTCCAGAGTTATACACTTTACCAGATATACTTTACCTTCATCAGTGTTGAAGCAAGACTTCCTGGCAAGAAGGGCAACATTCAAAATCTGGAGATGCCAACAGTGCAGAGTATCAACTAAAACACCCTAGAGCTCCAAGAAGAATAAAATTCCTTCCCACTTAGAAGAAAATGAGTTTTGTTTCCCCCTCCTCCCCCTTACACCAACTCCATTAATTAACAAAGCGTATAAGTTATTTACATGTAAACAATTGGAGCAAGAACAACTTCAGCTTCAGGCAAGAGGGGAAAATTCTTCTCATGACCAGTGTTTCCAGTTGAAAGGGAAGGGTGGAGCATCACTGCCCCTTCACATGGAGGCAGGGAGGGCTGCATATGCTGTCCCTGCGAGGGCTACTCCATAAATCACTAGTTTTGAGGCATTTGGCACACAACCTATTGCAGCAGGCAGTGGAATATACATGTGCAAAAATGCTCAGAGAGACAATCTTTGCAAAGAAAACTGCAACTAACTTGTGACATGCCAGAGGGGAAGCTATTACTCTACCAAAAGAGAATTCGAGTTATCTCAGGAGAGAAAGGGATGCAACCTATAGACAGTTGCAGTGTTTAACCTACCTATATATTGTAGAAAGGCAACGTGTTACATTATCACATACGCAATAGATTAAGAGTTAAAGAAAGTTTGCCCTAAATAAATAATCAGCTACTGTTTTTCTGCTCTTCAAAACAATGCCATGACTATCACAGTTATGCATTAGCTGAACAAGAACACCAGCACAGTCTGCTTAGTCAAAAAGTAAGCTCCAGCCCACATATTCATCCGCTTGCCCTGCGCCACAATATGATCCTATAGATTATTATTTTCTAAACAGTATTCCATATATGTCATACATAAGAGCTGTATGTATAATAATTTGTTACATGTTCTGAGGTGCCTGTTCCCTGCACTCACTGCAGCCTGTCACACAGCCCAACTAAACAGCAGCAATCATGAGCTAGCACCTTGCAGTTGTGGTGTCCTCCAAGACATGATAACTAGGTGACAGTAAAAATCCGATTCCTGTATACTTTTAATAAAGTTTGAGATTAAATGACTTGGCTTTGAAGGGCTGCTTCCTCCCCCTGATCCAGAAAACAACAGTATTAGTCACTAGATAAGGAGAGAATCAGCTTTCATTTATGGGTTAAATTATGTTTTTTAATACAACCTCAGCAAGGAGTACCTTTCTTTGTGCTTGAAGACAAAGGCCTGTACAGAAGGCAACACTAGCACTGTTGGCTGAGCTGGGAGAAAGTCACAGCTTTGTTCTTCTGCCCCAGTTTGCCCAGGAACTGGGGGAAAACACACACCAGTGGGTCTGATGCAGTTATGCAAGAGCCAGAGAAACACTTTATTCATCCTTTTCCCTGTGTTTCTCAGCCACAGTCAGAAAGACATCAGCCTGTTTGCACAAGTTCAGTCCTGCAACGTTTTTACAGAGAGTTGAGAATCTGAAAGGGGTGGTAAGGGAAATCAAATTTAGGATGCTATTTCTCAGCTGTTTTATACTACCAGTTCTGCAGGTCATTCAACTAAAGCAGAGGCAAGTTCTGCAGTGGGTGCTCTTATCTAGCTGCTGGGGCTTTGAAAATCTTGAAATAAATTGGATGCATTACTGTGATGAATTGTGGAAGGCCAAAATGCGTACTTTGCAGAAATGTTCCTGACAGAAAAGATGTTGCATTTCCAGCCTAAGAAACAGTTGTAAAACATACTTACACTGCAGAGCATACAAATGGCAAAACCATCACTAATAAAACTTGATCTAAAAACCAAAAGTTTCTTGCTTTAATTTCTCTCAGGTATCAAAACCCTTTCTATAGTTACTTAAATGCAATAATTTTCAGCCATTGTTTGGGTAGCCAGTACAGTCAAAGTGAAGATTTTGTAAAACAGGATGAAAAGTGTTTGTTTGGTTTTTTTTCCTTTTTCTTTTTTTTTTTTTTTATTATTAGATGTCAAATCAGGGCTAGTGGTTTTAATACCAGAAGAAGAGCCCCGGGAGCCTAGCCTTCAATTTTGGCTATAGAGTAAATACTTTACATATCCATTAGCAAACCACCTGAATTGTCTGCTTCAGTTTCTCTGTATTTAAAAGAGAAATAATTATAACATTTCTGATGGATACTGCAAGAGTCACTTAATGAAGCTTAATTTAGCTGATGAATTCATCAAGAATCACTTAATGAAGCATAATTGATAGTTAACTAACTTCGATATTTGAAAATGTCTTTGCTAGCATGAAGTTCTGTTATTTTAATTGTTAATGATAATTTCTCTGGGGCAGTTTGGCAAAGCTGTTCAGCCAAATTAACTACTACTTGTTGAAAAATCACCAGTATTTCTGCAGTGTAGACTTTCTTGCATATTACCTCAGTAGTTATTTAAACCGTGCAGTGGTGCACTCTGGAACAGATATTCTAGCATGGTTTAATATTATATTTTAATTACACCTGCCTGGAATCTCAAGTTAGCTTTTAGCACTGAAAAAATACTAATTGTGAAAAAAAAAAAAATTGGGGGGAAGGAAGACTGACCGGGAAAAGTTGTCCTTCTTCAGTATGGCAAGAATACCTGTCCACCCCCATCTAGTGTTGTGTTTCACTTAAAATACTAGGCAGGGAAAGGGAGCTTGCTTTGTGTTATAGAAATCCATTTTGGAAGATTCACCACCACCGGTACCCACTTTGGTCAGGGAGAAACATGTTGTTCTAATGCCCAAAGTATCAAAAGCATAGAGATGTGGCATGCAACGTCCAAATTACACTACCCATGTCAGGGATCTAAGCAAGGCAAAAGGAAGCCCACCGGAGTTGCCGAGCAAATGTCTAACAGAGGTCCCAACATCAGAGATTTTGCTTCAGAGCTCTGCCAAGCCCCACCTCTCATAAAGGACGCTCCTCTTACAGCAGTCATTAGCAGCACACAATCCTTACTTGGTATAAGGTAACATCCTCAGGGGGGTAAACTATTACTACATCAGCGTAGCTGTCACTTTTGTGGCTTCAGAGTTGCTTATTCTAAAAATTGTTTCTTTTATCCAGCTCCTCGCTGACACTCAACATGTACATATTCATAAAAATGTGGTTATTCACTTGTCCAAAGTTTTGCTTGGATAGGTCACCTCTAAAACCCGTGACCAGAACCCTCACATTTTGTATGTATAAAAAAAATAATAATTAAATCAGTAAAATACTTGCTTTGAACGTTACATTCCTTAATGTAGAAGTTTTTGCTGGCCAAATGAAAAAGTATAAAAGTAACTCAAATATCATGTCTGTCAACTTGCATTGTTTTTTTTCTCATTAGAAATTAGGCACACAGGAAATGACATAAGGCTCCTGTGTTTTGCACCCTTTAATAGACCTCAATAAACTATGGAAGGTTTCTTCATTGATTTTCCCCTGCTTGACTTTTCTTTGGTTTTCCACACTGGAAATGGAAGCTACTGCTGCATTATACTGAGTACAACCATAGGATCCCATGGCTCCCCTCTGCCTGCACAACTCTACAGTGTCCATACAATCTCATGGGAGAACACACCAAATTCAATCACAGGCAAGAATACACTCAGGCCTAGATTTCTGGCCCCACACAAGTCTCCCTTTCTATTACAGGACAACAAACTGCAGATAGATTCCTACTCCCATCACCATTTATACCTGCCAGAGATCCCAAGAACCATTACAGGTGAGCACTGCCAGAACGCTGATTCAGCACACTACCAAACTCAGGCTAGACCCAGGACTAAAGGACAGAGAAACCAGCTTGGAGGTGCTTTTATGTACAAGTCCTTGTGCAACAATAGGAAAGTCTTCAAATTCTGAACCAGGAAGGAAGATTTAGCCTATCTGCAAATTTAACATCCAGGGAACACAGCTAACAACAACTTGGGGCAAAAGCAGCTTTGTTCACAGTATATTCCTTTACTCAGTTGTACCAAAGTTTCAATGGTGATAACAAAGATGATGAAATTTGACATTTAAAATATGTATTAAGTATTACAAAAGTAAAGATATGAGAAACAAAAAACGTACTCAAAAATCTTTAAATATTGTAATGAAAATTAAAAGGGAAACAGCCCAGTGGTTTATAAATATTTTGCAAATATAACTGCAGCATTATTTAAGCAATTAGGTTTTGTTTTACCTCTTGCTGAAGAGTGCATACCAGTTGTTTTTCCACCTTTGCCAGAGGTGGGAATGTCTGGCCTTACACAGCAGTCCATTACAGTTTCAGTTAGCAAAATTAAAGCTGACCGTACTGGTACAAGTATTTAATTTTATATCTCAACTCAAGCTATTAATTAATCATTTAAGCCCTAGGAAATGGTGTCATGCTAAGCTTTCTAACAATTGACATAATGCAACAAAATATTACCTAATGTAACCTGAATGACAGAAGTCCAAAGGTCTCCTTTCTTCAGGTCATACGTATGTATTTTTTTATATTTTTTTTAAGAACTCAATTTGTATCAGCTTGCTTTCAGGTAATTATTAGGGGATAAACAGTTCTTTGAAACAATGGCTGTAAAATAATCTATAATTCATAGCTGGATTATAGAGATGGTTAAGAGAATACAATAGAGATCCAATGACGAACTGGTTCATGTAACTCCACCTAAAAATCTGACACACAACCAGAGAAGAATTTTTGGTCTCCTGTTAAACACAATTCCTTAGGAGGTACGTTTCACTGGCCCAAGACAGAGCTTTAGAGACACAGCTCAGCTACCATCCAACCAGTTTTTCACATTTTGGCCTTCCTTGTATTCTTTCTCTACAAAGATCTTTTCTTCAGTTTCTCGGTTGACTTTAGAGATATCACGTGAAAATATCTCAAAGCTTCCCACTGTTTAAGTAGCTCTTTGAAATTATGTCCCTTTTCCAGGATGATCTAGATAATCCAGGATGCATGAAATTACAGTTTAAAGTTACTACTTATTTGACTGTATTTGTTCAAATACCTGGAAAATTACAATTCAGATTGCAAAAAGGTATGAGTACTTCTTTTCCCTTTCCATGGGAATTAGACACAAAACTATCCCCTCCTCAAAGTGTAATAAGTTTTAGTTATCTGGAATACATTTAATTTTATAAAGAAAATCCCAACTTTAGACTTGATTTTGGTTCTCTTCCAGCTTCTCCTGAACAAACACCACGCTCTAACAAAGCTGTGATTGTTAATGAACCAGAGCCATGGAGGAGTCCCTTAGCAAGTTCTTAGATGTAACAGAACCTATAAATGAAGTTGGGGTACCATAATGAACCGAGCCATGTATTAAATACATCCAGCTTGTAAAAATGCAGTCAGTAAATTTATATGCTGTCCAAGGTGTGTAGTTTAATCCATTCCTCAAAAGATTCTCAGACAATGTGACAGAATGCAAACATCAAAGTATCATTGGTCCTGGCAATGCACACAGAATTCTCACTTCATGTCCCACCAAAATCACAACTCATGGGGCTAAGCACGCACAATGGATAATAAGAGAACTCAAAAGCAGGGTTTTCATATGTGTATATGAATGATAGACAGAATCACAGAAAACTGGACTGAAAGAGGTTCAAGATTTCAATTGGGCTGCCCCTGCCCTTTCCTTTCAAGTAAAGCCAACTCACACCCAACTAATAGAGATCTAGCAACTGCCTGAAGATCTCCAGCAGAAGCTCCACAGCCCAGCAATCATTACAGTACCACACTACTCCTAAAGTTAACAAAATCTTTCCTAATGTTTAACCAAAAGCTCCCTTACTACTCTTTTAGCCACTTAAGGCTAATAACAGAAAACACTAGTTCAGATGAATCTGTAAGAGCTCTGAATGGCATGGAGGATGGCTTTACATCTGCTACAAATAATACATCTATTTGAACATCCCCATTTGTCACTTTTGTAAAAAAATAAAAAATAAAAAAATCACATTAACCATTATTTGCATTACAATGCACCAGAAACCCTAGCAACTTTTAAGGCATTTTTTCTAGAGTGACAAACTGTTCCTTTCTAAGTACATAATTTGACACCTTTTCTTAATTAATTTTATTTTCTCAATATTATTTTACTACACAGTTTTCAAAGTTATCCCCATTTTTCAAATTGGTTGTAGCATAGTGTCACTTGCCAATGCAATACGCACTCTTTCTATTTTACCATCCCTGTCAGCAAGGAAAGCATGGAATTGTACTCAACCCACAAGTGCAAATCCTGCATAAACACTGTTAAAGCAACCTTCTCATTTGATAGTGTATCAGTGGCAGCAATTTCCGTATGGTTTACCAGCCAGCTAGCATATACATTTCCAAATCATCTCAGCAAGTCCACGTAAAACAAATCAGGTGCTGCTTGATAAGCATGCAAGACAGCATGAAAACCTTACATAATATTGGCTGGATCCCTGTTATCCTTGCCATGTGCTACATTTTTCCAGAGAAAACTAAGTTGGTTTAAAAATTACTAGTTTTGGACAAGTCTGTCTGGATAATCACAGATCTCCTTATCCTATGGCTGCTGTCAGACCTTCTGAGGAACTGATTTTCATGCAAGTAATTTAGACTGGGCAATGCAAAAGAGCCTGGCATCTCTATCAGGCAGTAAGAGCTCAAGAAACACTCACCTCTGTCAACATTTGCTTCTTCTGATATCCCAGCTCCCACCTTCCTTGTCTTCTCCTGATCTGGAACTCCTGAGTAACAATAGGATGACTGCCCCTGGAAAGATAAAGAAAAACAAAAATAAAACAATTTTATTATTGCAAACACATCTGTATTTCATATCATCCCGCTGTCTGCAGCACCTTGTTATCTTGCCTCTGGTTTTTCAGTTCGTCTCTCAGTTTTAAGCTCTTCAAGGCAAAACAAGGTACACTTTAACCAGTGTTTACTCACAATAATGTACTGTGCCTCCTACAAACTGCCTTGACTACCAGCTGAAACTGTAAGTTCCTGTTGTTACAGGGGTAACGCAGTGCAAACCTTCTAAATCCAAGTTATTTTTAATTGCTATACATGGTGCAAACATAGATACTACAAATTGTAGCCCATATGGAAGCTAGACTTCCTGTGAATTCAAAACTTTAATGAAGTTTAGAGCCCAACTTTATAAAACAATCAGCAACACACTTTTCTCATTAACTAGCAGAGGCAGTAATTGAGAATACATGTTTTACAATCACGTTTTACTACTCTATATCAGCAACCTTTTCCCTGTGCACGCACAACATTTGTATTTAGCAAAGACCAAATAAATTTAATACACTCTCAGCTGATGTAATGACTTTGTCTTCCTCTAATTTTATGCTTTGACCAAAGTAATGTCTAATGAGTATTTGGTTAAGTGTATTTTTTTTCCACATCAGCGAAATACTTAATGGGGTTAAAAAGAAAAATAAAAAAAAAGATAGCCCACCTAATCTGACAGATTTTTTTTTTTAGTTTTTATTTTGGAGACGCTCTAATCCTAATTTCTTAGTAGGCCTGTTGCATTGCTTTAAAGCTACCCTCCCTTAAATTATGCCTCCAGCTCAATTCATCACTTCAGCAATGGCTTCAGGTGTGGAAAGTCAGTCTTGCGATTCAAATCACTCCAAATGCAAAGCCTCAAAAGAACATTTCCTCATCTCCCCACCCACTGATCTGTTCTTCTGTCAGTCCGTGCTTCTGACAAACACATATCCTGATTTGTTTGTTAGTGCTCCCAAGATGATGAGCAAAAAGTTATAAAATTATTACACATAATTAAGTAACAAATATTTTGCCTAAGGGGGGAAATTAAGTAAAATCTCCACACATACCACACCTTAAAAAGCTTGTGACAGCAGTTAATTTGATTTAGATCTACTTTGTAATAAACCAACTGTTAGCTGACAAAAAAGACTGTATAATCCTAAATATAGTTTATAATAATAATACAATGTACAGATGTGTGACTTGGTATTTCATTCTTTAAAACTGTAAATTAAACACTGCTCTGGCCTTCAAAAGTCAAACCCACCACCACTTGACACAGCAAGAGAATGCAGTATCTTTCAGAGCATAGCTGTGCTAGGATATTAGCTAAACTTTGTAGTCTCGGTGAATAATTACATGTATTTATTTAAACCTTTCATAGCATCTATTCTCCAAAAATCTCAAGCAAGTCAAATGTCTGTTAATTAAGGTTCTTGGCCTATTCTGAATTCAGCATTTTACCCAGTATGAACGTGCAAAACAAACAGAAGAGGTTTTGTGGTCTGCCCAGGATTGCACAGAGGGTTAATGGCAGAGCTGGTGCAGAGTCAGAGTTCCTGTCCTGCTTGTATTCTCCTGTTCTAACCACAGGACCACACACCCACATCACCCCATAAACCTGCTGCACTCAGAGCAAAGAAACATGACTTTAATGAAAACATATTTTAAGGATAAGCTTATGTCTCTTCTACACGAGTAATACCACGGCCCAGAACAAGTGTAAAACTCTACTAAATTTTTGCTCTCAGATTTACAAAGTCATCTCTAGGATTTTTAACCTCTTTGCATCACTGTTCAAGATGAAATAATTAAAAACTGACATTTCCACTCAGATATTTCACAACAAAGTATATGAATATGCAACCAATCATAGAGGCATCAAAGCAAGTGAGCTAGGGCAGGGGGACTCCCCAGTTCATTTTTTACACAAGTTACTTCACACAACTTTGACTTCAGCATTTCTCCTACAGTGTTTTTAAATTTACTTTGTCTTTTGCTTGCATGGGTGTTTCACAAGCAGCAATAAAAAAAAAAAGAAGCCCCCCCCCAAACGTTATTTTAAAACAAACCAAAACATTTTAAAATGAAATAAATGTGTAGGGAGCCATAGGGAGTAGTCAGAGAATATATGCAGCTGGCAATATCCATTGCTTAAGACCCTAAGGTAGGTCACTTAACTATCTGAGTTCCATTGGTTGCTTAAGACCCTAAGGTAGGTCACTTAACCATCCAAGTTCCATTGGCTCTTGGAAAGTGGAAATAATATTTACTCAAAAAATATACACTTCGGATTTCATAAAAGGCTAGTCCATCAGTAGTCCTGAAATCCCGTTACATACAGCTTGATGAAATTGCAAAATACAACATTTCTAGTAACCTATCATTTTCTCCTCTAAAGGGCCTATACTAGGCATCATTTAATTCCTACTTAAGACATTAAAACAGGATTTAAGTGGGATTTTAAAGATGAATAAACCTCATGTAGGTCTTATAAAGAATTAATTTAATCTGTACTCCTAGCAGTACATCAGGACAAGCCCACCACAATTTTTCTATACTTGCCCTATTAGTACAGAATGCAAAATGCACCCTGAGTGAAATCATCTGCTATTTCCACAACCATTCCTTAAGTCATTGTCCAGACAACGAGGCAAGCTGATTATTTCCAGTCTGCCTCGGCATATTCAACAAATAAAGGAAAACAAACCAAAAAGCACCAGGAACCCAGCCTCAAAATACAACACCTTAACAGAAATAGCTGTGATATCATCAGTTATTTTAAGGTAAATACATTCATTCCCTGACATAATTTATAACTATTAAAATTGCTTTTGTCTCCCAAAAAAAGGTAGACGCACTCAAAGTGTTACCATTTTCATGTTTGTTCACCCAAGCCCTATGCTTCTGCTATCTATTAATTATTTTCTGTAAAGTTAAGGTTACCAGAGACCAACAAAAATCCTACTGGGTGAGATTTGTACATAGCCAGTAGTAAGTACATTTAATTATAATAGTGTTTTTAATTAATTGAAAAACGAAACATGGTCATCAAGTGAGTTTCTATTTTAAGATAATAGCTATAGAATAAGCACACAGCTGCTCTTCCTCCTTGTTTTGCTGCTCATACATTAGAGAGCTCAGTGCAAAAGGCAGATACACCTGGCAGTGATTTCGGCCCCATGTTGACTCAGGAAATGTGAAGCCCAACTCTTACATAATGAATTCAGAATAAATCTGACTTGTCTATGTAAGGTAATCTGTTCTTAGGTATTCTTGCAGTGGCTGAGGGTCAGTTTTGTTTTTAATTTAACTACCCACCCTGGCTATATAATAAATCTTACATAAACAAACCCAGACAGTAGGATTAAAGGATAAACATAACTAATGCTTAGATCCAGAGTCTGTGATGAATGAGGGGGAAAAATCCAAACAAAAAAACAAAGGATGCACCATGCATACACATTGCCTTTCATTTTCCAACTTGTCCAAAATCTATCATTCTCTTTCTGCGTTCAAGACTGTCTGCAAGGAAGAATCATGCTGATGTTTGGTCCTTTCATTGTGCTCAGCAATTTCATTGCAAGGCACTTGGAAAACGTATGTATGCTATTTTAAATAATTCCAACACAGAAAATAATATTTCAAACTGCATTACAGCAGTCAGTTTGGGAAAAACACTTACTATTTGGGAATGCTAAACAGAGAAAACAGTGAGAAATTCTGAACCCTGAAAACAACATACAGGAAGAGTATGGTGTGAGCAACACAAAAATATTGATCACTTTCAAACCATTGAGATTGGAATCATCATAGAAAATAAATTATTAAAGAACAAATTAGTAATTCAAACGTCTCACTTTTACATATGAAATAACCTAAATGAATATAAAAAAACCACAGAAAGGCTTTCTGATAAGTTATTCATAAATCTGAATAGAAACGATTGACTTAAGTTTATATTTTATGATCAATTGCATTTGCAATTCATTGCATTTGACTATCATATTGATTATCTTATTACCAAAGTCTGTGTGTGTTTGTGCTGATGTGAGGTGCTTTTGTCACCATTTGAATTCCAAGTCCCTACTTGATCTTTCTTCTGAAAGTAGGATGAGTAACTTATGGAGAGCATTTATGTTACAGAATACCACTACTTCATACCACTTATCTTTATACTCAAACAAATGTCATGATTTTAATTCATTCACTTGCTATAAGAAAATCAGCTTTGTTACCAAAGATTCACAGTTGCTCCGGACATGCAAACCATACATTTGTCTGCTGGTGATTAACAATGCAAAGGCTATAGCATGAATATAGCTGGGAGTACAACAAAAAAAGGATTAAAAAAAAAAAATAAAAAATCACACTCGTTTAGTACAACAAAAAAAGGATTAAAAAAAAAAAAAATCACACTCATTTAAAAAAACAAACGAAAAAACCCCACAACCAAAACCCCAACACTATTATATGGTGCAGTAGTTACTATAGTAGAATGCCCTTTCAGAGCTATAAAAACTATCTTTTCTGTCTCTGCTCAAGTGAGTGTCCCAGTTTGCTAGTACAGGGTTGAAATAGAAGAGCACTCTTTTCTACTTACTATTAACTGCATTTTACTTCCTCAACACTTACGGTTTTGGAAGTGTTCAGTAAACACACAGCAAGTGTTTTTGTTTAAATTCACTTTGCTCCTATAAATCAAATTACATTATTCATTTTAATATCAACAGATAGAAATACTTTTGTCTGTGGAATACAAACAACAAGATAATCAAGTAGTGCTTCATCTTGTTGCACTTGTTATATTTATTTTTTAATAGTAGACATAGCCAGTGATTTAATCCTTCTATACCCTGTATCCCTTCTCATCCTGAAAGAAAACACTTATTTTTCTTTAATGTAAGCATTATGACATAAATACCTGACTTGTGTAGCATGAAGCTGTTGACATTTGTCTCAAATGACTGGATACAATACAATCATGCTTCTGTGTACCTCCCTCTTTCCCCCTGTACTTTTAAGATATATTTTGCCCTGGTCTTCAAGGTAATGCTGAATCACACTGAGCACTTTTGTGAATATGTTCTTTGAAAAGCTGGGGTTTTTTTTCCTGTGGTTCTTGTTACATATAGTTCAAGTGACAACAAAAAAGAAACCCCCAAAGAGATCACCTTGCATGGGTTTTTTTATACAGTATATTGCTTAAAAGTGCAAGAACCCATATTGATTTCAGCTTACCAAGGACTAATGAAATAGTATGCATTGACATTCTTATATACTGTACAGAGACAAGGTTATTGACCTGAAACTAGAATTCTCAGGGAACGTTATATCTACAGTTCAGCACAATTGCAGCTACACATTGCACAGCTCAACCCAAACTAGTCGAAATCTAAGCAGGGTAACGTGCTTTAATTGTACTCATCTAAATGATAAGGGTAATTTTTTTTTCAATTCAATAGATACTGAGCACACTTTAAGCTGTTCTTCCTTTTCCCAACCACCTGCCCTATACAAAACATGCAAGATAAGCAGGGACAAAGAGTGAGACTAGGTCTGTGAAAGGAAGCTCCTGTTTTAACTCAAATCCAAGAACAGTAACCTGGCATTTGCAGTTCATGGCTGCCACAAGATAACTCCACAAAGCCTGCTCCACAACCCATGAAAAGGAAGGACTTGTAGAAAAAGTGAAGCTGCTTTACTACTAAAAAACATTGACTGAACTCTGCTTTCAGAATGTACACTTCTGAAAAAAAACAAACCTGCTTTCAGAATGTACACTTCTGAAAAAAACAAACAACAAAACAACAAGGTAAACTTTCACGTGCCCTCTATCAGTTCAGTATATAAAACCAAAACCAGGTAAATAAACTTATTAATACTTTTAAATGTATTTAGAAATCAATTATAAAAATTATTTCCTACAGCTTTTTCATTTACTCACAAATTTTTGTTCCTTCAACATCAATTAAAAAAAAAGTCACCAAAATTTTTTTTAGGAAAGAAGATTTGTTCCTTCAACATCAATTAAAAAAAAAGACCAATTTTTTTTTTAGGAATGAAGGAACTTTCACGTGCCCTCTATCAGTTCAGTATATAAAACCAAAACCAGGTAAATAAACTTATTAATACTTTTAAATGTATTTAGAAATCAATTATAAAAATTATTTCCTACAGCTTTTTCATTTACTCACAAATTTTTGTTCCTTCAACATCAATTAAAAAAAAAGTCACCAAAATTTTTTTTAGGAAAGAAGACTTTTTATATCCAGATTCTCCATACTGCAGGGAGAAAAATGTTTGTCAATAGTACAGATATAATGGAAATTCTGAAATTATTTCAGCTTTGTGACAGGGGAGTATCTGAAGGAGTATCATCCTAGAATTTCAAGACTGGAAAGTAAGGCCTGATATTCTGCCTTAAGACCAATGGGGGTACTTATGTGTGATGTGGTGCACACACACATTCTTGAATAGGTCAAAGAAGCAACCCATATTTTATTCAAAACAAAACTAAGGTCACCCACATGGAAAAGAATCATACTAATGCATTAAATCAAGTAGTTCTTAAATTCTCCTCCCCCCCAAAGAAAGTAGATGTCTTGTCTCCAACAAATCTGAGAAAGATGCATTAATAACCATGTAATGTTCAAAACATCTATGATCAACAGACAGTTACAAGTTGAAGCCATTTCTCCATCACTGTTCACGTACATGTCCCCAGTGGTTTGGAGCACATCTGAAACCTGTCATTTTAATTAATTCCAGCCAGGTTTTTTTTCAATAGTCAGGGAAATAAAACATATGCTCCCTTTCTACTCTAACGACCCTTTAACAGCCACATAAAGATCCTGACTAAGTGTTTGTGGGAGCAGGGAGAAAGACCAATAAATAACTTCAATTAAATTCCTTTAGTCACAATTGTGAAGTTATCTCAGTATTCAATTTCTCACAGACAGCTCTCTCATATATGTATAAGCAGCCGCAGAGCTGAGGACAGGGTAACACACCTACTTTCCCTCTTCTAATTGTCTCTCCTTTTAACAACCTTTCAGACAAGGTCTCCCCACGTTTACACAATAGCCACCTGGATCTGCTTTCTTCCCAACAAGTTGCTACTGGTAAAGCTCTCCCATGTGAGTAACTTTGTCAAGGCCTGAAAGGAGCTGGAAACTTTTCTTAAAAGTCCCTGTAACTCCATGAAGGTCTTGCCCTGTATCGCTGGTGTAGCCTCCACTGTGCACACAAATAGGCCTGGTATCACCATACTCATAAACACCACCATAAAAATCAGCATTCTTTGCAAAAATACAACAGGGAGACTCTTGTAATCACCTTGTAGCACTTGGGTTGTAAACGGCAACCAATTTAAATGCAAAACTAACACTGGCACGTTTCTGAAACCAGCAAGCTCTCAGCTGTGAGGTTATGAGAAATGCAGAGCAAATTAAGTATGAGATCAAACCCAACAATACTTCCAAAGAGAACTGAATCATTGAAAGATCTCATAGTAGGAAAATAGAGCAATGCTTTTTCTTAAGAGCAAGTAACTGAAGGAGGATTTTAAAAAATTACCAACTTCTGTAGCAAGAAATGCTAACTCCTGTTAGAAAAGGCCACTAAATAAGTATGTTGAGGCAGCTAAGAGATTTGTCTAATGGCAGAAAAAGATGATCTGAAAGAGGAGGGCGAGTGTGATTGCCAAGAAAAATACTACGAGACCTACTATTGAAAAATAACCAACTTTGATTTATGCACCCCCTTCAGCATCCTTCCATAATATTTAGTAACAAACAGCAGCAGCAGTGTTTTGCACTACACAAACCGCTGCTTTATTGTTGTTTCATTATTAGATTGTGGAGGATTTTTTGGTTTTCAGTTCCTCATGGACCTGACTTGTTCTTTTCCATGCATATAGATGCATACAGATGCATACAAACATATTTATTTCCTGAAAAGTCCTCAGAAAGCAAGCTAATTGAAAAGAGCTTGCAGAAATCCAAGGGAAAGTACAGGTAATGACAGGAAACTGTAGCTGGTCATTCATTCCATAACAAAGTTATATTAAAACAGTCAGCCCAAACCAATGATTATCCCTCTTATTTAAATATTCTGCAACAAGGTCTATGAAATAATATCCCATGGAGATACCCTTACTGGTGGCAGTAACGTATAATGCTGTCTATAGACCAAGGAGGTTGTATGCTATATTTCATCATACAGGTATTGACTACGTGCTCTGGAGAAGAAGGTGCGGGGCTGTTCATCCCTACAGCAGAGTGCTGTCTATAGACCAAGGAGGTTGTATGCTGTATTTTATCATACGGGTATTGACTACGTGCTCTGGAGAAGTGCAAGGCTGTTCATCCCTACAGCAGAACTCTGCTTAGTGCTTAAGAGAAGGAAAGGCAAAAGAACTGTTGCCACACACCAGCAGCATCACCCTGGGCTGAACTGAAAGCTCACTGAGTTTTCCTGCTCACTCATTCAATTCTTACAGCTCTCAGCTATGTTATTTACACCATGTAATGTCAGCTGTGAAAAAATCACTGCCTCTAAGGAAGCAGAAAGGTCAGTAACTCCTTTCACATCAACCACTGAACAACTGACACACCAATGGAATCATCTCATGGCTTCTCTGCAGCAGAAGCAAGCCTCCATAAGAATAAGGACCAGGCCAGCCTGATCTCTTGCAGGAATAGGAAGAGGGAAGGAATTGAAAGTGTCAATGAGCCATCAGAAGCTGTACATGGATGGGAAGGGTTGGGCACCAAGCATGGCTTTTGGGGTGCCTCTGCCTATATGCTGACCCCCTCACAGCAGCAGGTAGCTTTCAAAGGCCCTGGCACAGGCGAAGCAGCAGGACCACAATGTTTTTGCTGTGGCAAAGAGGTCTCTACACAACTGTTTTTCATAGGCAGAGGAAGCCTTTTCGCATCACAAGTACATCAACATACCATAAAAGAGAACTAGATAAGAGATATTCCTGATCTCCTGAACTCATCTCCAGGTCCTTGTGACTTGAATGGGATACTCTATATCCTTAAAACAAATTTTAATATAATTATTTTGCAGGAAGTAGAAATTGACTCTCTGATAGAAATTTGGCCTTGTTTTCTGTGAATTCTACATTACTCTAGCAATGCTTCCACTATGTAAAATTAGAAACAGAGGAGTGACAAGTGAAAAGGAGAGTTGGGGGAGAAAGAATTGGGCAGAAAGAGTTGGAGAAATGATATTAAGAATGAAGAAATAACAGAGGGAAAAAAGGCAATGAAGAACCACAGCAATAAAAAAGAAATACACAGTTCAGAGGAGAGTATGAATGAGACAATACATTGTGCTATGAGCAACCCTGGCTAGTCTGTGAAAATGAGAGTCATATGCACCCATGCCATCACAATGACAAGATTGTTTAGTAGTTTAGAGAAGTCAGTCAAAATAAAAAAATAATTATTCTCCTTTTCTTCCAATTTTGATCAGTTTTCATCACTCTTGGATAGATTCCTACATACGCATCTTTATGTCGTGCTTATAAATAGATAGAATTGTTTGTGTAGTTCAATATGTAAATAAATGACATTGAATTCTTAGCAGCCTACTAAAACTATATTTTTTACTTATAAATGTGGTTATTTCCAGCCTTTCAGAACTGTAAGACATGAAGCAGGCAGGATTAACAAGTATCCCTGCTTAAAAACAGGGTCCTCAGAGATGGATAGATTAGTTTTCTGTTAGCTGTTTCTGGGATTCTTACAATGGCTGAAGCACTTCACAACAAGTAGAGAATCTGCCTGTATGACGGTGGGTCATTTTAAGAAAGGTATTGAACAGGCTAAAAAGTGTTATCACCAGTTCCATAAAAACAGAGCCAGCCCTTGAAACCAAAGACACTTATCTTTTCCTCACAAGGCATGTGAGCCAGTATTTTATGTCAACAAATGCAGCCGTAGGACCAATCACATAACAGAGCTATCACCATTCAAACTGGTACACAAAATAAAACTCAGCACATAGGAACAGAATAGGCGTTTATATAGGTTTATATAGGACTTGACAAAACATTTGTAATCACATGCCTGCCAATTCCTAAGAATTTACCTTGAAAACATTTCCCTTCAATGTGTCTAAAAAAATCCAAAACCAAACCAAATCAAAGAAACCTCACACGCAACAAAAAAACAACCAACCCACAAAAAACCCCCACCAAACCAAAAGCAAAATAAACCCCACAAACCCTGCTCTTTAAGTAGTATTACCATTACTATTTACTACATTAATGCGACATTGCCCAGTGGTCAGTAGGTAACAACTACAAAATTATGTAGCGGAAGTAAATAAAAGCTACACACAAAGCAAGACTTAAGTACAGTGACTAAAACCTGTGAGCTGTGTAATTAAAACGTTGACAGATACCTGAATCCCACTAGCACCTTTTTCTTTTCCCATATCACTCTTCCCCAAGAGAAAACATTTCTTCTAATCATCAAAGAGCTTTCAGTGTTAAGACTTCAGCTGTCATTTTAAAAGTTAAGCCTTTTCGACTTACTATGTAATGTCAGTGTATTCCAACATAAACATGAAATGCAATAAAAGGTAAGTGTAATCTCTTTACAAAACACAAACTAATCCTTGTTCCTACAATTGTTTCACTGCCAAATAAAAAACATTTCTGAAGAGTACACATGAATTAAATTATTTGAAAGGTCCCCATTGGAGTTAATACTGAAATCCCAGGTATTGCATATTTAAGAAAACTGAATTTTCAGCTTCAAAACTTGATTTAAAAAGTGCGACAGCCCTCTTTTCATCATTAATTTCAAAAACCAGCATTTTATGTCATTGAAATGCTTATTTTATCAAAAAGGTGAAAGAATACTACTGTTACATACAATAAATATACTTCATTTTCACACAGTTCTTTCAGGTTTAGTTTCTTCTACACAGATTCTGCTGCAAATGCAGTTAGAGAGAAAAATGGTAGGAAACCTTTCTACACAGATTCTGCTGCAAATGCAGTTACAGAGAAAAAACGGTAGGAAACCCATTAGTACTACCTCCAAGGCTAGATCATTGCAGAATTCGTAAGTACTTTATGCAAAACCTCAGCCTGCATGTCTGTTTTGCAGTACTTGGTTCTAAAATCCAGAACAGTCCTTTCTTCCAGTTCTCACTGCCCACAGTATGTGTGGTGGAACGCCAGCATTGCCTGAAAAACCTCAGATATAATTGTTCCTTACAGTATTGCAGTTTGTCCAAAAGTTTAGATGAAGCTTTATGGAATAATGTCTCTCTGCTAGCAGATATGTTGCACTTGCTGTAGGTTACCATCACCAAAAAGTTCCAGCAGCTTTGTCAGGGTTGGGAGCAGAAATTTGCTGCATGGAGCTCTGAGAAGTGAATGAGAAACAAGTATCCACTAATAAACTGCAAAATAGTATTTATACAGTAAAAAACATACAAGATAAAGGAGAGAAGAACAGATTTAAAATGGAATCCGTTAGCTACCACGGATGACTAGCTCCTATGTGTGTCATTTTCTCTTGTCAACTAATGCCAGCTCTAATTAATTATCAAATAAACTATTCTGATTTAGTGCAGGTCTAAATATCATGGCAGCAACGTGCTAGAATACTTTTGGAAATACCGTGTAAACCAGCAGTTAATCAGTTTGCAGCTGACTAGCAACTGTATTTCCCGAGCACTTTAGGAAAAACAGTCCCTGCTCTGAAAAGAAACTGGTTCCAGGATACATGATGATGAACATGGTGCCAATTTTGCAGACAACATCCACAAACCAAATTTCATGGTGGTATCTGAGCGTGTCCAGAGGAGAGCCACCAAGCTGGTGAGGGGTCTAGAGAACAATTCATATGAGGAGAGACTGAGGGAGCCAGGCATGCTTAGTTTGGAGAAGAAGAGGCTGAGGGGAGACCTAATAGCCCTCTACAACTACCTGAAAGGACATTGTAGAGAGGTGGGTGTTGGCCTTTTCTCCCAAGGGAATAATGACAGGACCAGAGAAAATGATCTGAAGTTGCAGCAGGGGAAGTTTAGATTAGATATTAGGAAGAATTACTTTACTGAGAGAGTGGTCAGGCACTGGAACAGCCTGCCCAGGGACGTGGTGGAGTCACCATCCCTGGAGGTATTTAAGAAAGGTGTAGACGTGGCACTTCAGGGCATGCTCTAGTGCCTGAGATCTTTGGATGGGTTTCTTGTGTGTGTATGATTGGACTCAATGAGCTCAAAGGTCCCTTGCAACCATGAAGATTCTGTGATTCTGTGATCTGGAGCCACTTAGGCAGAAAGTGCTACATTTGCACACTTGCACTTTGAAGTACAGCTAACACAAGTAGCATCCATGCAGAGACTCCTCTTCCCTAGAGGAATATTTTACAGATGCTGAAGGAAGGTTTATGGTTTCAGCTTTTTCTATTGCAATCTTAGCACAAACTAGTAAAAATGCTAATTGCTTCCAATTAGGTATACAGAAACTGTGATGTTTCCAAAATTATAGAAAATTGCTGTTGCTGTTCATTTATCTTTTGAGGTCAAAATACGTCATTTGTTTTCTTATTCCCAAAAGGTATCATACTTGGCACACGACCATACTAGAGTGGAAATTTCCCGACATACTAGATTGTATCAACACAATTTGTCATTGAGCAATAATTCTTTGCATACAAATATCTGGATAGGCTCCAATAAAAACTGTGTAAAACGCTAAACTACAAACGTGTTAATCTTGCAGACTGATGTGGAATGTTTGACTCCTGGCCCAGGCCTCCCTCTTCAGCATGCACATTGCAACCAGTTTTCCTGTTAGTATGTCACGTTTATCATTATTATTGTGAAGAGGAAAAAAAAAACACCCAACAAACACAAGCTTTTATTAAAACCCACTTATCCACAAGGAATAAAAACCCCAATGACAAAAAAACCAACCCAAAGAAAACCAAACCAGGAGCACTACTTCAGGCTTTCATGGCCATAGTCCTAAATGTATGGCAAATCCACAGTTGCTGAATTTATCCTAATAGTCTCTTCAGCCGAATATGTTTCCAATCTGAATTTTAAACATTTTCTTTATCTTTACAACTATAAAACAATATTTTCTAACCAGAAGACTGTAGTAGACAAGATATTGTATTAAGTCTGCAGACACTCTAGAAAAGTGAACTGGCTAAATCATCTGAGAGGACTGCCAGTGGCACAATCCAAGATGGTAACTTCATTGTCAAAGTGTAAAAATTCCCACAATAACGTTTAGCTAATAATCTAGTTTTTCCATCAGATTTTTTTCCATCTTTTTTAGATGCCAGTGCATCAATCATGACAACTTATTATTTACAAAACATTGAAATGAAAACATTTGGAACTGTGGGAATGTGGGAATACCATCAAGATGTGGGAATATCATTTTAGATAATATAGAATTAGTGCATTGATTGCTTTATTTACCATTCCATCTTCTCATAAAGATCCTTCATATAAAACTAATGCATAGCTGGCTACATCTGAAGCCCTGAAAATCTTTAATTCCTTGTCTGTGAACTAAGGATTGGCTCACTGGGGAGTCTTTCTACAGCAGCTTTTAAATGAGGATGTTAACTTTGTGGACATTGAATTAGAACAATATTAAAGTTGAGATGTATTCTGCTACACCTGGAACTGACTCTTATTAGCATAGGCAAAAATTTAATTTTTCAACCTAAACTAGGGGTAGCAAAATTCAACATTGCACTCAATTGCAGTGTTCATCATGTTCATCACACGATCAGAGAGATGTTGGGAAACAGTAAATGAAAGGACTCTCATCCAGCCTTTGGAGATCTGTGGTAAAGAAAAGAGGTGGAAGCAGTAACTGAACATTTCTTGTGCATGAGAGTGAGGACAGATCTCACTGAAGATCCTAGTATGTATGTGGGTGGGGAAGCATCTGGGTGAAAGCTGGAGAAGGCTCCTAACAAAAAGGAGTCAGAAAAACGAGCTTGGAGGCTGGGGGAAGCAGTGTCACACAGGGAGGGAAGAAAAGTATCTCTTCCTCTAGTCTACTGTTTGTTGAGATGCTCTCATAAATGAAGAGAGAAAAAAACTTAAAAATGACTGAACAAAACTATTAAATGCTTCCCCAATATAGTAACTTCTTCATACCACTTAAATATGTATATTTGTCAGCCAGAAGTTAAATATCAGATTATTTAATATTCAAACCAATGGACATTCACAGAATTCACTATAGAGAGGATGAACATTTATCACAACTAATTTTTAAAAATACCAGAAGTGTATGTTTAAAATATGTCGTGTTGGGGTTTTTTTTAGCCTCTCACATTCATCGCATTATCTCATGTGGAAGCCCAAAGCCTTCCCAAGAAGAAAGCAAAAACCCCCCCAAAGTCCATTCTCATTCTTCAACTGAGAACTTCCTAAGAGAAAATACATATTACCTTTCCCCCAAATACATACATACAAATTCCTTTTTCTCCTCCCAGAAAAAACAAGTAAGCATTATTCCACACTAGCATTCATCCACCCTTGCTGTACCCTCTCTGCACTGTGCAAACATTCTTGCTAGTGCCAAGCACTGAAATGGCTGCGTGACAGATGGCACGTCTAGCAGTTTACATGTCCCCAAGTCTGGCAGGCAAAAATATCTCATGAAGAACAGCATTTTGTGTTTCAGGAGTACTTTTGTTATGGATTTCCAGGGGCTAGGGAGTTTCTGGACTGTTGTGTATGTTGTGTTTTGGGGTGGGTTGTTGGGGGGTTTTTTTGTTTGTTTGTTTTCCTTTTCTTTTTAAGCCTATCTTTATTTATTTAACAATCAGCTCAAAATTGCTTGCTTCACCCCCCTCTCCTCCCTTTTCCAGTTCGACTCTAGAGGCAACAAGCCAAAAAAGAATGATTGTTAACTGTGCAACAGTGTCATGCCTTGACATGCTTCTCAGTATTTTACAGTCTAACTGGTAGTCCTCTAGCCTGTATTTTAAAATCAGCCATTCCTGTGCCAAACCAAAAAGAAAGAAAAAAATAGTATAATTGTTAAAAATATAAGTTCAAATTTTAATTTTTTTTATCTGCTCAGCAATTTTATTAGATTCTTCTTTATCAAAGAAAAAAAAGTTACAGGAACCTTGGTGCTTAAACTATTTCATGCATGTAATCACATATGGAAGAATTTATAAAAATACTCCTATTTTCAAGTGAACAGCCACAGGGCAATAAAGGAAAATAGGTACTAACTTCCTTGTCACTTTAGTTTCAGAAACAGAAGAGCGATTCCGACCACAACTCAGTGTGAATCTCAGCAAATCTCAATGTCTTATTATGGCCAGATTCAGATTGAAATATTCTAGAATTATGTGCCTGACCATCCTCTCCATTAATATGTATTTCTTGCATTAAAATAAATACATCTCATAAAAATAAAATAATTTCACTGTAGGGAATCTAGCAGCTTTCATAGGGAAACTCCAATATTTAGTTTGAGGATGGATCATTTAAGAGGAGACAATCTCTTGTGGTATTGCATCACTTAGTTTAATTACCTAGGCTCTCTCCAATGCTTCTTCACAGAACACTAAACGAAAAGTCAGTTTTCCTACACTGCAGCCTTGCAACTCTGCAAGGCCAGAACACTCCCAAGGCTGGCAGAAGACACTGCTCACATGCTGACAAAATATGCCTCGATAATTGGATGAAGAGAATTGCCAGCCGACTGCTGGTAAGTGAAACTGTACTTATGTGACCCTCTTGGGGAAGCTTGGTGACAGTATGAGTTGGCCAGAGATGGTCATTCAGCTTAGTAGGAAAGACCTGATTTTGCTAAAATGCTAATGAAATAAAGTCCTCAAGATATCAAAAATTTATAACCCCCCCTTGCCAAGATATATATATGTAAAAAAATATTATTGTAACTGGTTCCTATTAGTCATACTGTCATTACCAAAGGAACTTATTGAGAAACAGGACCCTGAAACTAAAACCCAGAAAGCTTTCCCTTTTTGCAGAAAACCCCAACAAAACCAAAGAAAACCTCAAGAAGAAGTCCAAACCGTCAGCTCCATTTAGTCACAGCAAGCCACCCTAAGCTAAAGTAACGGCTCTCTTCTTAAAGCTCTTTCATAACAACAAAATTATATTTACACACATAATTAAGGAAGATAAAATATTGTTTCAAATAATCTTGACACACAGAAGAAGAAACTTCTAGCATGGCAAGATACAAATTCCTCGTGAGAAAGCAGCTATTTGAACCATCTTCTTGTTGATGCATTTCAAATAAATACAAGGAAGCACAAGACTTAACTATGCAAAGCAAGACTAAAACTTCTTGTTACTTATTTCTCAGAAGAAAGCATTTTGCTTGAAGCCTTGAATACAAGGCTTCTTTTGGGTTTATGGGCATCACGTCATGATTTCACCAACACAGTCTGTTTCTGGTGATGTCAATGTCTTTGGTAAGTGCTTATTAAGCAGGTTTTATCAATGGATTAAGAAACAGCTTAGCTGCCAAAAAGAGCAAAATAAATTTTAGATCAAAGCATATAATCAACAGACATAACAGGTGACTAAGTACCATCTGTCAGCATACTGTTCTATGACACAGAAGGGGTACGTATATAAAAACAGTGGTGCAGAGATGATATTCAAGAAAGGGGAGGAAAAAGTGCAATGGGATCAGCTAGTGTCAGAGTTGACTATGTTCCAGATAAATTAAACCAGCCAGGGGCTAATACGCAATAGAGGCCAAGTTTTGCTGAATTTTCTTTTAAAAGATTTGCATTCATGAATTGGCATAGTTTCTCTCATTACACGGTGATGCTGACTTTTTTTGAAATCTCCTGGTTTTGGCTTGTGCTGAATGAATTGCTATTCCACCCTAAGTGTCAGTTTGATTATTACAAATGCCAAGTTGTTCTTCTCTATTTAAACTAGTGAGAGGAGAGCACTTTAATATGTTTTCCAAAATAAATAACATGAAAAATAAGTTCAGAATTTCAGGCTTAAGTAGGTGACAAAGATATATCACTCAACACACTAACAGTTGACATTAAATAAAAAATTATCCTAGAGTTGAAAAAAATCTTCAATTCATCATATCTTTCAGATTTGAAAAGAAGACGTCTTTAAAAGAAGAAACAAAAATAACTGTCTAAGTGTGAATTTGGATCTTACCAGAAGCATGAACTGTTTGCTCATTCTCTCACAGCAGGGCATTCGCATACAGGAAGATTTTTCCTATACATGATTTTCAGCAATATCAGCCCTTAAACTCCACACTGCACCATCAGCTTTCTGGACTGGTCAAGTCTCCAATGCAATTCCATCTCTGAAAGCGCTCAACCTTACCCCAAAGCATAGCTCAAGCTCCAAATATGTGTTGACCTAACAGCCTCATCCTGAGCCAAGTCCCCACCCCTGCTCTCCAGCTACTGGGAATTCTGCTCAGAAAACCTTGACTCCCTAAACCTAGACTGAAGCACAGAAAGGCGAGTCCAGCTGCAAGAATGCACCGAGTGGCAGACCCATCCTGAGCTCAGCCAGCATCTGAACTTCCCTGGCTGAGCAGGGCTGCAGGGGAATTTCAGCTCTGAAGACTCTCACTTCTCTAACCCTCCATCATGGTTTAATCCCAGCTGGCAACTAAGCACCAGAGAGCCGCTTGCTCACTATTCCCTGGTGGGATAGGAGAAAAGAACCAGGAGGAAAAAGGAAACCCCTTGGGTTGAGGTGAAGACAATTTAATACAACAGTATAGAAGAGAATAATAACAATAATGATAGAAAGAAAATTAGTGATGAGATACAATCGTTCACCACCCAGTGATCGATTGCCCAGCATGTCCCTAGCAGCAATCACAGATTTCCTGCCCCCTCCTCCAGCCAACCCCCATGATGGCTATGGTATGGACTATTCCTTTGGCCAGCTTGTCCTGTTTGTTTATAGAAGAGAATAATAACAATAATGATAGAAAGAAAATTAGTGATGAGATACAATCGTTCACCACCCAGTGATCGATTGCCCAGCATGTCCCTAGCAGCAATCACAGATTTCCTGCCCCCTCCTCCAGCCAACCCCCATGATGGCTATGGTATGGACTATTCCTTTGGCCAGTTTGTCCTGTTTGTTTGCTCCCTCCCAGCTTCTATGGGAAGCTGAAAAACTCCTCAATATAAGCATTACTTAGCAGCAGCTAAAAGAATATGCATTATCAACATTATACTAAATTCAAAATAAAGCAGCTACTAGGAAGAACATTAACGCTACCCCAGCTGAAATCAGGGCATCCTCCCCTAAGTGTGAAATTCCTAAATTCATTATGGTTTGCATTCATTTCCACTTGCCTACAACCCCACATTAGGATACATGCATAGATTCATTGCCTCTGAAGTAGCTACATTGGGTTTGTTCTGTGCTTTCCAGGAGTACGTTCCGATTCCCGACCTGGATGTGCAACCTCACTCCATTGCAAGTCAACATAAGACAGACATACACCACACAATCAGCTCCTCCTTCACCATGCTCTGCTTTGTGGACACAGGGAGCTGCGTCCTAACCCCATGCAGGAGACTTGGCATATTCTAAGCAGAAACACCTCAAAAGATAAGGGGACCAGATTCTAAAGCACATCATGGCATACGTCTAAAGGTAAGTCCAGACTCAGGCAACAGTAACAAAAACCCTATTAACTTCAATCAACATCACACTCTATGAGAGCGGTGCCCAAACAAGAAAAGTTTAACACAGCAAAATGTTAAACTCTAAATGACAGTGTACAAAAAGGAAAATGAAACAAGGCAATATTAGATTATATTTTACGGTAAGATCCCTTGTTCCTTCAGGATCTTGTTTAGCCTAGGCTCCTGGCTATCTAGCTCTAGCCAGGAGGACTTTTCTGAACCAATTAACCTCTCTGACCTTTTGTGCAAGATGAACCTCTTCTTCCTCACCTTCCACTCCAGCTTGACATTCAAAGCTAGCGTCCTGTTTTGTTGGTATTCTAGTTACTTTATTTGTTTGGAACATAATTTGATGACACAGAGATCTTCATTGGAAGTGGCTGTGATGATCACACCCTCACCTCCATTCCCATCTCCCACACCCTTCTGCATTATTGGAGGCTAAACACCTTTCTCATTCCCCTTCCACTGCACTAATGTTGTCAGTGCCTAATGTAGTGATACATCCATGGCTGTCTGGTGAAGAGCAGTTTAAAACATTTTCAACTCTGTTGCATCACTTTGTCATACAGTTTGAGAAGTATTCATACTAGAAACATGCTATCAGGCTCCCTAATCTGAGATCACGCAGTAAGTAGTAATAAAACAGAGTACAGACACGTTAGCTCAAGTGTTTTCTCCAAACTCCCTTTACTCAATTTCCTGTTGTCATTAGAGGCTCTTGGCATTACAGAGAAAGGCGGGCATAATTTCATCAAGGCACACAAAGAAGAGTTTTACAAAAGCATATGTTTATGTCAAAAAGACACTTTTGTGCAGTAAAACAAAGATTGAGAGACTTCCAGCCTGCAGGGGAAAGCTGTCAGAGGATTTAGTCCCTCTGCTTCAAGATGGCTGTTTCCTAATAGCCTCACTTCTGCTTTTGTGGGGATGAAGGAGGACAGTGAAAAGAATAAAGACAGCAGTATATGTTTTATTTTTTTTTAGGACAGAAAATGATCATAGAAAAGTCAAAGAGCCTCTTACAACCACTGGCAAGGATTGAGAATAGAATATTCCCATCAAAATGCAAAGCCATAACAGGAAGACTGGGGAAAGCTTCCTGCTCAAAATTTGAAAATCTCTCTATAATTTTCAAAGCTCAAATTGGTAAAAAAAAACCCTATCACCTTTTCCATGTGACTGGTCACTTGCTCTGGGTGATGTGATAATACACGTTATCATCTCAATGAGCATTTTTTTTTTATTAAAACAAACAAACAAACAGAAAAAACTTATTGCAATTTTATTTCCAGAAAAAATAAAATCTTCAGAAATTGGCATGAAGTTTACTAATACACTTGCAGGTTAGTTTCCAATATTTACTCTATAATGAGCAAGATATTCTGCTCATTATAGATATTCCCCTTCCCCCCAAGAGTTATTTTTTTAACTAAATGAACTTATTTTTCAAGCTATAATAGAGTAGAATTGTAAAAGAACACTAACAAAATTTTGAGTTTTTCAGGCTTACTGTTGGTCTACTTAGAAACTCCTGGATCCGGCAATAAATATAGCAAGTCAAGTAATTTATATTTCTTAAGGTCTATACTAATCTAAGATGATCTATGGTATTTTTCACTCCATATTCACCCAGGCTACTGATCTGCTACAGAAGATTAAAATCTAAAAGCCCATACTGCAAAGTCAAAAAGCAGATTTCATATCCATAAATTAACTCCCACTCTTACAAATCAGTTAACTATCCCATTCATGAGCACTTAAAACTGGTCCCTCCTCAGGCATGGAGGATATTTTAAACTTCAAAGTTAATCCTCTCTTGATCTGGATTAATTGCTGTAGGAGCTTGCAAGTCTTTCTGAGTACTCTTGGCCAGCTGTTAAGACCCAACAATTTCCTTTATTTATTCCTTAAAATTAAAAATGCATTCCTGTAATGAATTAACCCCTTCCCTACTCAAACACAATATATCATCAGCTGTGAGTTTTCACTACTGCATTATAGTCTACGTTCTGGTTGTAAGCTTCATATAGGTGTTGCTAAGGGGACTAGTAGATGTTGGCATAGAGTCATGACGGCGTACGTACTACATCAAATGAACCATAAACTGAGGTTTATGTGTATACGAACTAGGCATTTTAGATGGAAAAAGGCCTTAGTAACATAAGATAACTGTCTAAGAAACGGTAATATTGAACCTTGGTTGAAACCCTGAATAAAGTCAGAATCTCTAATGTTACCTGTCTTCCTTTGAATCAACACCACACCACAGAAGAACTCAGAACTTCAGTTGCTGAAGGAGTTTTCATGATTGTTTGAGGCTACTTCTACATCAAGAGGCCTCGTTGCCCAGTTTATGAAAAGCTAAACATGCATGATTAACCTATAGTCTCAGACTGCAAGCGCATGTCCTATCTTGGCTCCAGACCACTTCTGATGCTGAGGAGATATTTGTCTAGGTTGTTCCTCACCATTCCCCAGTGTTTTAATTGAGACTTTGCCTTCCTCTCCCATCCTCCAATCAGTATAAGTTACTTATTAAAAAAAGCAGTATTGAAATGCCAAAATTAAGTTAGATGAATTTGAAAGGTACTGTGGTTCTCTTCCATCACACTGAGGTTCATCTGGGTAACAGAAGTCTCAGTGATGTTTGATGAAAGGCAGCTTGTTGTTTAATTAATATCTATATTTTGTTCAAATCTTTTTGAAAATACTATCCATATGGTATAAGAGGTGTCAGCAAGTTGGGGAGCTGGCATAGACAGTTAAATAGCAATTGCATTGCTCTTTGATCATTGCTACTCTTAACAGCTTCAGTGTGTACAACAGCCACAAGCTATTTGGCAAAAATTACAGGAGAGTTTCACACCCGGATCTGGACTCAGCTTCACATAATCACTACCATTCCCAAGAAGCCGTGAAGAGATATGAACAATGGTAGACAAAACTAGAACAAAATTCTTTTGCGATATTCTGAAAGACCAAATAAATACATAGATTTCTACTTTTCTACAGGCTGCATGAAAACACCTGGTTTACAAAAGACTTTCAGGAAGAAACACTGCTCACATCTTACATGTATGAACTTCCCATCTATTCTGAGAGGCAACATACCACCTTCATGTTGCAATAGGACAGGGATGTGGTTTTAGAGAAGTCAGTAGCTACAACTTCTTCATGCAAAATCAATAACTATTAATGAACATCAGATATCCTTGCTATAATTTGAATTTCTGGAGGCACTGTGAGCATCCCTCTGTTCTCACAAGCAAGCCATTTGTACCAGTTGCCAACCACAAGAGAATTTGTAGTTTCTGAGCTAGTTAGAGTGAAGACATACAACTGCTCTTGTAACCATTTTTCCCAGCTTTTCAATTCTTGGGAACATGCCTATTTTACAACATGGAATGATCAGCAAGAGGATAAGCAAGATCTGTGACTGATTTTTTACAAAAACACTTCCTGCAGACACTTTAATATGCTAGTAGATAGAAGGTTTGTCTGAACATGTGTTAGCAATAGGGGAAGTCTTTGGTATTTCTATTTTTAAAAATTAAATTTATCATCTATTAGAGAGTCATGCTCATACGCTTCAAATTCTTAAGAAATAATACCTTAGCAGTAAATAATAAAGGGGAGATTGTAACCTTCTTAAAGATTCACTTGTGGTGTTTCTCGGCAGAAACTGTCTCAGACTTAGAGTGGCCAAAATAAGATTTTTAGAAATCCATGTTCAAAAATGGGTTAAATTACCTTCTCTCTGTACAAAGATGCAGTCTAGATGTTCACACATTTCTGGTTTGATAATAATACACCTAGTTCATTTGTCTGTCACTCACATCTTCCATCATGGACCAAAAAGCAGACAAATTAGCTAAACACTGCACTCAGATAAAAATCAAAGGTTTAAGGGAGGACAGAGTAGCATAATTTTTATTTTTTTTTTTAATCAGAGGATTGCAGAATCTTTATGGGCATAAATAGTCTTTTTTTAATTATTATTTTTTCTAAATAACAGCCATTAACAAAAGCCAAACATGTTTCCCTCAGTTTATAACCTGGGAAACACAAACACTTGGCAGGGGTCCCCTATATTCCAGGGTTTCTATGTGCACATAACAATTCTCCCACCATTTTCAAGCTTTATTTTATATATTTTTTTTTTATTATTTTTTTTAAGCTTTTAAAATTACAAGTAAAATTGAAATTAATTTTTATCCATGAATAGGTTAGGATAAGCACTTCTTAGTGTTTGCAAGTATTATAACTTGAAAGACAGCAGTCCTTTCTCTTACTTTATTTTGTGACTTCAGAAATAAAAATCCTAGAACCTATTATTACTTTGATTAAACAAATATGGCCAGAAGGCAAATATGAACATTTTTCCTCTCTTCTACAATAATCAAAGTAACACAAAAGTACACAGTAGTTATATCAACTTTAGCTTAAAATCTTACTTCAATTCTCACAGCACTTCTAAATTCCAACTATCAAAAGTAAATCTCGCACAGGAAAAATTGCAAATAAGCTTGTATGAAGAAATACACTAGAAAAGAACATCTCAACCCAAAACCACTTTGCTGCAATATAATTGCAAAGCCAGCTGATTTTGTTTATTAAAAACATTCAAGGCATCTTAGCATATAGACTAATGGCAAGGCACTAACAATGCTTTCTGGTGATGTAATTATGACTTCAAAAAAATAAAGCACTCTCAAAAAATAAATAAGATCATTAATTATAGAAATTAATAATGTCCAAGTGATCAACATTTAAAAAAAACACTCAACTCTTGGATTTTCAGAGCTTTTATTGCAAACTGTTACTTACTTCTAAACCAGATAGTTTCTTTGTAAGATTTGTTTGCCTGGTTGGTACAATGCCTACAGCTACTGTGTCATGGAACTGCTTCTTTAAAGAGGAAAAATGCAAGATCTCACATAACCTTTTTGATCTTGCAAATGTCAGACTTCAGGGCTGTTTGTTGTATCATCCTACAATTATAATTTATTTGAGGTTTTCATATAACTTATCAGTTATACAACAGAAAACCAATCATAATTATGTTCTCAGCAGTACTATCTAGACATTGTGTTGCTCTAACTACTGCTTTCATTGTCTGTAAAACCGCAATTCTTCCAAAAATTTGTAACATCATTTGCCAGCTTCCTTAACTGGAAAACAACAAACGTACCGGCTCCAAGTACTTCCAATTCCTACTTCCATTAAAGCCAGGGAGCACTCTAGTATGTCTGCATGGCCTTTATTTAGCCAAGAAACAGCCACTGCTTCAACAATAATTATACAATTGTAAAGCTTTAAAATGAAATTGTTAGCAGACAACTTTATTCTAAGAGAGCTCAAAAAGAAGAAAGAATTTTCTTTTTTTAAATAAAGTCAGTAGGCTTTGCTATTTTGCTTGCAAGTTGAATATTGTATATTCCTATTTCATAATGCTTCATCTTTCCATTCAGACTTAACCCTATAGTGAATGCTAGTCAATAAATCAGAAGATACTGTCAAAAAACACGCACAATCAGGAGCAGTGTATCCTGTGTTCATGGCAGTGTTGACCCCCCAAGGATATGCTTTCACTGCAGTTACCCTAGGCTCCTATTTAGCTGTTGCCTTTTCTCACCCACAAATAAAAAAAAAAAATAAAAAAATCCTTTCATATTTAAAAGGACTGTAAGCCTAAGGCTAAACATTGTTGTTACTTGACCTCCCACATAATTTCCCCAATGAACTTACAAGGAGACAAACCTTCCCCACAGTTCATAGTGAAAAAACCAAAAGGTAGCTTTGATTTTTTTTTTTTTCCCCCTGTGCAAAAAGAAGAGAGCTACATTTCCAGAAGCACCAGTGATACACACAGGATCATCACTGAGGACACAACAATTCAAATACATCTCTGCAATGTGATGATTAAGACACAGGATTAGGCTATCCTGGCAATTCAGTCTGCAAGGTACAGCTCCACATGCCTCCCTGCAGGTGGAGGAGCCAGCTTAGAGCACCCTGGTATCTCCCATACCTTTTTGCACCACAACCTCCAGTTCTTCACTTCCTCCCTCCCAGGGCACCACAGCTTGCACTTGTCAGAGGGTAATTATTACATTAGTTCAGCTTACAAGACAGCTTCAGAAAACAGGTGGAGAGCTGATGGGGATGCCAGAAGCAATACATTTGTGGGAATAAGCAAACTTAATATGCATTTGCCACAAAAAAACCCTGAACCAGACCCCAAACTTATGGCAGTCTGTAGTGTAAACATACTGATAGAAGCAGTAAGACCTGTTTTTGGAAGCTTTTAACTATTTTTCAGTTGAAAATTCAGACAAAGGACCAATGAGAAGTAAGAAGCAACAGGTTTATAAAAATTAGTAGTATGATGGATGACAGAAACATCTTTATATGGGAAAGTCTGGAGAGCTGACTGAGGCACACACTCCCCACTGGCAGCCGTAAGGGGAAAGGGCTGGGTTCAAATCTTCTGATCCAGAATCTGTGTTTGTTTTATAGATGACGGGCTCAATTATTTTAATCTTAGCCACAGTGAGCACTACTCTTATTCTTCCAGGGATTATTCGTAAACCAAGAAGGACAAAGGAATTAGAGTCACTAGATCACACAGACGCAAAAGCTACATTTCAAAATGTGAATTGTCTATGAGTAGATAAATTCAAGCACAAGGATTCTCGCATCAAAGATAGTGCAGACAATAGCTTTGGTAATTTTTAATTGCATCTTTCATGTGGAAGTGAACTCTGAAAACTAAACTGCAATTTAAATGTAAAAATTAAGTATTTCACTCTAGATAAGATCTTACTAGAGGGGGGTCGGTCAACTTCTGACTATAAATTTTTTTCTGTTTAACTAAGCCAGCCAAAACCCTCTTAGTCTTTCCACTGTTGCATTTAATAAAAATAAAACAGTGTGTTATCAGCATAGCAATGCTCACAAAACAAATCACACCACTAATCATCTTAGTTATGCCAGGAAAACTTCCTGCTGTAGACATACAATTAATCAGATCAGATGTTCTACCCAACCTGCAATGAGAGGTATTTCATGTGTGGTTACCCCGTGCAGTGCAGCGCTGGTACATACCCACAGGGCAGTGTCAGACAAGGTAGTGCTAAATCTAGAAGCATCTGCCTTAACATGGTGCTCTGCCCCAAATAATTAGCCCGGTGGAAACGATCTCCCTCTACAGGATGTTCACTAGGAAATGCTTCAGAAATGGGTACGAACAAGGGAATTAACAGGGTTCAAAACCCCTGCTATGTAATGGGTCTGACTTACACAGCAGAGTCAGGGAGAGATAAATGAAAAGGAAAAAAAGAAATATCTTATTCTCCTTTATGTCTTGTTAAGGAATATTTCCTTCCCCAGTAAAACAAGATTTAATTCTCTACACAGAATATTTTCTTATAACATAAGTGACTGGGATGGTTTAGGGTTTTTTCTTGCCTTAATAACTTTGATCTTGGCATAATATACAGCACTACACCTTTTAAAAATTCAGATTTCTGACAAGTGTCCAATGAGATTTCATTTGCTGAGTGATCCCAAACTGTAAAAAATATGCTGTTTCTCCAAAGTAGGTCTGCTCTCTAGCACTTAAAAGAGGTAATTGTTCAGGTTCTTCATTTCCAGTAAAGGAACAAATCACAAAGAATGCAGAAAGTCTAAAATAAACACACAAGAGCTAAGTACACACACTAACTTCTCAACATACCTTGCAAGCACCCTAACAATTCTTATTATCTACTGTTGGCAGAATACATAGTGATCTTTCTGTGTGACTGTTGTAACTTGCTCTGTAATTTTATGCCAAAACCAGAAACATAGTAATGACATTGAATAGGTAATTAGTAACTATTAAAACAGTATACAAACTAGGGCGTAGTCAAGGTGCTAGCATCTGTCTAAGCCACCTGGAGGGATTTGGCTTCCTAACAAAGCATCAAAGATGGTGGTGCCTCTGTAAAAGTTTTTATAAATCACTCAGACAGGCTATCAAAGGGTAAAACAAACCAGAATTTCATGTTAAATCCTATCACCTGAAAAACGTGAAGTAGGAAAAAATATTTTATAGCTTTGCTGCCCCTTAAAAGAAAAAAAAAAAAAAAAACAACCCCAAAGCCACACACACCAAAACATAATATGATTCACTATGGAAAAAGTTTCAAGGAAAATGGGCTTTGGGTCTTGTTTTTTTTAAATGTCAGGGATTTGTGATACTCTGTAGACTTCTCCAATTTCAAGTGACATGGGAGGACTGGTTAAATGTAGTATTTGTGCATGTCCCATGGAATACATAGAGGTTTGCTTTTCTTGGAAACCGCAGCCAGCCCAGTCCCAGAGCCACCACTGGTTTTTCACTCCCTGCTACCAGCAGCTGCTGCAAGATCAAGCACAGGAATTCCACTTTATTCCTCCTCCTCAATAGCTAATGGCAATTTTCTTTGCTCCTCCCCTATTTAAACGGGGAAGAGGAGGAGGGAGAGATGATAAACCCTTGTGAACATGTTCAACATTTATATGATGTTAGAAGGGCTAATTGTCATGTTCCAAGAGGATTAGTATAGTATTGATAATTTGGTAAACTTCACCATTGGTGAAGTCTTGTACTAAACATTACTGGAAAAAACTTTCTCAGAGCTTGTTCATACATGAGAATCTTTCTGTGCTTGAAAGGAGTAATACTGCTCAAGGACTGATAATGAATCAATATACATTCAGTGTTTCAGTCAGATGAAGACAAACCCAGACAGTCCTCAGAGTCTTAACCTTTCCCCTTTCTTTCCCCTTCCACAAAAGTAGATGCCAGTTACAGATCACACAACCTAGATTTGAATCACAGGCACATCACTGCAGTGTTTCCACCAGCATAACCTCTACACTACATTAGAACAAGATCAAATAAAATGGCAATTCAGGCCTTCCCAGCTCTACGTAGGTCTGTAAATCCAAAGCACATAAAAAAAAAGCAGAGTAGAAAGCTTCATGTGGACACAGTCTACACTACATTAGAACAAGATCAAATAAAACGGCAATTCAGGCCTTCCCAGCTCTAAGTAGGTCTGTAAATCCAAAGCACATTAAAAAAAAAAAAAAAAGCAGAGCAGAAAGCTTCATGTGGACACAGCACAAGGAGGGGAGGCCTCCAGAAAACAGAAAACTCCGGAAAACAGTCCTGTTTTCGAGGCATAGCAATAAGGCTACTGTTCATGAAGCAAAGCCATAATACCCACTGAACAAGATCCCCAGATTCTAACTACCACTGCAAAAAGGAACGTCAAAAATGCTAATAGTAAGTTATCACACATAGGGAAAGCTGAAGAGATTGTAGGGGTATAACAACCTAAGCAGGTAAAGTCTCCAGAGACTTATACTTCAATAATATATGACTACAACCCTGAAGAAATCTCTGAAAGTCAGGACTCATTACCCCATATAAACTTTTTAGCACTACTATTTCCTGCACACCAGTTTTTAGAGTTTGTTTTGAACTTAGTAGAGCCCAGGAACTGTTCTAAAATTTATGTGAACAATCACAGCTCTGCTACAGATCAGCTACTGAACTCCCAAAAACCATTTCATTTTCTGGCCCATTCCTTATTTTAACATAGCACAGACAATTATTCCCAAGAGTATCTAATACAGATAGATTTGAAGACACCAAGCTCTCCATTAACATTTAACACAGCAGCATGTCTGTGCTTGTACTTAAGCTACCACAGTCTACAGCAATCAGAAGGCCATTTTAATAGAGATACACCAACACAGATATTAAGGACTAGCTTTAAAACACCTCAACACTTCACAGAGATTTTAAATACCTTTAAGTATAGGCACTATATACCTTCAATATATGCACTTAAGATACCAAAAGAATCTACTTATCAACTCATATTTAGAAAAAGTAAAATCCTATTATTTTTAGTTATTTCCAGCTGTATTCTCTATCTACTAACTAAGAGGCAAGAGCGCAGTCAATCCATCCTTACCTAAAGAGCTCCATTTGATGTTGTCGCTGTGAAGTCCAACAAATGCCTATATTTCTAGTACAACTAACACTGGAGATGAACCACTGCATAGAATGGCACCAGCTCAAATGTCCACTTGGGCTTAAGGAGGAGAAGCTGTCCCTGCTGACCAGCTGCTTTGCATTGAGTATCAATTGTAATTATCAGCCTCAGCTGTGAGAGCAAGAGAGGGGCTTTCCCTGAGCTCTGCTGGGGAGTCTTAAGGGCCCAGAGTTGGAAGGGAGGATGGGAAAGAACAGTGGAAATGGTGTTACTGAGTTGTCTGGTTACTGGATTGTCTGCACTAAAGAAGATTTTGGTACAAGCAGTGTTAAAGCTTGTACAGTGAGAGGTGTATGTTGTAAGTTAGAATTCCATTCATTGTTCATCCTCCTTGCTCCAGGTGTTCTTACCCCTCTCTACCACACCATACTCTATGCCATAACTATCAAAGGCAGCTATCAAGGATTTGATACCACTGCCAAAACTGCAGCTGCTGTAAATCTGCTACGGTTGTTAAATGGTTAGTGACTATCTCTTACACTAGGCTTTCTGATAAAAAGGAGCATATTAGTGACAGTAAAATTATTGGCTGTGGAAAAGAAAATAAGGCAGGTCTTAGGTACTTGCAGCTCTATATACTGGAGGGAAACAGCCTTTGCTGTATCAGAATTTAAATCACAGGTGAAAACTAGATGCAAAATTTTCTCTTATAAGTTAATAATATAAATCAACTTCTGATTTTCACATAACAGTACCCCCTTGTACAGATTATATGCTTATTAAACATGATAAACGTGGAAAAGAGGCAGAGCACTGTCAGTTTGGCAAGAAAGCATCAGCGATGCTGAGGCTGAAACTAGCAGCTACATCCAGCCTGGCAAGAAAACATCAGCAATGCTGAGGCTGAAACTAGCAGCTACATCCAGCCTGCATCCTACTCATCATAAGTGTGTCTAATTCTATCAGAACACAGACTGTTTCTGAAGATCAGCCTGCATGAGGTACTATGATGTGGGATAACCACTTAAGCTGCTTGTGGCACCAATTGCAAAATCTTTGTTACCTGTAATGGGAGGAGAATTTTACAGAAAAATCTTGAATCAGAATGTCAGAAAAAAGTGACTCTGAAAACTATACTAACAATTTCCAGTTCACTCTTCTTTATGCAAGTCCTTCTTCAGTCCAACTCAGAGAAAAACAAGCAACACAAACCAGGTTTGGGTGTGTGGTAAGGTGAAGGGATAGTCCAACTTGAGAAGCTAGCAGGATGCTTTTATTCTGTGCCAAATCCTTAAGGGCTTCTTTAAAATTCATCAACAGACAATAAGCTACAAAAAGAAGGGTGACATAAGTTCACACTAAAAAAAACTCTCTCCTCTATCTCATACAGAGATATTTTCTTCTCGCTGCCAAATATGTTATCATTGAAGATAACCACGCAGCAATAAGCGCACCAGAACACCACAGCAAAAAGCAAGTGTGCATTTGCTTCACACACAGCTCCTTTGGCGTCTTTCATTTGGGTTACAGAGCTTAATGACCTACAAAGAGATATCATCTGTGCTAGATGTAAAATTTCCAAGCCTTGGACTGCAGTCTAAATACTAACTAGTATAAAGCAATTCTATGCTCTCTGCACATTTCTGTGGGAAAGCATTGCTATTTGAGGGAAGGAAGACTGTTAAAACGGTTATTAGAGTCCACTTAGAAGGCAGTGACCAGTTTTTTTTTGCTCTCTCCTAGCTTATAGAATTCAGCAATATTGTGACTGTAAAAGCAGACTAAGGATCACAGTCAACTTTGTTGTTAATTATGATAGGAACTAAATGATAAGTAGGAATACCATCAAGATTCCCTTCTTCCCCTATCACAAGTAAGGCTCACTTTACTTTAAAGTTTCAAAGATGCAGTTGAATTTTTCTACAAGAGCATTAATTATCTTAATTCTTAGGTAGCTTTTCATCACAGCATGTTTTAAAAGACATGTAGCTTTTCTTTTTTTTTTCCACCAGAAAATGACAAAACAGGACAAAACGGTTCTGACCACACAATGTAAGAAGCCAGTAGGCCAGACAGCTCAAGCCATTTTCCCAGGGTTGCACAAAACACCATCAGAGTCTGGCTCAAACCATGAGTCCTATTCCTGTTTTCTGCCCTATTTGCAAGGTTTGCTGCCTACAATATTAATAAGAATGGCAGTTACAAAACACATTATCCTCTTTGGCAGATGGCAGATGTACAGGGATCCTTCTCTAACCAGCTGCGGTGTAAACAGTAGGTCTATTTGCAACATGTTTGATGTTGAATCAAATGGCCATTATACTTCTTCAACAGTCCAGAAATGTTTGGGGAAATATTATGCTTGATTTCTGAGCACACTGACAAGTATAAAATGAGATGTGTCAATAGTCTGCTGATAGGTAAGACTTACGGGTATTTTCCAAAGTCACGGTAGCTGGGATCTCATGCAGAACAGTCTATATGACACAAAACCTTCTGCCAAAATACACTGATCTAATGAAATGCCAGCAGCTAAGCCATGTCACTTATACAAACCTGTAAGAAAAATAAACTTTGATCATATCTTTTTCCTAACTCTGATCCTATTTTTTCCTGTTTTTAGACAATGAAGTAATGCTCTCTGTTAGAAAAATAAATCCAAGTCAATTCAGCTAATAGTCAGAAACTCTCCTCATACATTAAGACTGTAGTACCAGTTTCTATATTATTTCCTATGCTCCAGAGCCACGATGCATGGAAAATGAATGATTTAGCATACACTAAGGATAACATGCTTAGGCTGTGACAAGTAATGTCACATGGAAGCAAGTTCTCCTTTTAATGTGGCACTGAGTAAAGCCCAGCAGATTTTTGTCTCCTCTTCTTCAACATGAAAATGTCTTCTTATTTGCTGCTGCCCACACACTTAAGGAGTGGAATTACCAGGAGCAGAGGGATTCAGGAGACTTAAGGCCCCTATTGGTACTGACTATGCTGTAAATATACAAAACAGCATTCACTGGGGAATACCTGTACCCCTGCTCTGCCTTTCTCCTGGCCTCTGCTTTTGTAAGGTTGTCCCTACCCCCACTCATTTGCAGGCATATTTTAAAATAGAAAATTTCTTGTTCATAATTAAACTTATAAGACTAAAATGTAAATGCAGTCAGAGAAGTGTTTCTATAAAAATAGTACATTCCTACCATAAACTTCTGCTCTCTGTGTATTTAGTCTTATCTATTTACTTAGCTTTTCTGTCTCACGTATCATTAACAGAACTGTTAATTAGTGTCTGCAAGCAGTGTGAAGCAATTTCTGTGACCGGTACCTACATTTTGTCTGAACCTTACTATCTAGCTTTTCTGTCTCACGTATCATTAACAGAGCTGTTAATTAGTGTCTGCAAGCAGTGTGACTGGTACCTACATTCTGTCTGAACCTTACTATTGAAGGTTGCACAATCTTGACTCCAGGTAACCAGAACAAGTTTGCAGAGCTGGTAGTTGAAGAAATTTTATGTAAAAATTGTGATCTGAAATCAACACACTGCATTGATAGGGGGCCTTTAAAAAAGTCGCTTTTCAAAATAGAATCTGGCCTACCACACATTTATAAAATGAAAAGGAACTTACTCTAGAACAAGGACACGAGTCACTAAAGTACTGCAAAAGGTATATGCATGCAAGTAAGCCACAACATATCAGCTATCTGTGCTGGTTTTATTGCATGGCCTGCAAAACAAACTAAAAGCACAAATTGAGGATTTGTTGTAGGTGTTCATAGAACGGCTTTACTCGTTATCTCTTCTGAAGTATTTAAAACTAAATGTAAACTTACGACCAGAATTATAAATTTTGCCTTAACATTTAGAGGAACACATAGCAGTTTTACTGGTTACACATGCTTTTCCAGAATGTCAAGAACCCATAGCAACACCTATTCTGTAACCTACTCATATCTTCTTTAAAATGTAATCAATTCATATCTTGGAAAATATTTACAGACTATAAAGTGTATGATAGAAGCTACTAAACATCAGAGTAGATGTGTCATTCTCAAGTTATAGGACTGCAGACCAGGTCTCACTTGCTTTTCTGTGTCTAACACGAAGAAAGAGTACCACAGCTGAACAGTGCCATGATACAACTACATGCTTTAGAGTAATACAAAGCACACAACAGCTCCTATCCACGTCAGCAGTTGATTTATTGTGGACTGAAAGGAAACGCAATCCAGGTCATATTGGTGTTCCATGAACAATGTACTGCCCCAAAATAATGTTTCATATTGGTTTCAAATGTCTCACCTTTCAACATAATAATTTAAGATGAGGCACTAGTTAATGTGATCAACGAAAAAAGGAAAGAAAAAAGAAAGCAGGATATGACATATTGGCCAGAAATTATATAGAGGGGAAAGAAATAAGGGAGATTGGTTGGCAATGGACAAGGAGCTAGTAGCAAGATTACGTTTCTGATGATAGAAGACAGATGGACATAGAGAGAGATGAAAAGTTAAGACAGAAAGAAGGGAGCAGGAGAGGGATCAGTGAGGCATGGAAGCAGAAAAGCAAGTGAAAAAGTGTGAGAAAATCAATGTAGCCTTGTGACTCAAGCCAAGAGTGGGAGTGAAATGTGGCAAACAGATGATAAAGGAACATACAAGTTGGCACAGAAGCAGTGCATCAATGTGAAGCTGGAGCTGTACTGGGACTCGAAGCTGGGAAGAAACCTAGAGCTGAAGGCCTAGCAGGGCAGTTAGTCAAAGAGCCACAGTCAGCTGAAAGCATTAGACTAATCAGCAGAAACAGCTGAGCAACAGAAAAACCATCAGATACTGATTGTGTGGAGGTGGTAAAGGATTTAGAGAAGAGGCAGTGGGTGTGCAGTGCTGATGGGAGTGAGGACAGCTACTGAGACTCTAGAGAAGCAATGCTTCACTAACTAGGGGTGAAGAGAAGCTTCTATGCACAATGAACATGGAGATCCTCTGTGTTGGCTGGCAAAACAACTGGATTCATTAACAAGACAAATCAAAACAAAGGCAAAAAATTGGAAGGAGGACAAATAATGCTTTGTTTAGAGACATTTAAGATAAGATATAGCCTTTTTCTGTTAAGCATGGGCATTCTCTTTTACTTTTCCCTTTCCCAAGACTGACAAAAGCCAATTAATAGTTAAACTAGGCCCTATCATACATCTGCTGTGTCTTGTGAAGTTAATCAATGCTACCACATTACTCCATTTGAGGATAAACAGAGCAAAATGAAATATCCAGTAAAATAAAATTACCTTTACTATTGCTCTGGCTAATTATTGCAGGTTCTATTGTGTAATAATAAAACATAACCAGAAGAACTAAGTACTTAGGGATAGAACTAAAGTACCAGTCACAGAAATAATTCAAAACAATTTGAGATTAATACAGGCATTTCCTCAAAGCAATATGGACATTCATAAGCATGCATGTGTCTACATTGTTACTTTGCTTCTGTAACAGCTACAAACAGCAGCATAGTTCAAAAATTCACTTTTCTGGCATGCAAACAGAAGTTCATGTTTTAACATGTAGAATTCCAACTTTCAGAAAATTAATTTATGATTAATCTGAAAATACATGCACAAGATATACATCTATATTAAATCAGCTATGCTTATATTAGAAACATTTACTTCAACAATTTAATTAAAATGCTTATTTATAGGGAATTTCCCCAAAAATCAGTCAATAGGAATGCAAAACATCCAAAGTAGTAGTAGTTCCTGTTCACTTAGACTTCTGAGATCATCGCACTAAGGCAGCACAGAAAGGGAATAGCTACTCTCTACATCAAATTTAATTTTTTCTATATAACTTATGGTAGAACATACACATGGCTTTATGCTTCTTATTTCTATGTCTACCTGTATTTCAGATGGTCTTCTACTTAAATGACAAAAACATCACCACTCATCTAACTTTTTGTATATTTGTCAAGTTTTTTACAAAAATGCAAGAAAACCCTGTCTCTTTCTCCATGATTAGAAAGAAGTAGAATATATGGAGTCTCATTACCCTACCTAAGCAGCATATAGAACAACAGGCAAATAAACAAGGTGGTCTAAAGATATAAGCAGTCAGAAATGTTTCTAGTATTTTCCCAGCTCCAAAATGCAGTCTGATGATCTAAGGTTGGGGACAGAGGTGAGGCTTCCCACAGCTTGCTCTCAACGTGTAGTTGCTTCCACCTCTCACAGCTCGTTCTCACAACTTGGCTGACAAAAGGTTACATAGCTGTGCCACACCAGCGCTGACTTCAAACACAGTGCTTGGGATGGTGGAAAGAGGTCGTAGAAGAAAATTACAGAGATAGATGGTTACTGGCTGGTCAGGGCAATCGGAGCCTGTCAGTACCCTGGCAGCGTGGCATTGAATAACTGCTCTCGGAGTATAACTTGAGGGACACGAGAACTTGGCTGCGACCAATATCTTAAGAGCTGTATATGCACTTCAGATAAATGGGACAAACAGCAGCCTGGGGGACAGAAACAGGAGGGGTGAAAAATTTAAGATCCACTATGCTTTGTTTTCCTTCTGTGATAGACACTCATAAAACCAAAATACAATCAGTACCCTGGAGTTCATCTACCCCAGGCCTCAAACACCAACCTACTGCAGCTGTAACTCGTTAAGGCCTGCACTCTGCTCTGTGACACAATCAAGAATACTGCCCCATCTCTGTTCAGAAAGAGGAGTTTGTACCATGTGTGTCCCAGACAAAAGCATTTTCTCCCTCAGGCATGTCTTGCTCCTCTTTTTCGCTTATGGATTAGTTTTCAAAACCAATGAATAATAATACTTTGTACTTAATCTTCAAGGCTTCTCGGAAACCTCAACTCTAAAAAAGATTTCCAGCATGGTATTATTCCCATTTCCCTGATCAGGAAGCTGAACGAGGAAGTCCACAGATTTAATGTTCACTGAGCAGCAGAAAAACCCTCAGCTCCTGGTCTTCTGCTTAAATTCTAAATAAATTCAGAATTGGTTTAGATCAAACTTCTCAAAAACGTAAAAGGAAAGAATATAGCATGAAATTCCTAACCATTGTCAGTCACATCACTGAATGTGATCAGGGAACTTCCACCTCTGGTGTTAGTTTTAATAAAAATGTAATTAGGCATTTAGTTTTATTAAAAATTTCTTTAGTGGTATTTTTAATAATTTTTAGAGGAATTAGGAAGTCATTAATAGAGCCCCAAGCAGGATGCAAATTACTGCATGTCAAATTTTTCAGTTATTTTGCAAGATACATGCTGTCCTGGACAGCCTTCAATGTATTTCAGATGCTTACTATAGCACTGAATATTGGTACGGTGCAATAAATAGTATTTTATCTTCCCTTCTATCATGGCAAGCTGTTAGTCTTTGCTACCACCAAATTTAAATACTGAATTAAGATGCACATAACATTCATATGAGGATTTTTCTGCTAGTTCTTTGACATGATTGCAGCTTTTCCCCAAATCACACTGGTAAATGCAATATATTTCTATAGAATCAATAGCTTCCTAAGTAGGTGCATCTCTCATGTATTTACTACAGTATGAAAATCTTCTTTACTTGTAAAAATCTTCTCTACTACTACTTTACTTCTCTACTTTTATAGTATATAAAACTGAGGATGAAATTATAGTCTCTTCACTTAAAATATCTCATCTTGGCAGAAGTATCTTGAACAGATAGGAAATGTTAAACAGTAAATTGATCTCTAGATCCAGAAAAAGAACATTAGAGAAAAATTACATATAGTATTTGACAAATAGATCATCTAATATCACAACAAAAAATTGCAAATATTTTTGAAATTATTATTGTGTTAAACGTTTCAGTTGTTCAAAGGTATTTTAGGGATTTAACGATTTAGTGATACAGCCAGCCATCTACAGTAGGTTGCACATTAAGTCATTCTTTATGATTCCTTGCTTTGAAAAGAAAAAATAGTATTCATAATGGGGCAACTGAAAAAGAAATTATTATGCAGTTAGGGAAAAAAGACTGAAGTCAGTGAAAAGAAATACGCAAGGAAGAGGTAAGGAGCATCTAAAGTTTGATGCTTTTCAATATGTATCTCTCAATTTACATTGAGAGAAATTACCATATTTTATTTGTTTAACATATATTTGAAAAGATCAACAGGAAGAGATACTTTTTATTTATGCAGCAGTTAGTTACAAATGCAGAAATTTAGTTACAAAAAGTAACTAAAATTAAAATTTCAATGGTAGCTTTTCTTCTCAAATGTTTTCCCTATTTTACCAATAATCTTTTCTGAGTTTAAAATACTAAGTTTCAGTTTTAAAATTACCTCTAGCCAGTCCTACTATAAACTTGCTATGGAGTTTCCAGATGAAATAAACAATTTTCAAGTAAAATGAGCTTTATAACTCCAGGAGAATGAAGAAAGGATAGTTTCACTGCCTGTAGATATCTTACATTGCAAAAAAGTTCTAAGGAAGGTATTTAGTGTACTTTATTCTAAATAAGGTACAATTCAGTGCACTTTTATGTACTGTAATATGATCACCCACTTGGCAGATACTGCATATTTCCTGAGCTAATATGTTTCCAGCTCTTGATAGCCAGGATAATTTTATTATTCTGTTGGTTCAACCTGCTGTGTTTAAAAGAATGTTGCTGGTTGTTCCTTGAACTATACTTGAACTCTAAGGCACTCAAAAAGACAGCATGGCAAACAATATTATTAGTAAACATTTTAATATTACAAATATGTCACACTTGTTTGCAGGACACCTGAAACTAATTTGGAGCCCAATGAAAGGAAAAGCTATCAGGATCTAAAAGCCTCAAAAACACTGCTGCTTTGCACTGTCTCTAAATGTAACCTTAGATGACAAATGGGAATAAAAATGAAGAAGCCTATATTCTTATCTTCTATTCTGCTTTCCAAAATAATTTACATTTTCTTTATATACAATTCTAAAGCACTGTTTCTTCCAATGGACAAAACTTTCTGGTAGCTTCTGTTTAACTCCTTTACTTCATCCAATACTTACTCTACAACTTAATATCCATTGCATAAAGTTCATTTGTATCATTAAATGGATCGAACATAATAGCTTTACAAATACTCAAATAAAAGATTAAAAACTTACTGAGCTTTATAACAGGGTTTTTTTTAAACATCTGCAACAGATTATACACAGAAAGCCTCTCACCAGGGAACCTAGAAGAGGCCCTGTGGTGTTTCCACACCCAGTCATTAAAGGATTACTACTATTAAAAAACAAGGCTTTCTGTGGGACTATAGATTTAAGCACATTATCTGAAATTGGTAGGGATCATCTTTGCTTGTAAAATGCCAGTAGGCTTACTGACACAAAAAATCTGAGAGTGTCTTCTATAATAAGACAGACCAGATCTTATACCAGTTTCTACTAGTGCAGAAATGTAGTTCCTATATTTTGAGTTCTCCTTCGATAGAAACAGTTACCAGCAAGTCCCTTCCATTTTCTCTTCAATGACTAAGAATTTGTGTCCAAACTGAAAAATATATCTCATTTGTTGTGTCTAAGACAATTGTTGGGATTTGTTGGGCTATCAAAACCTTGTATGCGCAGCATACAATATTTTTTTTTGCAGTTTTGGTTTTACATAGATCCAGTACTGACAGTAATTGAATGCCAGCATTGTCCACTGTTTTTATACTATGGTATCCTGCAATTGCTTTTGTAGATAGAGGCCAATAGGTTGATATGAAATAAATCCAGCATCTTAAGAATAGAACAAATACTGCATGTACTACACAATGCGTTTTAAGGCCTGCATAGTTCTTATCAGCACTGAGGACTGGAAAACGTCAGAAAATAGGTGAATATATTAGGGCAGACTTTTATATAGAAAAATGTAAAAGACAAAGAATGGAGATACATGCCTATGCATACTTCAGGTCCAGCCTCTGACCTTAGTGACATTAACCCAATCCACAATAACTCCTTTGGTTCAGTTTGACTATTGTGGCTCATAGATCGGCCAGTCACAAACCAGAACTGCTAGGAAAGATGGTGCAATTTCTATATACAGCCGCCTCTGGATTAAGTGCTGTTTTAGGGCTCTCACAAACTTAATTTACTTAAGCAGTATTGCAAAAAGCAACAGCTATGGTTGGCATTTGGCCTTTAACTGTTTACCATTCATTATTTCCTCTCAAAGGTCAGAACTGAGGCTTTATACCTGAAAACAGCTTCAAGCAAAACATCTGCGGGGAAAGGCTTCAGAGACTAGTTCTGCAAGCTTTATCCGAATGAATGAGTCTTGATTTTACTCATTTGAGCAGAGACCCTTTGCACTGCCTCTTGATTTTACTAACTTGAGCAGAGACACTTTGCAATAGGTTGTCCTAAAGTTAGTCCTATGGTATCAAGAAAGTAAGAGAAACTCAAAACAAAACAAATGATACTAAAATAAAGAGATACACATTGGCCAATGAAATCAAGCTTCCAGTGCTATTCATGCAACATACTTCTCTCTCTGTTAAACATGAACAATAGCTGACAGGATCAAAAGTAGCTGTGGTCGGGATGTATATTTTGAAAAGAAAAGAAAGAAAAGGAGCAGATGGATGCAACAAAGTACTTAAGCAGCTTACTTTACAGTAATACTAAATTTTTTCACTTGACAAGCAAATACTGGATTAGTTATGAGTCCTGACATGGCAGGTGGCACCTGTAGTTTTGACTATGATAGGAAGCTTGTTTAACTACACCTAAAAAGCTTAGATAAAATAAAGAAGCCAATTACAAAGACTGGGACATATTTAGAGTCACCCTTGAAATAATATTTCCACTACAGAAGTACAAAAATGCGATATATGTAGGCTTAACATTATTAAAAAGTAGAATGATGTGATCAGGAGGGTGCTGATGTTATATACAGAGATTAAACATACATCTCAATGTTTATTATCACACTAACTTCCTTATATAATATATTTTATCTTCCTATATCCCATGACAGGGTGCTTCTACTTATTCTTTTAAAGTCCTTTTAACTTAATTAGAGAATATATAACTACATATCAAGCTCTTCACTACAGAAATACACAATATTAATGAAAGCTAAGCAGTTAAAGATCTTTAGTAAAGCTTACTGAAGAGAAGGGGATATAAGGCAAGTAAGAAGTGGGATTTAAAATTCTTCAATCACACACATAGTCCTAATACCTCTAATTTTCCTGATCACCTCCAGACAGTCAAGATCTAAAGAACATTTCAGGAGAATTGTTGGTCCTGATCATGATGAACACACTGCTCTTGCAAAACACACAGACTCAAAGATTTCTGTGTAGACTACTTTCCATTATTTAGTGGTTTATATAGTGTTTAAATGTTGTTTTGACTTTGAAGCATACTTGCTAGGTATTAGATAGCTGGCTATTGAGTAAATTAGGTCTACATTGCAGAAGATCAATGATTCTTTCATAGGTACTGTAATGAGAAAATCTCCTACCTTGACTAATATGACAATTTTGGAAGTTTTTAATCTGCAATTCAAATTCTCATTTACGTAATTTATCAATCTGCACAGGCAAAGTTCAGCAGTTGAGAAAGCACCTACAATGCCATACTATTACCTTCATCTAATCTAGGCTAAGCTCTAAGCAAATGTCTCAGTTTTTCTCAGCAACCTCATTTGTGTAGCCAGAGCAACAAAGCAGGTCATGACACACTGTTAGACTAACCTTGATCAGACCATGTGAAGCACTCTAATCATCACTCAACCTCTTGCTTCACAATCAGCTCTCTATGAAATTACACATATACAATCTTTCTTTTTATTTGTTAAGGAATTTGTTTACAAGAACCTGAAAACTAAACTGTAAAAAAATTGACAAAACAGACTTTTTCTTCTGTGAACATAAACCAAGAATCAGTTTCTTAGTGGAAAAAAGTGTTCAGTTAAGGAACCTCTTGCTTCACAATCAGCTCTCTATGAAGTTACACATATACAATCTTTCTTTTTATTGGTTAAGGGATTTGTTTACAAGAACCTGAAAACTAACCTGTAAAAAAATTGACAAAACAGACTTTATCTTCTTCTGTTAGTACAACATAAACCAAGAATCAGGTTCTTAGTGGAAAAAAGTGTTCATTTAAGGCATACTACCTCTGCTCCATCACATGAAATTCATTATCCCATGCACACTAACATAATCTCTGGGAAGATGAAGTTTAGTGTATACGGTGGCTTTCAGAAATCAGGTACAGTGTCTCAGGGTAAGAAATACATTTCACACAACATTGCTTCAAGCATTTTCAGAATTGGGGCCTAATGTAATGTCTCTATCTATCTAGAAAGGATGTGTTTATAACCTTGCGTTTAACTGACCTACAAGCATTGTTTCCACTGCTTTTATCCAATTTATTCATATTCCTGGCAAAAATTCAATCAAAAACTATTTCTAACTTCTCTACTTCATCCTCTGCAAAGTATAGTACCCACTTTATCTGAAAAATTAGCTTACCATTAGATCTGTTGCAAATTCCCTCACAGATGGTCTTTCTTTATCTTTTCAATGCCTTAATTGGATTTTTATTTTGCAGTGATCAAGCTTAATAAAGGTCCATTTCACAAAACATCCCCCTTGCATTTATCACATTGTCTACAAATGTAGTTTTTAATCTAAATAATCTTAAGGAAATTTTCTTTAAATATGCTACATTTATACCTAAACACTTTCTAATGCATTTTTGCATAGTCTCAGATTACAATAAAAACTTTGCAAACTATTCACAGACTGCATTTGTTAATAATTACAGATATGGGAATATTTATAGACAGCCTTTATCCCAACATTTTTTATTCCCATGTTTTCCTTACTTCTACTTTTCATACAATCCTACACTAATTCTTGGTCCAATACTTCTCTGCATATTTAAATTTTAGCTGACTTTCGTATAGGCCTTTTCACAATTAAAAGTTATCAGAAATCACTGACATATAGTACTGTTTGTTATACATTTACAAATTAAACACATTAAAATTTGCTGACTTAAAAATTCTACTCTTTCTTTGCTTCTACCATAGTAGTGCTTAACCATGATATTCTAAATTAGTTTCTATGACTATCCTGTCCAGGCTAAACTGAAATATCAACATAATTGCTTAAGAGAAATTCAATGCAATTCAGCCTTCAAAATTAAATCAGAAGTGAAAGCTAAGATTTGTTGAATATGGGAAATAGTTTCTTGGATTATGCTATCATTGATTAGAAATAAATAATTACTTATGAAGTTGCTGTTGCCCTATTTGGGAAATTTACTTACAGTAGTTCAATACATTACTATTTTGTGGCAGCATATAGCACAGTTCCTTCTAACAAAAATACTGTGGTTTTCTGCAATAATGCAATCTCCTTCGTTATCCCTAGAAGTCTTTGCCCATGGTTTCCTTCTTGCAGCTTCTAACGAAGATAATAAGAACTCTTTCATAGCAATCTAAGGCTACAAACTGCTTCCTTCCAGAAGCCTCCTATATTATCACTTCCTAAGCTGTGTAACATACTAAATACTAATAGGATTGACTTGGTATCAACTGTAACATGAACTAATGAACATGTAATGAAGTAGTTCAAAGCTGCTGTGATGCGTAAGTAGATAATTGTAGGTAAATTTCCCTTCCACTTGCTCACTAGGCAAATATTTTGCCTCTTAAAAAATTGTGGGATTTCACAGGCAGACAGAAACTGAGGAGAGGGACCTAGAAAATTGTGAAATTAGAAAATTATATTGTTCCATTTGACACTGCGATTGTACATGTCCTGCAATGTAACACAAATCAGCACCCTGAGACAGGCAACCAGAACCTGTACTAAATGCCTGGGCAAAACAAAGCACCTTACAAAGAGATAATCAAGGATAGAAAGTAAAGTGAAGAAGTTACCTCTTCCACTCATTAGAAAAAATATAGGAGAAGATTGGAGCACCTCTCCTATTGAAGACAGGAGAGAGAGCTGGGATTGCTCAGCCTGGCAAAGAGAAGGCTCCAGGAAGACCTTATAACAGCCTTCCAGTATCTAAAAAGGGCCTACAGGAGAGATGGGGAGGAACTTTTTATCAGGGAATGTAGTGATAGGACAAGGGGTAACGATTTGAAACTGAGAAAGGCTAGATTTAGATTAGATGTTAGGAAGAAATTATTTACTGTGACAATGGTGAGAAAATGGAACAGGTTGCCCAGGGAAGTTGTGGGTGCCCCATCCTTGGGGATTGCTTCAGGTCAGGTTGGATGGGGTTTTGAGCAACCTGGTTCGCTGGCCATGGCAGGGGTGTTGGAACTCCATAATCTTTCAGGTCCCTTCCCACCCAAACCATTCTGTAATTCTATAGTCTCCCCTGAGCCTCCTTTTCTCCAGGCTAAACAATCACAGTTCCCTCAGTTGCTCCTCATAAGACGTATGCTCCAGTTTGTTACTTATCCTTAATGCATACAGAAAAATACCAGATACATTCTTATTATCAACTTACTGTCAAGAAAAGCACATTAGATGGACTGATATGGATGAGACATTCAGTTACAACATTTTCCTGGTAAGCTTTCATACAAGTAATGTTGTGGATAAGTTGTACTTAAGGCATATGAGTGCAGTGTATTTAATAAGAGTCATGCCGACTTAGTATTGGTTGAATTTAGTTCCAGAGCTTCATTTGGTAGTAGCCAAGAATTCTTACATGCTTTGTAAAGTATTATGATAAGTTAGTACTATTATTATATAGTCAAACTGCAGTAGAATTTAGAGGTCCCAATTTGAAGGAATGAATGGACAATGAAATAGCACTGAGGATTTTTTGTTTAAAGCATGCATACATAGCATAGGGGGAAATTGAAAGGTACTTGTTGGAAACACTTAAAAGGCAATAAAAGCTGGCATTGCAGATGCCATCTAGTCAGCAGTTCACGTGTATACGAGATGGTAAGGTGCGGTCTAAAAAGTTAAAGCAAATAATCCCACAGTACAAGAGAGGGAACAATGGAACATCAAAATAACAAGAAGAAAAATGTTTAAAAAGACACAAATGTTGCAAGCCAGTATTTGTTGAGACTAGAACAAAGATGACTGGAGTTGTCAAGACATGAAATGATAACATCCTGGGTGAGAGTTCTGGTCACGTGAGTGGAGAACAAAGGTTGAATCAGACTGAGACTGAGTAGGAAGAAGTAAATCTACCATGTTAGCAATATAAAAAAAAAAGGCAATGAAGTGAAGTCTAGCGCGGAATAACATGTATGATCATGTATATACTGCCCTGATAGCATGGCATTTAAGGTAACAACATGGTTCTTGTGGGTTCTCATTTTGCTGGTACTTTCAGCTTCCTAACAAGATATCTTTGGCAAAGCCAGGCTGAGTGAATACAAAGGATGCACTGGAAGGAGGCTATGCAGTTGGTTCTGCAGCCACAAGTCATACATCCTCATGTATTTTTCTAAGAAAGTACTTTGATGTCACAGTCCCGGTAGAAATATAGTCTTCATATCTTCCTTTTCTTTCTTGAAGTCCTTCCTGTGTTGCTGACAAAAATATATCATTGTGCTGATGGAGACTTCCAATGCTGTAATGCAATATTCCCCTCCAAATGACAAAGCCATAACTTTAAAGTGTGTTGATACACATCTGATAGATCTTGGCACTTTGTTCAGGAAAGGATACATCAATATTCTCTCACTTTAGAACTATTTTGGAAAAACTTGCCAAGATTTTGGAATGAAAGAAAGTCCTTCTGCCAAAATACTTAAACACAGTAGCTCTCAGAGAGGATCTTGTGTTCCTCACCTAATCACCAGTCATTTCCAGAAGTATTAGTTAAAAGAAAGGCAAGAAAAGTGGCCTGAAGATGACTGCATATCGGTAAATAAAACACTTTGGTTACTATGTCTTCTTTCTAATGCTAGCACATGAAATTCCTGGCATGAAATCTTTTCCACCAATTTTAAGAGGGAAGATTTTTTTTTCCTTCAGTAAGAAGTTTCACATTCTATGCAGCTAATAAAGCTTAATACTTTTTTTAAATAAATAAAATATTAGTAGAAGACAATTAACCTGCATTTAAATTAACCTGCATTTAATTTTCAAAAGTCTATTCTATCTCTTTTCCTGAATAGAAAGCAGGGTGCAATTATAAAAGTACCTTAAATCCTGACCCACTCTTAAACTGACTCAGTGTTGTCCAATCGATTAACTGTTTCACAAGAACATGTTAAAACTTGGAGGAATTAAAACCTTAATGTTAAAAAACAACTCACTGTAAAGGCTTTCTGGTCATTAAAGATAACGCTATTCTTTTGGAAGGAGTGATCTTTGGCATTTTTCATAAATAAACCCATCACAGTTTAGGGGCATTTGTAAACTCTGACTGAAGCTGAATGAATTAAGTCAAATTTTTCACCAGACTCCTATGCATTAAGAAATGTGAAGGTAAATCCATATTCTCTTTGCATCTTTACAGAATAGAGCATTGAATTCAACTTTTGAGATGACTTTCACATACAACATCATTACAGAAACTATGCAAAGAGTATATTGAGTAATGTGATAATGTGCTGGTCTTTGAAAGATTGGTGGGATAAGTTTGGCAAACATGAAGCATACTGTTAATGAGAAATTAGAGGTTGTGAAATTTTAAGAAAGATGATGAGCCCCAAACTCTTATTCATCAGCTACACCAGCTGGACAACCAGTGGGGAGATAGATTTTTTAAGAAAAAAGCAGGCTGCAGCAGCACATTCTGAGTCAAGAATTTCTGGAACAGTTGCACAATCTAGTAATACAGTAAACAATCATAAGAAAATAAAAATAGAAGAAATACATGCATAAATCCACTGCAGCAGAAACTGACAGGGTCTTTGTTATGTTTAAATGTTTTCTTCCTAAAATTAATGGCTTTATACTCTCCACGTATGAAAATGTAATGCACAAAAGTGAAAGGAAAAAGACACAATTAAACTAGTCAAGATATTTTTTACACCAATTTATCTGATTTTTAAGAAATCTAATTCTTACTCATTCCTCAAAATTTTGAACAAAACTAAAAACAAAATTTGAAACTGCCAAACACTGTGACTGTGGGGATTTAGAAGTCAAAGCATAAATCAGAGCTACTGACAGCAGCTACATCAATAAAAGACATTGGTGTTACACCAGCGGACTAAGCTATTCTTTTTCATTATGAAGCACAATAGAATTAACATCGTGTTGAACACACAAAATCCCCAGTACTTTAACAGAATCACCGAGGGACAGGCTCCCAAGGACTGCAGCATTTTTCCGTAGCTGCCTCTTACTGACAGGAACAAGCACATAAATGGAGAAGTGGGTCTGATACAATTCAGATACACTGTACGAGAACAGGCATTTAATTTAATCTGCGGACAATTACTGGTAAAGCTGCTTTGTGTGTTGGGTTTAATTCCTGGGCTGTGAAGTCATGAAATGGTGCTCAGCAGAGCAGAAAGGTGAACTGGCATCCTGTTAAGTGAAAGCAAAGAGGCCATTTTACGTATGGCTCTATAAGCTGGCTAAAGCACAGGCCTGTGTCTCAAACAAAGGACACTGCTTCACAGCCACATTCCCATCCAGCTAACCCAAATCACAAGCTGTAAAGCAACTTGACACAAACAATGGTTAAGCCTCTGACTTGTGGCTTAAAGCAAATTTTTTGTCAGGCTCTATCTGTGGACATAATTAGAATTTCTTGGCACGGCTGAGAGCCTAACACTTTTAAAAGCAGCGTGTATTTCTACCCATTAAATTAAGGATGTAATTGATTGAAGAGAAAGTATTGCTTGAAGGTATCAGAAACCCACTGGATACCTGCCATTTCTGGGATGCTCACGAGGGAGTTACTTCTAAAAAACAAAAAGAGGAAATAGAACTGTTAACTATTTACACGTGCAAAACATACCATTTATCAAGATTGCTCTAAGCCCTAAATTTGCATAACGATGTGGTGGCACTGAGCCATGCCTGGTACCTGGAAAGCCCTCATGACTTTTCTTAGCTTACAGAAACAGGAAAAGGGTACCCTTGATCGCAACAAGCATGTTTGGAACTAAAGCACAAGTCACGAATACTTCTTAATTTCAGGCTTGTGCACAGCTGAGAATGTGGCAAAACATACTGCAAAAATTTCAAGGATATAAGTAATGAAAGCTGTGGGCAGTGCATGGGCAGGGCAGAGGGGAGTTTTGCTACAGCTGCTGCTGCAGTGAGCACTATGCAGATCTGTCCTGCTCTCCTTCTTACAACTGTTAGCCTGCTGAGACAAACTTCCTTAGAAGTCACCTAAAAAACTACCTCTTCCTGTGAAATAAGACCACACCAGAAACTCCAGATTAGTGGCAGAGCCTGCATTAGTCTTTAGAATCATATAGTTAATAGTCACGTGTGTCAACTACTTAAAACTGAAAATACTGCACAGGGGTTCTGCTTGCTAAATAGGACACTGAATTGTGGTGCCAGCTATACTCATGTGTAAAATCTAGTAACCATATCAGTAGCTGATAAATATGTTCAAATGCAAAGGGGGCGGAGAAATAAATTGGAAATACCGAAGACAGTAAACTGAGGAGGAAAATAAGATATGAACAGATTTCAAGCATAAGATATATAAATAATTATTATTGCAAAACCTAAATGATGTTATTGATTCTTATTTTTAACTTTCTGTAAAAAAGATATCTAGAATGATACCTTTCTGGTGAAATGTTTCAAATAATTTCAAGTAAGTATGTTTCAGTAAATATTGCTAGTCAAGAATATGTGTGCCAATATTCAAGATCTGATTAATTCTCCTTCCCTGACTAAATTTTAGACTTAGCAAATTTCCTGCCTTTAAAAGGACTGGATCTGGCAGTAAAATCAGCTGTAAAGGCTAACTACAGAACTCCTGATTTCATAAACCCAGTGAAGAGGCTGCTATTCACATTTCTTAAGATAAAATAAAATATTAAAAAATTGTACATGCAAACACAGACCTTTCAGAACAGCAAAGTTTCATATAAAATGCTTAAATTCAGAAACTATTAAAAGCAATCAAAGATTTCCCTTCCGTCATGAGACTAGAAAGACTTGAGCATTCCCAGAGTTAAAAAAATCACATTATTATGATTATCACAGACTACAGTCTTTCAAGAACGAATATAAAAGTAACAATCTAATAATACTTAATTCATCATAAAAATTTTCAAAAAGCAAAAGCAAGGTTATTAATTTTCAAACCGTATTTGAATGAATAAAACTGGAGACAGGGAAAAACCTTCAGCAGTTTGGAATCCAGCATCCATATGACACACAAGCCATACCAAACCCAACAATTACATTTGGCTTTTTTAAAAGTAGATCTCATTTGAAATATAAATGCTAGGCTATCCAGACAGAAATTTAATCATAAAACATCATAAAAACATTAGATTCAAAAAAGCTATTTGTTATTTATAGCATAAATGTTTGATATATTATATAGTGTATATACTATACAATAGAGTTCCAGTTTTTCTTTTCTTCATAGCCTTCTCTAGCATGCATTAGTATTACAGAAAATATGAATTATATGATTCTCAGGGAATCTAATCTAAATAACAAAAAAATATTATAGAACTATTTGTAAGGTTTGGCAGTCCCCAGTCAGATGATAACACAATCTGATTCTATCATTTTACTCTTAGTTTGAATGCTTGTACTTTCAAAGATTAAGAAATGCCTCATTGAATTTATCTTAAAATACAAAGAACAACTTAAAGCAGTTATATGAAACTATTAATTCTTCAAATACTGGTAGGTGGGATTTTCAGAACAAATTGAGTGACTTAGGAGCAAAAATCTCCACCATTAATGAGTTATATCTGAAGGACAGAAAATTTCTATACAATTTCATTCAATTCTACAATACTATTTCATACAACTTAGACACAAAATTAAATTCTAACCTCCTGTCTCTGTGTAAAATATAAAGATCACATTTTGTTTCAGTTTATCAGTCTGAAAACAGACTCTGCCATCAAGACAGTGAAGCTGGACAAGCTTCTAAGTGCTATCATTTCTCCCCAGTAATGGAGTGTGCACATACACATACATACACGAGTACATACACACACAAGCAAAGGGGTAGTTTGCATCAAAAACAAACAGGAAAAGTTAATCACTGTAACAGCACAAAGATGAGAAGATCAAAAGTAAATGAAAAGGGAAAAAAATGATTCAGCCCTGGAGAAATTAATATACAATGCTATAGTGTCAATTACAGATAGAGTTCAGCATTGCTATGCAGTGTTTGAAAACAAAAGTAACTAGCCAGTATTCAGGTGGACAGAGGCCAAAATAAGACATATTGCTAGTAAACAGCTAGCATAAATATTAATCACAGAAACAGCTAGATTAAAACCAAAAAGATTTAGCATCTGTCTGTTGCTTACAAAAAGAACAACAGTCCATGGTTTTTTAAAATTGAAATCAACATTTCATTTGCAAGTATTTTGATACTGTTCTAAATTGAGCACATTAACCAGATTGCAAAGTTGTAAGTTACTTCAGTGAATAAACAAGAGGGTTAGTCAAGCTGCCAATCCTTTTCCCTAAAGCAGGAATATTTCATATAAGGCAACATCCTCCCCATAAGTTTTCATTTATCTCATCCAAGGTTCATTTGGTCATTATCTATGTTGTTATCTGGCTTCGTGCAATAACCCCACCACGCTTAACCAACAGCAGAAGAAAGAATGTCAAAATAGAATTGACCAACATGTTTCACCATGTTCTCCAATGAATAATAGAAAGTGCATCTTAACAGAATTGGTCCATTTTAGGTTGACATCTCACCCTATCCATAAGCTCTAGCACAGCAGAAACTGATGGACATGCCCAGAAATGGACAAATATTAGAGAACAGAGGAGAGTGGACATGCAAACTATGAAGGAGGGAGAGTCAGCAAGAGTGGAGAAAGCTGAAGCACAGGCTAAATGAGGATGGAAACAGGGTGAACTACCTTCCTATACCTCTGCAGACCAACAGAAGTCTCCATCCTGGACTTTACCTCCTTAATGCAAATTAACCTGGAAACTCCAAAAGCCTCTTTGCTTTTTTTTCCAGCTGGTAAGGCATTGCCAGTTGGGCATGATCCTCTCTTTGTGTTTCATAAAAGCCATCACAGTATCATTTCCCTACAAAAGCTTTACATTTTTTCCTGAACATACACGAAACCAGAGCTGCCCTAAACAAGCAAACCTTTAAGCAACTATAGAAACACTTATCTTCCAAGGGAAAAAAATAATTGACATTTTCATATGACAAAAGACAAAACCACCTACTGTCTATTGTTCAGATTTTTAAATCAACTCTTGAGAAGTCACTGATGGAAATTCAAGAAGGAAAAGCCACTCCAAGTATAACTTGTATTAGGTTTGATGCAGTATACGACAAAATCACTGTATTTGAGAATAGACCCTGCGATTTCCACTCATTCAAGAAGCATTTCCAGGTGAAGAAGTTACTTCTTACTTCTACTTATTTGAAGAAGTAACTGAAAATTGGCTAGGGCATTGATAGTGGCTAGGAATGTGAGTTTTTACACTGGTGGAGAGACCAATGAATTGTATCATTCATTGTAGTGCAAATCTTGGGAATTTTGGAAGAAACAGTCTCTCAGCACACTAATTTCTCTAAAGTTCACTAGTTTATATGCCAATTTGTCTGACAGAGAAGAATAACATGAGAGGAAATGCTTGAGGCAGTTCATAAGGTTTTAAAATTCTAAACAGGTAATATAAAATATGCCAGAGTACAGGTGAAAGTAAATTGAATAAATCAACCGTAATTATTCATGGCTTCAAACATTATTTGTTCATTAACAATTTATATTAGAGGAAAATTTTGAATTAGAAGTCACAAACCAAAAAAAATTATTTACATAAGGATATCTTTACTTATTATGCTGCTAAAATTATAGTCAGACTGGAGGAGGCAAACTAAAAAGCAAAGAGAAACTTGCATCTTACGATTTTCTCACTAAGGAAAGAAAACTTGCTTCTGCTGAAGCAGGATATGAATCATGACCTTCTAGTCTGAAATAACAAGAACTTGTTGGTGGCACTGAATTTTTGAGACTTAGAAACAAGGTAAGAAAGCTAGTTATGGAAAAAGTACTCTCATCATTCTGAGTCCACAGGACGTCCAGTAAGAGCAGAAATGATCTTGTTTCTCTGAAGAAGCTAAAGCTCCTAGGAAGCCACCAATTCCTCCAGGTTTACAAAAGTTTTGCTCAACTCCGCTCACCCTGTTACTATCATTCTGATAATATTGACCATATCTTTCATGAGATAAGATTGAGTAATAACTATATAGTCACTTAAGAAATTTGTGCCACCTCTTATTCCAGGTGTTACAGATTCTGAAAGCAGATAAATATGAGCTGAAGTCATTACTCAATAATTTTCTATATATAATACCTGATACGAAACCATCATTTTTGTATATCTGTGTACTGTTTCACTATATAGATGACTTGAAAAATAAGCCATGATTTTAATTGAGGGGGGAAATGAAAACCTTTAAAATTGCTGGTAACGGTATGTTATCCTTAGTTCATGCAAACACATATCACAAAACCAGGAATCATATCACTCTAGTATTAAGATCATCCAGTGAATGTGACTGAAATACAAGCATTCACTTTTGGGGTTTGATAATATTAATTTCAGAATATTTTTTTACTTCAAAAACTTTAATAATGCACTTTGTATCTAAACCTGTTAAGATCCTTGTAATGAGTACACAAAAAAATAGCAAATACTGTCTAGTTCTCTACAATTAAAAGGCTTTAAAAAAATTTATCAGATTCAATTCTCAAAATAATGTTTTCAGAGAAATACACCCTAGGCTTCATCTGTTCATCTGAATCATTCAGGAAGTTTACAGTGATGAGTAAAGCTTGTGTTTATTTGCATTTCAGAAAACTAAAAATTAGCTCAAGATGCTAGAATTATTTGGATGCCTATATACAGATTTTATTCGCCTTCAGAATACAACTCCCTTTCAAAAATGTTAAACAGGAAGCTGGAAGTTTTGACAGGTGAATTTGCCAAAGAACAGAGTTAATATTAGAAGCATTTTTAAGCTTTAGCTGGATGCTTTTGCTGAAATGATTTGAAGTGAAAATGAATGTGGGCATAGGAATTGTCAGGTTTGGGCTGCCACATTCACATGCTACAAACCAAAGAAGGATGGCCTTTCAGTGTTTGGCTTGCAAATGCAGGAACACAAATTGCATCAATTTACACTCAGTCCAGATTTTCAAGATTTGCTCTCCTACTTAATAACAGACAGATTTTATTCGCCTTCAGAATACAACTCCCTTTCAAAAATGTTAAACAGGAAGCTGGAAGTTTTGACAGGTGAATTTGCCAAAGAACAGAGTTAATATTAGAAGCATTTTTAAGCTTTAGCTGGATGCTTTTGCTGAAAGGATTTGAAGTGAAAATGAATGTGGGCATAGGAATTGTCAGGTTTGGGCTGCCACGTTCACATGCTACAAACCAAAGGAGGATGGCCTTTCAGTGTTTGGCTTGCAAATGCAGGAACACAAATTGCATCAATTTACACTCAGTCCAGATTTTCAAGATTTGCTCTCCTACTTAAAAACAGTATAAAAATGATCATTTGGATCCTGATGCGTTGTACTACAGGAAAATGGGCATTCTGTGCCTGCAATTTATTAAGGTTCCTAATTGTTACACATCAGATAGGTGCTGGGTTTGTATCTCATAGATACAGATGTACTGTAAATCACAACCATACTGCACAACAATACAAGTTTACCATATTTGGCATTCTGTGCCTGCAATTTATTAAGGTTCTTCAAGATTTGCTCTCCTACTTAATAACAGTATAAAAATGATCATTTGGATCCTGATGCATGGAAAATGGGCATTCTACAGGAAAATTGGCATTCTGTGCCTGCAATTTATTAAGGTTCCTAATTGTTACACATCAGATAGGTGCTGGTTTTGTATCTCATAGATACAGATGTGCTGTAAATCACAACCATACTGCACAGCAATACAAGTTTACCATAGGAATTTCAAGAGCAGAGGTCACACAACCCATAAAAAGTCATTTGCTATTAGAAGGATGTAAGTCACAACCCTAGCAAGATTTTTATTGCTCATGGAAAAAAGTAACTTTAAGGAATTATGGCAGTTGTATCATTCCAAATTAGCACACCAGTATCTGGTAAACCAGCAATGCAGTCATAATTGCTCATGCAGATGACATAATACTGGTCCAATAAACCCAGATGCAAGGATTTGAACTGACAGCACTTTTGGAACAGAGATTCTGGCAGACAAAACTATCTTCCAGCTTGCTGAAGAGACAGCTCTTGGGTTTAGACAGTTCCCATATGATCTGCAAAGCATGTTTCACATCAAAGATTGCATTCCTGATCCACAATTTTAAACAAAAACCAAATCATTCTCTCTTAGTTTAGACAGAGGACACTATTGACTATTTATAATTCCTAAAATAGCATTTCTGCAACATAGCATACTATTGGTATCATTTGCCTGCAAATGACTGTTTTGCTTTTACTACGAGTGATTTAAGTATCTCCAGAATCCTTGTGCCTACTCTACCCCCAGACTATGAAGATGATGATACCATTTTAGCCATTTCATTTTGATAATATATTAAGCCAATTATGTTACTCTGTAGATCTCAAGAACTTGCTTAAGCACACTCCTGCCATTTTTAAAAAATAAAGTCAACCAAAGGCTCAAAATCAACACTCGCGGCTTTCTCATAAAATAAGGTTTACTACAGCAGAAGCTACTTACCATTAGAATGAATAATTTTTATTGGAGCATAAATATTAGTATTCTTTGATTATATGTTTCAGTTTAATTCCAAGAAGGAAAGCAGTGGACCCTAGCACACTCCTGCCATTTTTAAAAAATAAAGTCAACCAAAGGCTCAAAATCAACACTCGCGGCTTTCTCATAAAATAAGGTTTACTACAGCAGAAGCTACTTACCATTAGAATGAATAATTTTTATTGGAGCATAAATATTAGTATTCTTTGATTATATGTTTCAGTTTAATTCCAAGGAAGAAAAGCAGTGGACCCTATTGCTAGAAAGAAAAAACTGTATCAAAGCAAACAATGAATATCAGTCTCCCCAGCTCTCCTTCACCCAATCACTTCCCTCCACCCCAAGATATTGCTAGAAAGAAAAAACTGTATCAAAGCCTCCCCAGCTCTCCTTCACCCGCTCACTTCCCTCCACCCCAAGGGCACACTCCTGCCATTTTTAAAAAATAAAGTTACCCAAAGGCTCAAAATCAACACTCGCGGCTTTCTCATAAAATAAGGTTTACTACAGCAGAAGCTACTTACCATTAGAATGAATAATTTTTATTGGAGCATAAATATTAGTATTCTTTGATTATATGTTTCAGTTTAATTCCAAGGAAGAAAAGCAGTGGACCCTATTGCTAGAAAGAAAAAACTGTATCAAAGCAAACAATGAATATCAGTCTCCCCAGCTCTCCTTCACCCAATCACTTCCCTCCACCCCAAGACCTGCTCTGTGACTGTCGTCCCTTCTTTTTACTCAAACTGCAAACTGTTTGGGAAGAAATTCATCCTTTGTTCTGAAAACAAGCTACTGTATCAACAGCCCAGTTTGCCCAAAGTACACTGATTTAAATCACTTTGAGTGAATGGCCTTTAAATCAGATTTTCTACATAAAATAAAAACAGCTGTTGTATTCCATTCCACTACAGTTTTCAAGCAAAATACTGATTTTAATCTGTCTTATAGCTAATGTGGCTAATATTTTGCTATAGGTTAAAAATAGGCACTTTGGCTTAAAACTTTTTATTCTAAACCTGAAAAGGCAAAAAATTAACTACCAAACTAATGGCTTTAGAAACCATAAGAGAAACCAGACTACAGTTAGAAGCTAAAAAAAAAACCAAACCAAAAATGAAGTAAATTCACAGTAACCTTCAGTAGTGAAAATGACAACTCTGTTTCAAGTGTATCAAGTGTACACTAAATAATCCAGCTAATTTCTTGAGTTCCCCTAGCAGTGCTATCAAAACCCAGAAAGCATTTCCTTCAGAAATGTTCATTGGCAGCATAGCAGCAATGGAAGACCTATGTAGAAAATACATGCAAGTAGTTTCTGAATATCCAAGTAATTGATTTTAGGTGAACGGGAAACTACAATTATCATCAAATCTTCTGTCGTAGACCAGTTTTCCACTTTTTATTTAACCACGTAACACAGATGCCTGTAAGTCCCATGAAAGTGGCTACAGTTGTGCAGTTCTGCCCTCTCCTGGTTTATTCAACTCATGCAAGGGACAGGACAAATACCTAGAACAAGAAACTTGGAGAAAGGCAACAAAACATGGCAAATTTACCGGAGGTTACAGGGCACTGAATTGTCTTACAACCACTTCTCCGGATTCTGACCTATCACTCATTGACTGTTTATGGATAGAAAAGGATCTTTCTAAACACAAGAGAAACACAATCATATATTAATGCAATAAAAGTAAACCTCGGGTTCTGTTTTTGCTATTGCTATATTTGTAAAAAGATCATCAATAATGCTTTGTATTTGCTATTTTTTTTCTTTTAATCTGATCTAAGTTTCTCTATGTAACTTCAATAAATACTTAGGTAATGAGAGTTTTGAGAGACAACTACATGCTCAGATACCTGCGTAGCATCTCCTGCTTAGGTGGGTTAAAAACTTAAGTTTCTCTTCATCTGATATTTTCTTTTATCCCAGCACTATGATACCTCCTTCCCATGTCTCTTCCTTTAAGATCCTTCTTGTACATATTTCACAAACTCTAGGCTTGTTACTCAGAACAAAAGTGCAAACATATAAATATCAAAATGTCCCTCGTGAGTCAGAAATCTTAATAAAATTTATTAAGACCCTCCCTCCTGGGTTCCCTGATAGCTTTTTCACCTTTACCACCAGAACTAGACTGCATGAGCAAGGAAGTATTGCAGATTGCTTTACGCACAATCTGCTTTAGATTTAGGCCCTGCTAAGGTATACGAGCAACATAGAAAGTCATCTGCTTTAAGTGTTTTGAAGTGAAAAGTGAACAATGATAACAGAAACTTGCAAAAATATTGCAGAATAACAAGAAACCCCTTACTTCTAAAATTTGTCTATAACAAAAAAGCTTTCCTTATTTTCTGTTTCTGCTTCTCTGAAAACAACCCTGCAAAGGGATCATCTTTGGGTCTTGTTCTCTCATGGACATCAGAGGGTTGCAGCTGAGTTTAGAACCTTAATAAGATTTTGTGATAAAATAAACAGCTAAACCCCCAAAAGTTTGCTTTCCAAACACTGAGAATAGCTGGACAAGTGGGGACAGGTTAGAACAAACAAATGTTCTCCTGGGCACCAAAGAACAAAATTCTTCCAACTTGAAATGTAAATATTCTTGTAAAAGGCTTATAAACAACTAAACAGCTATTCATATAGTCGCATTTACAGTATGGTCAGGAATTACGCCGAAGGGACTTATTCCAAGCTGTGAACAGAGTCAGAAATTCTAAGTCTCACTATCATCTGAAGCACTCAGAGGATCAGCTCTACCTCCCATCTTTAAGAACAATATCTATCTTTGCTTTTAAAGAAAATAGTCTTTGTCTTACCTTTGTCAGGACTTTTGCTAGCCTAGGCTATGATGGAAGTAAAGACAGGTATTGCCTCTTTCATCTCCTGGAGAAATATGTTCTTAGAAAATGCTTTTTGGTATCTAGAGAGGCCAAGGGTCTTTTCTGGGCAAATAGCAAAGCTAGAGCTCTGAGGGGGAAAATATATATTTTTCCATATAGATTTACAATCTGCTTACAAGTTCGATTGCAGACAGATGTAGGACTGAACAATACTAATAATTTTAGAAGCACTTCACAGTGATAAAATGAAATATAACAAAATACTATTTTAATAGTATTTTAATATTTTAATCAAACATTATTGTATTCTGATTACTGCAGAATTAATTCATTTCCAAGATCCATTTAAATTCCAAAGAGATCTAATTTTCCCACTCTGGAGATGGAAGAATTGGTTGGACCACATGCTACTATAATCTGAGTTTATCATGCTGATTTACAGGATTCCAGAGTGATTCCATGCTAACTAATTACACTTTTACAAAATACTTTCCTTTTCTAACTGTTTTGTCCAGGCAATTACTAACTGGAACATTCTGAGTATCCTGCACTGCAGTTCTTACAGATATACTCACAAGAAGTTTGAACTAGATTGCTCTGATTCCAATAAAAATACAGTCACAGAAAAGTGGGGAATTTTTTTCATCTCTCTGCAAGTGCATGAGGTGAAAACTCCATGATAAAGCAAGTAGTAGCCACCAACTTTAAGAAATGTAACCTTTAGTTGAAAAACACCCAAATGTTTCTTGGGAGCAAGCTAATAAATCCACAGTTGTAAGAACTTTGAACCTGGCAGAGAGAAAATCCTGAGATCCAAGAGATGCCATTTCTAGTCCCAGGTGGATCTGAAACAGGCTGTTAAAAAGTCACATCAGCACACTGTTCTTTGCCAGTAGTATGCTCCCTTTCTAGATGCTTGGTGGCACATGTGGCATCCTGCCACAACCTAGTCAGTCAGATTCACAAATCCCACTCCCTAGGCTCATGTCTGAACTAACTATCAGATTGGAAGCATGGTGTGGCATTGCTATACATAATTATTATTGTTCCACACGTGTAAGAAATCATCATTGCCACCTAAAACATCAGACATGCACACATTATGACAATCTAACATCTCTAAGTATTTGACAGTTACACACTTGACCAATGGGGAGTAGCCAGCACAATTATCACACTAGAGTTTTATTGTTCCATTTTTCAGTAATTGTTCATATGTGTACTTCAACTATGTTTCTGCTCAGGAGTGTTTAGACACAATGCTTTTTATCATCTCTCATACATTATATATGAATATAACCATGCACTCCACGGGGATTCTGAACATTTATTAACATTCATAATACACTTTGTGGATAAAGAATGTTGTGTCATTACTATTGTCTATCTTTTAGATGAATAGAAAGCATGTGATATGTGCATTCTGGTCCATTTCCCCCATTAATATACTTATTTCTCCTATGGCTGTACTATTTAAACAACTAGTTATTTTACAGTGTTACTAGTTACTTTACCATAGAAGCAGCTTATGCTCTACCCATTTCACAATTCAGCAATTTTAGTACCTCCAGCTATTTAATATCTCCAGCTAAAAAAAAAAACTGCCAAAAAGAAAGGAAAAGGGGGAGTTTTCTCCTCTTCACTTAGGAAGATTTTAGTGCTTTTGCTGTATGCATTGTTTCAATAATTCTATATAGGTGATTACAGAGAGTCTCATTCTCTTTCCCCGACAGGGCTTTATTCCACTATTTAACAAGGTCACTTTTTGCAATTCCACTCGATGCTTCTATCACTGCACAAAACCTTTTTAGTACACAAGATTTTCTTTTCCTATTAGAGACTTTTCTCCAGCTTTCCTTTGTCACTTGCTCTCACCTTTCTGCCCTCAGCAACTCACTACCTGTTCTGTCCAGGGAAGATCCAGAAACCCCTCCTTGATTCAGAGCTCTTCATCGCAAGAGACTATAACAAGTCACAGCTACATAAGTCTATTCTTTACAAAAATTGTCAAACCTGCTACTGCTTTAATCTCATCTAAAGAAAGCCTCTCAGAAAAACACTGCTCCTTCCAGCTGCCTTCTCCTATTAAGAGTCTGCAGCATTTCTTTTCCACTCATAGAAGATGCAACTTTCTGCACTCAATTTATTGGGAAGAATCTAGGCTTTGACCAGAGATGAGATCTGAAAGTCAGAAAGGGCTTTCTGTCAGTCTTTTGTTAGAAAGAAACAGAGCATTTTGAGATCTGAAATCCTTAGTCGGCAAGTTAGCATGCTTCTTACCTCCATCTTTCTATCTTTAAAAACAAACAATAGCACACATACTAATAATTAATCTTTCTCTATTTAATTATAGAATAGGTCTGAACCTGCATTGTTTGCTCTAGCTCCATGGCCTTCAAAATCTATCGCAAATTTCAATCAAAATTGAAAGGGAAAGAAAAAAAGATCCTCCAGGATTCTGAATAGAAACTCATCTTTACAAAAACCATGACACAAACACAATGGTGGCAAAAGACTTCAACACTTCTTGAGTGACTTAGAATTAACTTTTAAAGTTTTTATTGTAATGTTAAAACCAATCTTTTCATATATATATAGTCTAATTTGTTAATTTTATTCTTCTTATTCGAAAAAAAGGCATAATCATTCTGCCTTTGGGGGTTAACAGAACCCTTGTGACTAGTTGTAACCATGGAAATATAAAGAGCTAGTCAGAGCCCAACATCAAACTAACAGAGGTGCTGGGAGACAGAAAATAGATATATGATGAATTTGCTTCACATGAAAGCTAGCTGAATCTGTACCAACCGCATTAACAACTCAGAAAGTGAAGTCCACAAAGCCTTTTGAATGCCTAAAAGCGTACAGCATTTACTATGGCTTCTCACTGAAAATAAAGGGAAATGCCTCTAAAGGTTTGTTTTTAAAGCACTGAGTGCATCTGAACTAGTTTAAAAGCAGAGACAAAATGAGGTAAAAATGGTTACAATGTGAATAGGAACAGTAACAATACGCATGAAAAGACTAAAAAAGGCCCCCATGAAGAAGAAGGGTTTTCTTAGACTAAGATTGTAGTTATGGAGATTATGCAACCGATGACCAGTGACACCTGAGTTAGCCTGTACCAAGCATCATCAAGAATGCTTTCTCATCATCTGGAGAAAGCCCCAAATTTAACAGACACAGAAATACTCAAGACAAGCAATCACCCAGCTGATGATTTATTGACCAAACTATCTGCCTTATAATAATAAGGCATGTGCATAATTAACTGCCTCCTCTGTGACAGGTCAAACCTGCAAAACATTGTTTAACCCATCACAATTACAGTCCTTAAACACAGTCACCCTCAAAAAGAGACACCTTTGGAAAAAAATGAAAACATATATTCCTTGCTGTAATAAGCAAGCTATGACCTACGGCAGATAAAAAACCTTTTCAGTAATACATCTCAACAAATTACACCTAGTTGGAAAAATAAAGTGATGGATATACACAGCGAAAAGACACAACATATATGCACATTACTTACATTTACACAGGTGTGCAATGACTCAAAAGAGCCAAAACGTGTCAGCATGATCAAACAGATACTCTCTCACTCTTTCAAATTACACCTAGTTGGAAAAATAAAGTGACGAATATACACAGTGAAAAGATGCAATATATATGCACATTACTTACATTTACACAGTTGTGCAATGACTCAAAAGAGCCAAAACATGTCAGCATGATCAGATACTCTCTCACTCTTCGAGCACTAGCATCATTAGACAAACTGATCAGACCTCCCTCTTTGCCCTTCTTCTTTTCTTTAGCCCAGTGATAAGTACAGAATCAGAACTCTTCCAGTTCCCCTCCTGGCTTCAGGAAGGCCAAGCTCACCTCCAAGCCAGCAGTATTCCTGAGGCACAGGAATTTATATGCCCAGATGATCCAAATGACAATGCCACACTTCCTAAAATCAGCTCAGCACAGACTTGTATATAAGCTTTAAAATCATGCAGTGAAGGCATTTGGATCCACAAGGCTTAACATTCTTAAGGAAAACCTGGTTTGCCCTTTCTTTTCTGTAGGTCCATAGGATTCTATATAGCGTGGAATATATGTCAGCTTTACTTTCCCAGGGACAAGAAAAGAAAGCTAGATTAATTTTGCAGACTTTTATGATATACATCATTTTTTCATCTTCTTTGTCCATTTGTCTATTTGTTTTCTATGGAAGCAAAGCACAGACCCTTAGGTCATAATATATTGCAGATTTCTGTCAGCACGGCTGTGCTGACCAGGGCTGTAAACAGTTGAGATATCATGTACATACAATTCTACTTGTAGTTGTACTTGCAGAAAAACAAACAAACAAAGGAAAAACAAACAAAAAAGCACCTTAGACAAGATGCTGGGAATCCCAGACACTGGGTTATAACTCAACACACGATTAGGGCTAATTGTATGCCAAAAATAAAGAGATCTTCTGGGCCTATGTCAGCTGCATGAAATACAGTCACTGTTTCTGCCATGTATAATCTGCTGTTTGACCATACTACCACCCATTTTCCCCATTTACCACAACTGTTCTTCAAGTCTTCAGAGCATTTTAAATTTAGGATGAGGCTAATGCTGTGAAAAATGAAGAGACCTTCTGGATGTTTTCTTGCAATTTCTTTGTCATCTTATTTGACTCTTCAGTTTCAGAGCTGCCTTGTATACCTTTGCAGGTATGCTCAGTTAAGGGTACGTTCATTACATTAATTATTTTACATTTCAATATTATGTCTATGGAAATCTTCAAATCCAATACTTGAAGTGTAACATTTTAACCAGGATAAAATTTGAAGAAATCTCATTGCTCCATTCTTGAAATGAATGGTACAGATAAAGTACTATGCGTTATGGACTTTCAATAAAATAGTGGATTCCAAGTGCCTAATTCATTTTTATAAATTGGAACGGGTTCTTATGCTGCTTAAACACTTTCAAAAATATTACCTCTCTATCTAATTGCTGGTACAGTAACTGGAGTACTAGAAGCCACTCCTAATGAGAGATACTACTGCACTGTACTAATTATTGCAATACCAGTAATATATTAGAAATATTACACAAAAATATGATTTATTACAAAAGCCAAATGGATTCCATAAGGTTACATGAGATGGAACTTATAGCAGAATGCATTTCTAATGTTCCAGAAGAATCTTGGATACAGTTCATATTTCCATTTTGTGTGTGATGAAAATTCTTTAGTCCTGTTTGGGAATTCATTACTCAAATATTCATAAGAAATACCAAATGCAATAGGTAGAAATATTTGAACAGAGGCCAAGTAATATAAGTCTGGTTTTTTTTCATTAGTAGCACAATCTTCATATTGGCTAATTAATATAATTACTGTTTATCTTAAATTATTATTTGTGGCATTTTAGCCTTTTATCCTCTGAACCTCAAGGCAGTACCTAATATCACAAACAAAAAGACAACATGAAAGAAGAATTAGGTGTACCGCAACAGAGCACTGGCCAAAAAAAAGCACTACAATAGTTTGCATTTTTATCTTGTGTTTCAGTGGCGAATCTTAAAACACTTAAAAAATATTAAAAAGGATGCTTTGAAGCAATACCCAAAGTAAAGTAATATTATCCCCATTTAACTACAAATAAACAAAAGGTCAGAAACCCAGATTCAGAAATGTTTAAATAAATAATTCACTTTCAAAAGAAAGGATTTGGTCTGAAGTAACTTCACAGGTCTGTGGATCTTCTGTGTCCTAGGCATGAGATTGCCCTGTAACTTTGAGCATGGGTAGCAAATATTTGTTTACTAACTAGGTATCTACTACTACAATACAAAAGGAGTCTAATTGTGCACTGATAAGCTAGGAGCACTGCCAATCTTTCAGCTCGTTTCGTGCACTGCATTTCAGTACTCAATAATAACTTGATCTGCATACTTACAGATACTGTCTTTGGCTTGTGCAACAGCTTTGCATCCAGTTCCCAATACAACACGTAAAAACAAGAAAGAAACACATAAGAACATTTCCTCCTTTCGCCAAAGACCCAATCCAAAGATCACATAGGGGAGTCTTTCACTTAATGAGATGTAGATCAGATTTCTAAAAAGCAGACATTCAATTCATGATTTCAGCAAAGTGTATGTTGTAATGAATACACTTATCCACCTTGACTAATCTTTTCCTGCTTGGCATTTATACATGCATTATATCTTCTATTATGTTTTTCATCGATTTTATAGTCATGTAACCAATAGCTGATATTAAACCATAAACAATAGAGAATGGTCATTAAAATCTGAAGTAAAACCTGATGAAACTACTTTCTGTGGTTAATATTACATGTAAGTAAAATTATACTAGGCATGATGTAGGTCTTATTTATGACAGGCTTAACATTTTCCAAGGCAAAATTAAAAGAATTATGTAGGAAAAACTGTGCACTACTTTATGCCATCAACATAATTAAGTATGACACAACATAAGGATTATGGGAGCAAACCCAAGGAAATACAAAATAGTTGGCTACCCCAAGCTGCTACTTCCAACTTGGAGTTTGAATTAATTAAAAGATCAAGTCTAAAATAACAGTAGAAAACCACATACCTAAAAGGATGATTACTCTCCTGAAAAGTCAGAGAAGAGTTTTAGCACGTAATTTAGATCCATGGAATGAAAAGAGTTCTAGGTATCATACCAACTTTGCTATGGAGGCAGACTCAGCTTGGTTGAGCTCTCTGACTGAGGCAGCCTGCAGGAGTAGCATGTGAAGAACCACAGAAGAGGATTTTATTTTGTTGGGTGTTGCAAGTTTGTCTATCATTAAGTTGTTTAGACTCCCCTGTAATCTCATGCATTGCTTCTCAATCTCTGGTCCATACAGGGATCCAGAGGACACCTGAAGATGACACAAACCTTTTAAATAAATATAGACAACTTCCCACACATCCAAGCAAGCACGGTGGGGGAAATAAACATTGTAAATAAATACACGGAGTATCTTATATTTCATCAGCTTTATGTGAAAATCATTGAAGAAATACCAGACAAGAAATGCAACAGACCACTAGCATTTTTTGATTAAAAAAAATAACATTTCATTAGCTTTATGTGAAAATCATTGAAGAAATACCAGACAAGAAGTGCAACTGACCACTAGCATTTTTTGATTAAAAACAAAAAAATGCAGGTTTTTGTTTGTTTATTTAAATGTGTTGATTAACATATCCTTGAGAAATCTGTAGCACTTGGAGCAAGCCATCACCATCTGCTTAGACTGTACCACTTGCACTGCCCTGGGCCTGTGAGGCAGCCTCACGGCCACTTATTTATCTGATAACAATGGATATCTCAGTGATGCTCCCTCTTTGCTTGTCTCCAAACGTGTTCATGGATGAATGGATAGGTCTATGCCATGTCTAAAAGGAACAGTATAGCAGGTCACTTTCATGCTCTTTCTAATCCCACAATGTTGAAGAATATCCTTTTGCTCTTCGTGCTGAGAACTAGGATTTTTTTCAGAAGTTAAAAGAAAAAATAACTGCTTGCAAAGAATAGAAAAATAATTTATGTTAGTAGAAGTCTTTCTATAAAAGCCCTAATTTTTAGATTTGTGGCCACATTTGGGAATGCAGACATCAGATGGGTATCAAAGAAGTGTAGTATACAATAATAGTTAAAATTTATGCCACTCCCAGTGACATGCACATAATTAATAATCAGATTTCTGAAGTCACTGCAGTGGGTGTGGAGAGGGTGGGACCTGTATCAGATGTGGTAGCTTTGCTTCAAGTCCAAATTTACTGCAGCACAATAAGGCCAAGACTCACAGCTAGCTCCATGTCATGTGACTTGCAGACTCGAGAAGCACAAATTACACACAGTAAAAAGTAGGCTGGAACTTTGGGCTGCCTCTCCCAGATCCATCAGTTCAGATTGTTCTGGGACTGCTGTTGCTTGGCCAACTGCAGGAGAAACGAGCAGCCGATGCAAGTCCTGCATGAAGGTGGAGCTGAGCAACTGTGTGAACACGTTATGAGTCACATGATGCAGAACCTCCTGGCTACCACTAAGGGTGAAGAAGTGGGGATTAAAGTCCCCTTGTTTTCCTTCATTAAATCCCTCCCATTAAAACCCAAGAGATTGTAGCAACAGTCCTGGTGAGAATCCACCAAGTACAACATTGGTGTTTAAGATTTCAACAACCAAGGTCAGCTAAACATACAAAACACAATGGATGCCAGTTCACTCATGCATGAAATAAAACGTGCAAAGAAAAGTAGCTTTCTACCTCTAGCCAAGTTTTGCTGCTGAGAAGAGAGTCAAATTACCCTTAGAGCACCTGCACTCATCAGCGTGACATTCTGGTACATCCCAGAAGGTGCCACCCTTTGCAGACCCAAGTGCATAGCTCCTGAGCATGCAAGTCAGCAACCACATCAGGGCTCAAGGGCTGGTGGAGCCCAGGGATGGTCTACGAAGATGGGGAAAGACAGGGAAAAGCATTGCAAGTTGGCTGGACAGGTAGCTCCACTTCACATTGTGTACAAGGGTCCAATGCCCGCCATATCTCAACAGTGCCCATATTTTGTCCTTCCTTCTCATCAAGCTTTTTCCCAAGCATCTTCAGGAACAGGTATCTTTAGCTTCTGTCATGACTATTTTGTCATTTGTTTAGAGCTGACTGGGACTTAAAACCCATAGAGATGGACAAGACGTTCCTCTTTGCATGAACAGATAGATGAAGTCTTAGGATTTTATGGCAATAGGCAAAATAATTGATAATTGCTAAACTTTTCAATTTGGTTGCAATTTGGCATCCATTTCATACTTCCGCAATGTAAATATATCCAAGTGAATCTAAATCATGTATGTAGCTTGTCTTTGTATATAATTAATTAACACATACTGTCTTTTCTGTTATTTGTGCTAGTCACTGGAATTTATCCCCAACATACGTTACTATGGATTCCTTTTTGTTGCCTTTTTCAGTCACTGAAATGGCACATCCATTTTATGGCATATGCTGTATATATATTTTTTGATCACATCACAGCCTAACATTACTGTGGACTAACTTCAATGCTGTTGATACACTGACTTTTTTTTTAAACATGAAATGGACAGAAAATGTACATGGGAAAAGACAACACACTAAGATGGAATATGAGTGACTGAGCACAACTATGAGAATAGATTTTACAGGATTATGTTAAGTATCCTTTAGATTTTAAAGATGTCAGCTAATGTAAAACTCTAATGTACCAGCTGCTGTCCAAACAGATCACAAAATGAAAGTTCCCATGCTGAGCAGGGCTTAAAATAGAGCAGCTGATGAGTAACATAGCATCGCTTATATAAAATTCACTTTTCATGCACTAAGGCTTTTCATTGTCAAATATTCCTGGGGTTGCTTGCTGTTTTCCATGAAAAACCTGCAGCAGAACAAAAGCACCAATTTGTTTGGCTTTTCAGGCTTTAAAATGCAGTTGTTATTTTCATGCCACACAGAAACTCCCTTCCAGTCTGCTTTGTGATTCATGTGTTTGGCTGAATAACTTTCCTGGAACTCAGAACAAGAGGGAAACCTTCCCTAAGTACTTCCTGTCTTTCTCCATGTACTAATAACAAGATGGAGTCCTCCCACCTTTCCCATTTGCAACACGCCAGGCACACCTACTGCTTGATATACCCATAAGCCTCAGAAATAGTCTGCTTTTGCTCTATTTTTAAAATAGCTTGCAATTTCGCTGGCAACAAAAGTGTTGTTTCTCTAACATTAACATGCATCAAAGCAATATTATTAGACTATTTAATTAATAGTCTGTAGATGGTGGAGAAATCATAGCTCGCTATGAACATAAAAGATGCATTGCTCTTCCTCTTTAAAAAATAGTTCCTGTCTACAGCTAATGACAATGTTGAGAGCACTGTCAGGAGTATAAAAACATGTCATATTGAGGGGAAGTGCAACCTGTGTCATGTGCTTAACCTTCCAGGCCTTACTCCAAATGCCCCATGGAATCAGTATGAAATCAGCGCCGAATTTTGACTGCATAAGAATTAAGTTCAGAATAAGGTCTAGCACAATTCCAAAATGAAATGCCAAAAAATAAAGTCACTGTAATATTACAGCCTGTCAATCTAGAAATTCTAAAGTAATGGATTCAAATTACACCATCCTCTAATAAAAACATGAATTGTTAAGCTTTTATTAGAGCTATCAGCACTAACCGAAAATAGAATCAAGACCCTAGTTTTTAAATATTTCATAGCTTCTTTTCAGAATATGTGTCCCAAGCATCATGTTTTCCTCCTATTTGGAAAACAGCTGAAACGTTTTGTGGAAGCGATACAAAAATTAACCAGAGGTGCTGAGTGGCTTACCAAACTCTTCTAAAGGCTGGCAGCAAGGTACTCCAGTTCTAACTGTGGCTTTGAGTCTGACTTGGCAGGTGGGTGTAATCCTGGCCAACTCATTTAATCTCCAGGCCTCTTTTTCCAATCTGTAAAAAGGGCGATATTATACTTATCTAATTAATACAATCTGTGGCTGTTAACTAGTTAAAACTAATTACTCTTCAAATATTTAAATGACTTCTACAATTCCAGCTATCCCTTTTTGTTCAATTGATCCTGCCTCTTTTTTACCCCTTAAAACACCCAAATCAAGGCTGGTTGAAAAGCCTTCTCTCTCCATTTCATTACCAAAAGGAAAGTCGTCTTGTTGCTTTTTTTCCTCACTCATTCTTACCCTTATTTCAAGCCAAAGCTGCAGATGTGCGGCCTTGTTCTGGCTATTCTGTGAAATTTAGCTTACAGAGTTGATAGATTTTGCTATCCTTAAATGAAGCTTTATTCCAATAATAAATTAATCTTTACCCTGCCATAGGAGTGTTGTTACCCTCCTGAAATGCAGCAACTAATGCCTAGCACGCTTGGTTTTGTGGTCTAAGACAAAGGTTCTTTCTCGTACAACTGTTCAAGTGAAGCTGCAACCACTATATAAGGATGCAAGATAGATAAAGAAAAAAAAAAAGCTATAAAAGCTACAGCCTTCCTTGCTAGAAAGAAACAGATTAGTCTTAGTCAAAGATGCAGTTGCCAACAGACCATACAGAATTGTAACACCTCCTCCCATGAAAAGGCATTAAAACTCCATCCTGGATCTTAGTGTTCTCAGCAAATCTTGAAGAAATGCAGCCAGCAATTTCAAGAGTGTCTTTGGCCTAATTCCCTCTTAACAAAATAGCTTCTGGAATTTTTTATTATTTTCTCATGGGAGGGAGGCAAGAATCTCACACTAGCTAATTCTAGGTTTATACACGATGTGTTAAAAAAAAAAAAAAAAAAGATATGTTGTTGAACCAAAATTACTCCAAGAATGGATACAGATTTTTTTTAAATCAAAAAAGGTAAATAAAACTTTATTAAATATTTTGATAAAAAATGAAAAGAAAAAAAAACAAAACCAGGAAGACAAGCCCCTAATGGAAAAATGCTGTTAGTTGAAAAGGTTGTAACCTTCAAGATTTTTAATTTACAGGACTTTATTCAGTAGAATTGTTCTAACATATTTAAAATTTACCACCTTTCCTTCAAGTTCAGGCTTCCAGTCTCTGAAAATCTAATTAAATTCCATATATTTTTACTGAAGTAAAAACTCTGAATGTGCTTTGACTTCCATTAAATTTGAATCTGGATAAAGATAGAAATTCTTCCTTCTAAAGCTTCCATAAAGATTGGAAAAATATTGCAGACGTACTTAGAATTTCTTAACTCTCTGGCTTAAGCCTCATTTTCTTCATTAGATTCTTCTTCCTGTTCTTGTTATGCTGCCAGATATTGGATTGCCAACTCTTGTGAGTTCCTATTGAGTCTCAGAATATTAATTGATGTTCTGAGAGACCACAGGGCTGAAATCAATGGATTGTATAAGAATCCTCTCTTTTTTTTCTGAAACAAGATTCTAGCCCTTGAACTTATGACAAAGGTTGTGAGGATGAAGAATGGATTTTTAAAAGCTCAGAAGGAAGCAGTCACATGAAAAAGTCAACATTTATTGTACAGTTAGGATTATTAATGCTTGAATTTGGAAATATTGTGGTAGGACTAAGTATACACTCTTTGAATTAACAAACGTTTATACAAACAAGAGAAGAGAAACCTAATATTCCCCTGGCTTAGGTGTTGTAATACCTCAAGAATTTGAAGAACTCTGAAAAAAATGAGTAAGGAATAGTACATTAAGATAAAACTCTTGTTTTGAAGAGGTTTGAGCCAGCCACACGTGAGCTGGGACAGACTATAGTAAACAGAAGACTATAGTAAACAGATCACCACCGTGGCCTTTGTTGCATCGGTCTGCAAACAGTCCCAAGCCCTAAGTTCCAGTTTCTTCTGTCCTGGTAACTAGGTTGAAGCATGGCACCAGCTTTGTGTAACAGGATGAGAAATATGCCTCAGTGTATCTCTGGGTTTTTTAAAGTATAGACAGAACAAGAAATCTAGGTATTCAAGTTATTAAGTCTTGCTAATTTTCTATGACCTATAACTTCTCTTGCTGCAGGTAAGATCATAATTGTGTGTCAAGAGATTGGATAAAAGGGTAAGACAGGCAAATTAATATTGCATGCCTGAAAACCTATAAACAAAAAGCACCTGTTTAAAATGTTTTAAAATATAAAGCATCTGGATCCACAGTCAAGTACTCAAATATATAGCACATCTTGGACATATTTTAGAAGGCATCAAAAAGTCTACACATAAAGTACTATCTCCAAACTATTTTACAAAAATTCACACTACAAAGACTCACAGATTTGTGTCACTCTGTATCTCTAATTGGGGTCATGATTCATGTTTCAGAGAAAACACAACTAAAGCATCAAAGTACTAACTTGGCAAGTTACATCTGAACATCTGTTGTTGTTCCAGAGATATATCAGGGACTGTTTGAAGGCACCACCACCCCACTCCACAAAAAAAAAAATATCAGTTTTTGGGTTATTGTCTGAGAAACTAGGCTCCTTTTTGTGCATGTAATGAGATACCTAGATTAAAGAAATTAATTAAAAATTGCAGATTTTAAAGTGAAACCACTGACACATAGCCTTATTATGCATTACGTAGGCTGCATTTAATGAAGATCAAACCCACTACTCTTCTTGACACTAAGTCCAAACCCTAAGACTAGAAAAGTGGTTACTGTAGCATTCAAATGTAAATACAGTAAAGAAAATCAATCAGTTGGAACACAGGTTAGTTGATCCAGTATTCTATTAATAAAACACAATTTTCATTACAATCATCACATAGCACACTCTCTTCCCGTTTTTAAATCATAATTTTAAACCAGAAATGAGTCTAAATTCTGGTGTTTTAACATGGTATAACCATTAACACATTAACATAGTTAGAGGAAGCTGAATTTCTGCTTAAGAGTTAATTTACTAACTTGTTTAAAAAAAAGAATAAAATCTGAAAATTAATCAGGTCAGAGTTGACTGGATGAGGAAATGCTTTTGTTATTGTATCAGAAACACCTCTGCACAGTGCCCTAAGAAAAGCACACAACTGAGCCAGTCCTTCTAGAAGGTTTCACAATTTGCAGTTTCAAGTGCTCCTTCAAGTACTACCCTTCAAGGAGAAAGTATTCTACCTTTGCTTAAGCCTTCCCTCTTCTATTTGCTTTTTGTGTTTAGAAATGCACGGTAGAAGGGTGATGCAAACTCTTTTCTGGCAACAGTAGCTGAATTCAAGTCTCATTAAACTTCAAACTGTCATTTCTTAGCTCTTCAGTGACAAAATTTGCACCCTTAAAATTTTAAGGTATAATAGTAATCTTTAAGATGCCTTACTGACCTACAGGGAGAAATTCCCTGCACTGAACTTACAAAGAAAGCCACAGAATAGGACTGACATATATCATTATATGCTGAAAATAAGAATTTGATTAACCAGATGCTGTTATTTTCTTTAATATCTTATGAATAGAAACTACAGTATAAAAACAATTCAAAACAATCATTTACTGGGAAATATGACATATGGCCTGCTAAGCTGCTTTCCTACAGAAATAGCTAAAGATCATTACTCTTGGCATCATTCCCTACAACAGTCACTGGGCTCATTATAACAGACAGTATGTGATTGAGTTTATAAGGAAGATTATTTCTACAGGTGGGCAGAAACAATGGTGAAGACTACAAAGACTTGTGAGAAAGAAGTAGTCAAGGAGACTTCTCCACCTCCATAACTTCTGGGTGCTGAAACAAATCAAAGCAGCATTACTAGAACAGTTGCTGAAAAAATAGGCATTTTTTCATTTTTCTTCACGGTATATACTTCCATTATGCTAATACATAGTATTTCATTTAACTTGTTCTGCTGGAGGGTTTTTCCTTGAGTAAGAATATCCTGATGTGAACAGGAAGTTTGCATACAGCAGGGGCCACTTGTTGCCTGTGTTTAGTCCCAGATCAATTAGGTGGAAACCAAACGTTAATGCTGTCATAGGATGAGTTCACGTTCTGTGATAATGGATTGGAACCACAATCACGCTGTGATAGCGCTGCAATCCAAGCTTCTCCGGTGATCTTATACTAGTAAATGTAAACCAAATATTTGTGACATGCCATCACAGGACAGGAAATGTTAAAGACAATTATAATGTGGCAATGATAATCTGATGTAGCAATAATACAATTGTATTAAGCAAATGTTTGCATTTGAAAGCAGCTACGCTGTGATTATGTTCTTGCAACACATCCTCTTTACATGCCAGCACTTTTGCGTTGATTATCTAAATTTAGACTATAGCATGGTGCAGTAGATAGGTTTACTATGTTCCATCACTGGCCTTTTTCACATGCTGAATAAAATTACTGCTGTTTACAGCATTGGCATGATATGATCACACTGGGAGATGGTGGAGCATTCATGGTATTGAAACCGATGGCAGTACCACACGTGCTTCTGAGACGTTCTGAAAAGTGCTGAGGCTATTGTGTGAGGACTCACAAAAAGCAGCATGCGATACAACATCCAGTTGTGTAGGGGCAGCCATACATACAACACGTAAGGCAGGCACAACATTTGCCAAGGGAGGTCGCCACGATGGGGAATGACACTGCAGCCCATGGGTGCAGCTGTGGTGGCAGTGGGAGAAAAGACAGGCGCCGGTTCCAACTCTAACCATTCTATGGTTCCATGTGTAGAGACAGGACAACAGATCAGGGTTTTAAACTGAAACAAGGTAGATTTAGATTAGTTATTTACCCTGAGGGCGGTGAGACACTGTAACCCAGAGGTCTGGGCGCCCCTTCCCTGGAGGTGTTCAAGGCCAGGCTAGGTGGGGCTTTAAGCACCCTAGTCTAGTGGAAAGTGTTCCTGCTCATGAAAGAGGGGTTAGAACTAGATGATCTTTAAGGTCCCTTCCAACCCAAACCGTGCTATCATTCTGTGGTGACCCCACAGCAGGGAAGAGCGAGGGCAAGCAGTCCCTACCAACAGGGCAAGGGCAGACAGCAAGGCTCCCACCCGCCGGGGGGCAGCCCCCAGCGCCCTGAGACAAGAAGGGAGGGAGGCCCGCGGGGCTGTGGCGGCGGACACTTGCCGCTGAGGGGAGGCGAGGCGCGGCCTACTCACTGGCGGCCTCTCTGCCGCCACGGCTGCTGCTCTGACCTAAACGCCTCAGGAGGTGACGTCACGGCGCGGGCCGATGTCACAGGAATGACGCAGAAGCGCGGGCGTGACCCAGCAGCGGCACTGAAGCAGGGAGCGAGCAGCCTCGGTCAAACCGCCGCCGGCCCTGCCACATCCGGGTCCCGGCCGGTGACTGACGGGCCCCCCCCCTCCCTCCCCTCCACTGCGCACGCGCCCCTCCCTCTGCCCGCCAGCTCCGCCCTCCGCCGGGAGGGGGCGGGCTCAAAACTCCCATCCGCCTTTCCGATTGGTTCGCACTCCAGGGGCGCCGGGGGGATTAGCTGCCGTTCAGGAGGGCGGGCGTTGCCCGTTGGGGGGGGAGCCGCTCGCTCGTTGGCAGGCGGGCGCGTCCGGTCCGGGGCCGGAGGAGGGTGCCATTGGCTGGAAAGTAGGTTAGTGGTGCGCCGTTGGGTGGCAAGCCAGGCGGAAAGTAGGTCAGGGACGGGGGCTGCCTGCGCCGGGCGCGCAGCGCGTTGCCGAGGGACGGCGACCCCCCCCCCCGCCTCCTCCAGCCCGGGCGCGGCGCGGCGAGGGGGCGCGCGGAGATCGCGGTGAGCGGCGAACGGGCGGTGGGCGACCGGTGGGGAGGGGGGGAGAGAAAAAG
>NW_015090965.1:0-76707 GCF_001431845.1 Calidris pugnax | reverse complement strand
CGGCCGCCGTTTGCAGCCGGGCCCGCTGCCGGTGCGGGAGCCCGGCCGGACCCCGGGGGCAGAGCCGGGGCTGGGGGAGGGGGGGTCCCGCTGTCTGTGCTAAAGGGGCAAAACCGGGGGTCCAGGGGCTCGGTGGTGGCGTTGCCGGGGTTGTTCCTCCTCCCGGGGGTGAGCTGGCCTCCCCGGGGACATGGAGGCTGAGGTGAGTCGCTGAGCAGAGACCTTGGCGCCCCTTTTCCTGCACCAGGAATGGGGTCCCTTGAACATCTGTCCTGGAGCTGGTCCCTTGGATCTTTTCAATACATCAGGTGCCTTGTGGCACCTGAGGGGAGGTCTGCTTTAGGTCTGCTTTAGGTGAGGCCCGAGGAGAGTGTGTGTATGTGTTAAACCCCAAAACGATGGTAGCAGTTGGGAATTCCTGTGGGTTCCGTACTGATGCACACAGGCCAGTCCTACCTGTGGATGAGGAGAGCCACCTCGCCAGCCCCACAACTGGGGGGGTTCTTCGCTTCCCAACGGCACGGCTCGGTTACCTCCTCAATCACCCCGGGGTCCTGAGTCCGCCCTGCCCGGTGCTGCTGCTCCTCAGCCTGTTCCTGACAGCTCTGTGTCTCTCTTTGCTGTCAACAGGAGCGTGGTCGTTTGACACCCAGTGCAGGACCCTGGGAATATATAAGGGAATATTAATGTCCTCATTCCAAGATGAGGATTTTTGCGCTTGGGGAGGCAGGGGAATCAGTCTGCATTTTTTTTACTGCTGGAGTTTCTGTTACTCTGGTGCCTCAATCATAACAGCTTTGGAAAGATTTTAGTACTTGAAAATAACGGTGAGGAAACAAGTGGGTGTGTTTTTGTGCTTTTGAAGCAAATTATGCTTACAGCAATTTTTAAGTATTTTCTTAGTATCCAAGGTAGAAAGGGTCGACTGCATACAGCGATCATCTTTTTAAACAATTTTGAATCTGATCTCTTTACAAAATTCATGCAGTCTTTAAGTAGAATTTTTTTTCAAAATGCTGATCCTTGCACATTCAAAATGAAACTACATTTTCATTTTTTTCTTTAATAGGTTAGTATTAAAGTACCTGTTTAGAAAGGCCTGCAGTGACAGGACGAGGGGCAATGGCTTCAAGCTGGAGGGGAACAGATTTAGACTGGAGATTAGGAGGGGGTTCTTCACTGTGAGGGTGGTGGAGCACTGGAACAGGTTGCCCAGGGAGGTGGTTGAGGCCCCTTCCCTGGAGATATTCAAGGTGAGGCTCGACGAGGCCCTGGGCAACCTGGTCTAGTTGGGGGTGTCCCTGCTGACTGTGGGGAGGTTGGACTAGATGATATTTGGAGGTCCCTTCTGGCTTGGGCAATTCTATAATTCTATACCTGTCCTGCCTGTTTAGTATATCAGTATATCAGTATATTTTTTATCAAAAAGGCTTTTTAAATGGGAGCGACTGATAATACACAGTCTGCAGCTAAGTTTGTAGGGGAAAAAAGAAAGGTTGTTTTAATTCACTGTTAATCCAGGCTGACTCTGTACATGGCCTTGCAGAAGGCTGAGGTTAAACTCTGCCCTAGAAAGAATCTGTGTTTTGTATGCTCTAGGAATATGCAAATGTAAATAGCTATTTGAAGTGTCAAACTACAGACCTCTCATCTGAATATTCTAAACCACAGCTGCCTATTAAGGGAAAGTCTTTACTACTTCTGAGCTCTGTGGGTTTGTATTTCTCATGGCCACTCATGTTTCTGTATGCCTACTTGTAGGAATGGAGCGTGTAAAATAACCCAATAAAATACTGTGGTTATGGATTAATATGCTGGTTTATGCTGTATTCTCTTCTATGCTGTGCATTTCCATTGTCTGTCTGTGTGACAGTTGTGCTGTGTGGTGCTGTGTAGGCTCAAGGCCTGTAAAAGAAGTACATTGGGAAATTGCCTCGATAAGAGAGAAGTACCACAGAGAACATAAAGATAGCTCTTTTGTTTTGTTCTTCCCTACAAGGCCCTCTGGGGAGTGTCAGTAAACTAGCTTAGCTGTAGTTGGGATTCCATAAAGCCAGAGCTGAAGTTAGGGCCTGATACTAAGTCACTGTCACCACCTGCTACCAAGAGACAGGTTTAATTTGGGGACCATTGCTAAGGATGTATTAGGATGGTGATATTTGTAGGAGGAGTTTCTTGGAGACTTTTTTTCCTTCTTCAAATACCTGCTCTCAAAGATTCTTTTGGGAAACCTGGAGTAGGAACAAGTGAACACTCATTGGATTTATTTGGCAGAGCTTAAAGCGACACAGTTCCTTGACACTATGCAAGACTATGATGACAAAGTTGAGACCTAATGTGATAGCAGCAGCCTGCATGCTACAGATGAGTAAGACCAGTTTTCAAAGTGAATTGATATCAAGCATGCTAGAAATACCAAGAGACATGTAGGTTAATTAATTTAATCGCTCTGAAGTTTTCATGCTGAATTCAGTGTTTTAAGCTGTTTCAGCACAGAGCCAATAGTCTTTGTGGTTACACTTTAATAGGAGGTACAGGAAAACCTGATGGAATAATACATTGTTGTTTAGTAAAACAAAGTGAATTTGGTGCATCCCTTAGTGACTATCTTTTTTAGTTCTGTAACTTGTATGTTTTTTATTTTTAACCTTTATCATCGGTTTTGTCTCTTTTGAAAGAGAGCAGAAAAGTAGTAAAAAGCAGTTACCTATATTTCAAAGTATTAGAAAGTTTAAAGTTCTCTAAAGTTAGTTGTCTTCAAGAAAAGATGTGTAAAGGCATAAATATGCAAATGATTGCAAATAGAAGCCCAAAATAAATACATATTTTTAAGCTTGCGTAGCTTCCTTGCTCTCAGTAAGTTTACAGAATGCGAAGAATACTTAAGGTTTCTCTGTGTATTTTGATATATTAAACATGGTTTGAAACTTTCATTTTTGGCTGTCGTCATACTCAGAAAACTTAAGACTAAAAATAATTGGTTTTGATAAATACAGTAGCTGAGATGATACTGAATGGAAATTGGCACTAACTTTTACACTTAGTTGATGAAAGCTCTGCTGGATCAGCCCATAAAAATTAGGGTCTGTGTTTTAGAGGTGCTTGAAGATGCAAATAAGGTGTTTTGTGGCATTTTCAAATGCAGTTAAAGAACTTTCAATCTGGGTCTTTCAGTCTTTTTAAGAGTCACTGTAGGTTTTAGATAATGGACAGAAAAAGTAGAGCAGAGGTGTAAACTCTGCCTGTTACGTGTGTGTATGTACATACTTACGTGGTGGTAGCCTTGCATTGCAGTAGTAGTATGTTCCAGGTTTAGTTAGATCAAATGCAAACTGGTGACGTTTGTATACTGCTGTGGTGTTACGTAGGTGAAACTGAAGACGCTGAAACAGAGCACAGAATGATGCCCTTACAAAATGAGAATGCTTTTCTTTTTAAGAATTAGTGTATTGAGTTATTTAGACAGCCTATTTAAGTTTTGTGTGCGATCTTTTTTTTTTTTTTGTGGGAGGAAAAGATGCCAGTTGTAATTATTGAATTGTTTTTATCTGTATTTAATCGCTCTGAATATTGCCAAATATATTGTCAAATAACCCGTGGTGTATATTTAATTGAACTGTACATTGAATGAGGTAGATATCGAGGTGAATAGCTCGTTGGCATGAACTGCGTATTGCACCTGCCTTTTTTTACCTCAATTTGTTGGAAAAATGCAGTAAGGCTACTTATCCAAGGCCCAGACTTCATCTCCTTGGAAACCTGATCTTTCACCAGATGTTGAGAAATGTAATTTCTTTTTTAATCCATTCTGCAGAAGAACGCAGATCAAAACAGCATCGTCAGGCTTTGGTAGTCTGGAATATTCATTAACTAAAAAATTAGTCTGACATTTCAGTCTTTGTCCTGAAGCACATTGATAGTTTCTGTTGCATTTGCAGTTATTTCTAATCTATTTTACTGTTGCTAAAATTCCTGTAGTGATTCTACAGTTTAATTCAATTCAAGAAGTGGCTGTCAATGTCTTCTTCGTGTGAACGGTGCAGGACTGTCCGTGTTCCCTGCCCCTTCCTTGCCTGCAAGGATTCATCTTTCTTCTCTACGTTCAGGTCGTCTTTTCTCCCTTGCAGCTGCAAAAAGATATTTCTTAGCCAAGGCATACAGAATTTGTAACCTTTTCAGTCTCCTGCCATTTGAGAAGCTGTTATTCAATGTCTCTGATGTCAGACACACTTCTAGGTCAGCTGCTGGTGTCAGAACAACTTGTGACCCTGAGTTGAAGTCATGCTGTAGTTTAGTAGGTTGGTCTTCTGTAGGAGTGGTGCCAGTTGGCTACTTATAGAGCAAGAAATACCGTTGGCAGGATTTTAGAATGGTGAAATAACAAGCCACGTTTCTTGTGGTCTAAGATGTTGACGTTCTCTACTAACTATAAAGACACCCATTCATACAAATGTAAGCAGTTGAGGAAGATGGTTGTAGTTTTCGTGTTTGTTTTGACAGTATTTTCCTTGCAAATGTTAGTAGGCTCTGTTTTCCACAGGTACAAGGCAATTTAGTGGCACCTTGTAAAAAGGAAGTAGCAAGTCCTTGCTTGGTGTGGCTGTGATGGAAACACATCTTCCAATGTGCAGTTAATGTAATCCTGGGAAGGATGTGTTTGGCAATTCCTAAGCAGTGTGGATTGGCATCATGTCTCTCAAATCACTTTTAATAGGAGGGCATTTTGTAGTACATCATGCACGCTTATTCGATTGCAGCCATTTGCCTTAATCCCTTTCTCTGTCAGTTTAAAATAAGTTAATGGAATCCATGTATTTTAAAGATTGGATGTAGTCTTGATACTACTCAGAAAACTCTGAAGTTAGCCTTACCCATTTGGGATTGATGTAGGTTTTGGAGGCAGAATGAAGTAAGACAGAACTCGGAAATAAGTATCAGTCTTGATCTGAAGTTCGTTTTGTCTTGGAGACTTCCTTAAAGTGTTTATCTAACACTTTTTGTTAGATAAGTTAGACTTTTTGTTAGTTTATCTAACAAAAAAGGACAAAATTGCGGTAGAAATTGCTAAATAATGCTGTAGTGTAGGATATTAATGGAGTCAAGTGAGAGGGAGATGTTACTTTCTAGAAAGAACAGAAGAAAATAAAACGGTGGCTTTTTTTGAGGAATGTTTTTTCTGTCTTTAAAACTGTTAGTTAACAGTTTCCTTGAACTGGTTTGATTGGGTTTTTTCCTTGAATTGTTATGAATGGATTTCTCTTTGTTATCTATGGATTTTTCTTGGAGCATTGTGAAATCTAGGACTTCTGTTCCAATTTTAAGCAAAACTATATAGTAAAAAATAATAAAACTTTTATCCTTGATGTTGTGTGTATGCACTGTAGTTGTGTTGAGAGTGACAGCAAAATGGCTTTGGTTCGAGTTCTACTTTTATTTCTACCCTTCACTCAAGGACCTCTGATAATTGTATTTTAAATCTCCTTAAGATTTGGGCTTTATGCTGCAGCTTGGCTACTGGCATATTAGTTTTAGTATAACCTTTAAAAGAAGTGTTTATTTTGCCAATAGACTTGAACGGCCTAGTCATTTTTCAGGGATAAATTCTGGGGTCCAGAACTTGTATTTCAGTTAACAGTTTTTACATAATATTTAATTTCTACTGATCCTGTGTGACATTAGGAAATTTTAAATTATGTCTGTTACAGCCCTTCACTCTCACAGTACCATTTTTAGTGAAAAATCATGTGTGAAAAGAAGTTAGCTTGGAAGTTTTTATTTCAAATAGTGTAGTTTCCCCTTATTTATTTTTTAGAATTTATTATATTTCTCCTATTTGAAAATATTTTTTTGCTGCAATGACCAAACTAGCCACTGAATGTTACAGTTTATTTTAGAAACCTGTCAAGTCAGTTCACTGATTTCTTAGAGGGACTTGTCACAAAAAAACATTAGAGTTGCTGGAAGTGCTCTCCAGTTGTTAAAGAATAATCTGCTCAAAATGTTGTCAAATGCTTGCCATGTAGTTTGGGTCCAAACTCTAGAAGTTCTAGAAGTTATTTGTATTTTAGAAATACAAGGCCAGCAATTGGATATTCCTATTTTTAATAGGAAGAGAGAAATAAGAGCAATGAGTTTATGCTAGATTGAGTTTATGCTGGAATTTTCTGTTTCATGTCTGTTAGAAATTCTAGGGCTTTTATATAATTCTCCCTCCCCCCCGCCCCCCATCTGAGACATATGCAACTTTGTTAGCTTCTCTGGCCTGGGAGCAGTCTGAAGAAAGATGGGTATTTCCCTATTATAGCATTTAAAAATCTAGTTTAGTCTGTTTAAGATATCCCAGCTAGCAGTAAAGAGTTCTCAATTACTGTATTTGGCATTATTTGTTGAATGAAGTAATTCCTGTCCTAATTTATCTGCCTTGACCATGAGACTCTTCCATAGCAAATGCCTGCTTTATTTTCTCAGCTGGAGTAGCTCTTTATTCATCTTACTCTAAGGCTGTTGTCATCATGAAGAATAAGATGATGGTGGTGGGGAAACAGAGATGAACATTACAGCAGTCAGCTGTTGTAGAAACCGATGTTTCTACATTCCTGTTCCTGGTAGAGATTATCAATTTGCCAGTTTGGAGCAAATTTTAACAATTACATACAGCTGATGCCACCGTGAAAGTTATCTGACTGTGTCCTTTATATATATGTTTCTCCTCAGAATTTTAGTCTGACTGATGAATTTTTGGAGACTTTCAAGAACCTGTGTAGGAAATGCGACTTTTCAGGGCAGTATCACCAGGGCTATGCTCAGGTACTTTGACAGGACAAAAAGCAAAAACCTATGGCCAAAAAGAATTCTCTGGTTTTGGTGCCCAGCAGTTTGTCCTTTAAAACATCCAGTGACAATTGAATGTACTTGGGCAGTAGTTTTGACCATTTGACCTGGATTGCTATGGACAAAGTAGCTCCCACCAAAACTCTAACTCCATAAAAGTTTGGGCAAAGATACTGGACTGGGGAATCAGCTGTCAGCCAAGAATAACTTTTTGCCCCCGGAGTCTGATTTGAGATTACTCAGTTCACTGACACCATACACACCTTGTGGCTCCATAGACATTTGTGCTTTTGTAAGTTACGAAACAGCACGTGTTGCACATGGGGAGTCCTGAAGGAGAGGTGGGAAAGGCAATAAGTGAAGAGTGCTGTTTTAAATATGTTACATCGCAACTTTGATGTGGAAGAAGAGGATTTATGGCAGAATGTTTTCGGATTAAGCTGTATTAGGTCGTTACTTTCATAAATCTACATAAAAAATAATAAAAAAAAAAATCTGGTTTTAATACTGATACCAGAAGCCACAAAAATAAACAGCTTTTTAATTTCATCTCTGGAGCTACACAGTGGAGCTTTTCACTATTTTGTCTGCCATTTTAAAAAAATCTTTTTCATAATACGAAAGAGTAACTCAGCTAGACCTCTGACTCTTTTCCCTTTTCCCTTCCTGGCCCATGTGCTTCTGGGTTTCCAGATGAACAAATATAGAAGTGTTTCAGATACACAAATCTCTCAGGAGCTCATTCACCACGATCACTTGACTTTACTGGAGCTGAACACTCACATGTCCAAGTTGTTGTCAAACTGATAATTTATCTAAAAATGGCAGAGGCCCAGCAATGTCTCTAGTTAGGCTTGCCAGGAAATCTAGAGGAAATAGAATATAGGAAGGAGACTAAAAGGAAGACAATCTTCTTTTCCACCAAAATAATACATGGTGTAGACTTCAGTCCACTAATTGCGCACATCTCTGCTCTCTTTAGAGGAGAGGAGCTGTCTGTTTTAAAAACAAATAAATCTTGAATTGCTGTTTAAGAATGCTTCTCTACCTTGGTGTAGATCTCAACTTGCTCTTAGTTTGTCTACATATTCTGTTTCCTGGAAGGAAAGCTCTTTAAAACCTACTTAGGCTTCCCTTCAGAGAAATATTGGTACCTTAGTTTGTTCTTGATATTCATATCAAATAGATGTTCAGGAGAATTGTCCTTGTGTTGAGTGGCATAAAAATCTGTTTTCTGTATGGCTGTGATATACACTTTTAAAAAAGATATACTAGAACTTTTGAACTTAATTTAGAACTGAAACAGAAAGTAAGGAAAGGTTTAAGTCAGCAGATGACAAGAGAATCCATGCCTTCTACTTAAATGAATTAATTACATGAAGACTAGTAAGGACCAAATAGTTGCACATCTCAGAAGCAGGAAAAAAAATACTCCATGCAATAAAAAAGTGAAGAAAAAGTGTTTGGGTATCTCATTAGAGACCTAGTTAGCATTGTAACATATCAACAATCTTCTGTCTGTAGGTGAACTGATCATTATTCAGCCCTACAAGACTTTTGACGCTCCTTTAAATGCTTAAGTTAGTCTAGCAGAGTTCCAAGCGCTTTTTAGGCAAAATTAATGTGCCTTTCAGAACAGGATTTGCTCAGGCAAGTAGTTCAGCCTCCATGGATTCATTCATGGTGTGCTGTAAAACTTGTGTAATCTAATTCCTTTGGCACGGCATTCAGATGCGTACTTCTTATTTTTGAAAACAAGTATTTTTTTAGTCCTCTGACTTGTCTTCTAGCTTGAGGATATTTCTATGGCTTGCTTGTTCCCTGTAGCCCTAAACATACCGGAATGATGATGTCCCCTGACAAACCTGGGAAAGTACTGGTTTCTGGTTTTTGTCAATGAGACCTATTTCTCTATTTTTCTGCTGAATGTTGCTTGGTGACTTGGGAAAACCTGGTAACTGCTCTCTGACTTTATTTACAAAAGAAGAAAAATAAAAATTTCCCCCCTTAAAATTGCCTGTGTGTGGCTTTTTGTTATCCTTTTGTCTCAGTTCTATGAGAGCTTTGTTTGCTTTTGTTTGTGTTTTGTGGCAATGGCAGTGTTTTGGAATGATACTGTGTTGGCAACCAGGTCAGAGAATGAGATTGGTACAAGTTCTCAGGTTTGTCTGCAGAAGGGGCTGGCGAGTGGATTTTGCTGAATTTCAGGAAGCAGAAAAAGGAACTTTCCTGGCCTTCCAACATCTGGGAGAACCTGGATGCACTAGCAGGTTTCTGCTTAAAGAAGAAACATCAGGAATAAACACAGTAAATTTTAATTTCCCTTCCTAGCAAACCCAATTGCATATTGTACTGAAGTATCGTAGCTTTCCACCTTCAAATACAACACAGCATATCTCTTTTAACTCCTCCCTGTGATGTAATTTGGCTGAGTCTTTATTTGGCAACAACATTTAAGTTTCTCTTCAATCATTCTTTATGGTGGAGTTCTGTATTTTCCATGTATCCTTCCAGAAGTGTACTCGTCAGAATCATTTCCACATGTCAGCTAATCATTGTCTTCCCCTCTTACAAGGGGTGGTCAGTGTCTGCTGGCTTCCCGAATTGTTGCGTTCTGCTCATAGTTTTCACATTCCTGCTTCTCTGGATGTTGAATAGCATTCATACAGGTTCTTTCTTGACTGTGCTCCTGTTTACTGGAGATTGATTTGTTTTAACTCGGATGTCGATAAAAGAGCCTCCTGTAAAAGGAGTAAATTATTCAAAGCAGCAGCTCACAAAAAAAACCCCAAGCAACAAACAAAACCAAACCACTTTTCAGACTGTTTATTTAATAAATGTATTTCACTGGAGACTTTGTAGGCTTATTCTTCCTATAATATCTCTATAGAGTTTAACCTGTGTGTTCTCACGTTCAGGTGTGTATTTGCTAGCTAAGTTATTTATACGCTTACTATTGAGTTCATCATCTCTCCCCCTCCTTTGTACAATGCTGGTACTTGTTTGACTCCTTGAATCACCTTACTGTGATCTACTCAGACTTGTAGCTTTTTAAAAAAGTTTTGTTTTGGCAGGATTAGTTTTAATCTGTTTGGTTCCCTGAACAGTTCAGCGTGGGTTTAGACAAGTGCCAGTGCTATATGAGAGTACACAGCTGAAAGATGAAGCGAGGAGATTAACAGCTCTCACAGTCACACTTCAGTTACAAAGGGTTAAATGTTTAGATTTGCAACATCTCATCTAATAACAAAATGTAAGAATTCTGTCACATGAATTCCCAAAGAGAGGTCTGTGCTGCACGGTAAAAATCTCTGTAGCCCCATATTAAACAAACTAGCTAACTGATTCACACAGTTAGTGTTTGTGATCTAAGCAAGGATTAGTCAGTACCATTATTTCTGGCAATTTCCACTTTGCTTTGTCCTTGATGTTACGCTAGTCAGGATCTGTATCATTTGTGTGATGGCAGAAGAAACTCTTACTGGTGAGAGAGCCAAGTGGTGCAGGTTGGTGTGTTTAGTTACCGCTCCAACAGCCTATGTGGCTTGATAAGATCTTGCTTAAGAAATATATGTGCCGTTTCTACCTAGCTGCCCAAGAGTTATTTATCTGTATATCACACTTTTAAGATGAAGGTTTGAAGTGGCTGAGGGTGGGAGGATGCTACTGACTGGCAGTTTCCAGTGCAGTGTTACAGAGAAGTGGAAAAATGAGTTTTTTGCTTAGTAAACAAGGAGATGAAGCTGGATTCAAAGGTAGATTGATCTCTGTATGTCATAACTATGTTAGTTATGTCATAACTTTAATCCTTTCCTGGATTTCAGAAAGTGTTTCTAGAAAATTGATGAGTTCAAGGAATGAACTGTGTTTTGCAAATGCAACCTTACAGTGAGAGATCGAACAAATCCAACTAAAGGAGGAAAAAGCAATTCACTGCATTCATCTTTAATGACCTGATAAGGGAAGGTAGGAGAAAATGAAATGAGGTTTAGTAGCTGATAGGTGCCCTACTCAAATTCAGGCTAGAAAAGTTGGAAGTTTTGAAAAAGAAGAACTAAGCTTTGGAACAGAAAAGATAGGAGGAGGGTAATAGATTCTTGCAACACATCAGTTAATCTCTGATATCTTTCTAAAATAAACTTTGGCCTGAATTACGGCATGGCAGTTGATTGTATAAAGTAGTAATGATGTTGCCTGCTATTGCAGAGGAGATCAGAATACATGATCATACAAGGGAATGAATCTGGTTTTGGTATTAAGATAAAACTTACGTACTTATCTCTGTGGTATTATGTGTTTGAGTAGAAGGAAGGTGAAGGACGCACAGCTTTAACTTAAAAGGTTGAAAATACTACTGGAGATTCTCATATTGTTATTCTGTGAGGCACAGCTGAAGTGTGATACCTAAGAGTTTTGTTCAGCAATACTGAAAAGCAAAGCACACCTTGCCTTGGGTCTGTAATCTTACTAACTAAAGAGAGCAAAATACAACATTCCTCTATTTTGACATAAGAATTTCAACTTTTAATACCAATGATCTGTATAAGAACAAAATTTCAAGCACTGATGCATTATGGAGGAAAAAGGGGGAGAGAAACCTGAGGAGCTGATATTCAGGAAAACAAAAATGTAGTGATTTAACATTAAGATAATGAAAGGACATTTGTATTTGTCAGTTAAGCTAGTCAAGGTTCATATTTTCCGTTTAGTAAGTTACTTCAGGTTTTATTGAATATAAACTTAAGCTTGTGCCTCTAGGGACAACGAATAAATTCAACACGTGGAAGAGGAGACAAAACCCCTGAAGACAGCTGAAGGGGCTTAAGAACATTCCTTAAAGAACATTTCAGTTGATCACCAGTTGAGTGACTGAGGCAAAAACACATACAGAAGGGGTATGTATTTCTCTAGTAAAGTCAGGACAAAATAGTGCATGACATGAAATCGTGTTCTGAAGTGAACATTGCAAAAAAAGAGGACTCTGAAAGTAGCCAGAAATACTTATATCTACTATATGTTCCCCTGAAATACGTGATTCTTTTCTATTCTAAGCATGTTTGTCTGGTTGGGATTTTCCCCATGAGTTATCAGTAACGATTTCCCTCGTTTGCTGGCTCCTTTGGTCTCTTCAGAAGAGAATTGTGAGCTCTACTTGCTGATTTGAAATGTAATTTCATACTGTGTAAGCAAGACTTGAGGTGAGTGGAGAACTCTGTGTATTAGCTGAAGTGCTTAGCAAGGTGAAATACGGGACGGCCATCCTCAGTGTTTATTTTAGGTGGTTTGTGCCTACTGACTTTTACATGGTTCTCTTCTCGGTGCTGTTGTTTCTAGGTGCTGCACAGGAATTTAGTTGTCTAAAGTGGGTTTGGAATTCCACTTATGAAAGCAGATACCTAACGTATAAATCTTGTTTCCTACATTTTTTTTCTGATAAGCTAAGCTTTTACGTTTGCTTTACTAAACTCCATGTAATGTGTACAGAGTTTAGGTCTTCCACATAGTATTAAGTGATGTTACAATTATAACTGCAGGTTAGTTCACTTAAACCAGAGGTAATCTTGATGTATTTTTGAGGATATTGTAAACTTTACACTTTCACTATGGGTATTCCATGTATGTCATTCTTGTAAGTAGAAGTTTTCTCTAAATACTTAGAAATTGAGATAATACTCTTTTTCTAATACTGAAAGAAGGTAAGAGTGACTGCTGCATGCCATGATGAAGACCCAGTTCCTGTAGAGTCCCGTCTCAAGAAGTGGCTTGAGTGGCTGCCTGGCAAAGAGATTAGGGCAACCATGTGTCTTCTCTTGCTGGCCCACAGTTATTTTCAGTTCAAGGGATTCACAAGTCAGATGTGGTGGTACCACTCAGCAGAATTCCTTTCCGTGAACTGGTCCTACCTCTCCTTGGAAACCACATGAACTTCTAACCTCCCTATTATTTGGCAGAGTTTCTACAGCCTACCACCTCATGTGTGAAGAGCTACGTTGTTTTCAACCAAGCTTTGATGTATCTGTGACATTTGATGATTTTGTATACCTTAGTCCTGTCAATTTTCTACGCTGAAGAGTACTAGCTTACTTCATTATTCTTTGTACAGAACTCATTGCTTGTCCTGTTCCACTGAGTGAAACTGGAAAGTTTTCCATTTTCTAATAAATTTAATTACTGTGGATTTGTTGGATGGTATCCAAGTCTTCCTCCGTACTGTTCAGGAGCTGTAAATAATTACGAGCATTTGTAAGTGGTAACTAAGGGACTGCATTATTAATATTTGGCACAAGCCTGATACTTGCGGAAATAAGATCATCTAAACCTACTTAAACTTTTTGTGGAGGAATGTGAACTGTCTAGTGATCCTTCCTAGGTCCTTCGGGATCAGACTGCGTAGGTCATGGAATGTTCTCTTTTGGACTAAAACAATGGGTTGGAAAAACTTCTGCTTTCAACTCTTAGTCAGATGTCCCCTTGCTCTGTATTGTATCCTCTCTTCTTCTGGAGGGCAAAGGGGTTGTTGCATGGGTGGATTGTTGATCCAAGTAAAAGCAATCATTACAAATAAAAATAAAAATAAGACAGCCTTCAGTTTTACCAAGAGTCCTTTTGTGGTGTGTGTGGCTGTGTTTTCTTTGGGCTGTTTTTTCTGAGCAAGTTTTTCTTTTGCCCATGTTTGGTATTGGCAGGATTTTTTAATATTTTTTTTTTTCTGTTGATGACACACTATTCTTCCCTGCTTTCTTGTATTTTCTTTCTTTTTTTCTTTTTCTTTTTTTTTTTTTTTAGATCAGTCAAGATGTCTGCGTAGCATAAGTCTCTATTAAGTGAATTGCTGATGTTCCCTGATCCATAGTCTGCCTTTATTAAGGGCTGCCTTGATTTGGTCATGGAAATCTTCATTCTAAATACAATAGGAATTTTAAAACACTTTTTCAGTTTCAGTTGTAATGTAAAAGAGGGCATTCAGACTTGACTGCCGATTTAAATTTGGAATCAGAGATTTAAAACCTGCCTGGAAAAATGCAAGTCTGAGGCTTGCATCCAGATGCGTATCTGGCAGCTGAATGGTACAGGTTTGTGAATTTGGTGGTTCAACGCCAGCATTTAATGTACAGACGTGCAAATACAGAAATAGGTTTCATCAGCAATTTCTGTAAACGGCTTTCCAATCGCTTTAGGCCTTTCTCAAGAAAATAAAGCTTCTACTCCCACTGAAGCAATGAATACAGAGTGGATAGGAAGTCTCCTCTATACTATATTCATAACTTGTCATTCACAAATGAACAAATTAGTGAGCAGGCAAAATGTCACCGAGCAGGTGTGGATCAGTAGAAAGGTGGCAGCACACCTTGCCTTGCTCAAACCAGGCAGGGATTTGCATGTTGAAAACAAATCTTTCTGGAGTGCTGTGAATAGCCTGAAAGTGCAGTTAAGGGATATAACATGGACATTTTAACCACTGGCTGCTGTTGACAGGGACAGTTCTGCCCCTTCCCCTCTTTTGGCATGTCTCACCCCCTTGCTTTGCGCTGGTTCTGGGTATCATCTGACCTTTCAGTAAGACAGTTGAGCTTGCTAACTCTTCAGAAGACTGTGCTTTCTGTCAAGTTGTTATTCAGCCTGATGAGCAGATTGATTTGACACACTGTACAGACAGGCTCTGGGGACTGTATGATGTCTGTGCTGGAGTACTGGAAGGGAAATGTGGGGGAAGGATGACAAAGAGAAGAAAAAAGGGAGCGAACCCACCCCTTTGATGGCACTAGCGTTATATCAACTGTTCTGTGGAACTTTGCTGTCAAGTTTTCAAAAATACCTCATGCTTATCCGGAGCTGGACAAACTCTGGACATGAATGGAAAAGACACAAAATACTCTGGTTCGTTTCTCTCGAAATTGTCACTTGATTTGCTCCACCAAGTAACTTTGCTGTCAAGTTTTCAAAAATACCTCGTGCTTATCTGGAGCTAGACAAACTCTGGACATGAGTGGAAAAGACACAAAATACTCTGGTTTGTTTCTCTTGAAATTGTCATTTGATTTGCTCTACCAAGTCTTACTTTGAGTGCTGTGACTTACAAAGCCTCAGAAGCAAAGATTTCCTAGATGCTGGCTTTTGTGAAGTGCACACTATAGGGTTTTTGGGGAATCACTTAGGAGGTGTGCCACATTGCATAGAAATAAGAGAGAAGGAGACAAAAAAAAAGTGCTGTGGCAGAAGAAGCCAAGAGTATGTCACTTTTGCATTCAGTGTGTGGTGTGATGACACATCTAACTTTACTTTTAATGTCCTGCTAAAGGACTACTTTTAATTGTAATTTTGGTTTCACCTTCAACTTTACTTTTAATGTCCTGCTAAAGGACTATTTTTAATTGTCATTTTGGTTTCCCAGTCCCTTGAAACTGGTGAAGGTATAGCGTAAGACTGGAAGAAGCTGCCCTGCGGTCCTGCTTGCCTTGTCCTGTGGCAGTACTAAGCAGGAGTGTTGGCTGGGCGCTGAGCGGGTGGTTTTCAGCTACAGCAATTCTGCTCATAATGTGCTGTATCAATATTAGTGCTGGCCCTTGGGGGTGTTGGGAACTTGCCCTACTTCTCAGTGTTGGTTGTTGCTGTCGTTCATAACTGCTCTATGCCAATCTCTCCGAAGAGCCGAGTATCGGATAATGCCACAGCACGAGCTGTCATAACTCTGAAATGCTGCCTTTCTCAGTCTGAGCAGCAGATCACTCATTTAAAAAACAGGATTTCGGGGATGGGGGAGGTTATTATTTCTGAAGCATTGAACAAGACTGCAAATGGCATGTGTGTCTTTTGGTTTTTTTTGATGTTTGGATCTTTTTGCGTGTTTTACGGAGAACATGCAAGTGCTACATTGTTGCATTGTCTCAGTTTTCACTGGTTTGATGTGGATTTAAATGGCAAATAGTGTGACTTCAGGAAACCAAACTGCTGAGCTTATTTATGTTAGTGTTTATTGTTACTCCACATATATCAAAGGGACTCCAGGTGCAGAGACAAATAGTTGGGGCTATTTGCATGAGTGTCTGGGGGGGGAGTTATTTTCTTAAAGCTGGAAATTTGTAAATAATTCTAGAGTTGTAAATTTCTCCATTTCCACACATAAACTTTAACTTAACACCTACAGTAGCTATGCCGTCATTGTATGTTCTTCTGCAGCTTTTCTTTTTTTAGCAGACTGCCAATTACATACTTGACAAAAAGGTGTGATGCTTTCCTATCCAAAAAGCAGTGGTATCGTGTGAGAACAAAACTGAGGTTGAGTCTCTAATATAGTGCTGACATAATCTGAAGGAAGAAATACTGGTGTTCTTACGGATGTGATGCATATATGTTTGACATCTGATTTTGCGTAAAGTTAAATCAAAAAGAGCTTTTAGGAAACCAGTGGGGGAAAATGAACCTGTTAGGGATATGTGTGCTGGAGGAAACAGCAGAGAGCCAGCTGAGTGGGGAATACCCCAGCTTGGTTCCAGGCAGGCTGAGAATATCTGCCTTTTCCCAAGGCTTACTTTAGGATCAAAGGGGAACTGACAGCCTGTCAACTTTTCTTTGTCAGGCTGGCAGAGTGCTGAGAGCAGGGACGGCTTCTTCCAGCCAGAGATGGAATTTAGCAGGACCAGAGGGGGTATGCAAAAACTGGAAATAGAAGTATAAAGTATAAATATAACCACCTGTGTCTACGCTCCTTCTTGTGATATTTTTCCCTTTTGTTTATGTGCTTTGTTCCCTGAAGATATAAACTCTTCAGTTATAGTTTGTTTAGCAGTAAATCTCTGCACATGCCAAATGCATTTGGGTTTGTTGTGGTAACGATGTGAATGGAAAACAGAATCAACTGTATGCAGTACGTATAACAGTATTTGGACCAGGTGATTCAATCCAAAGGAAAATGCAAAAAACTCAGTTTGTCACCCTAATACATGCACTTCAGAGACGAAAAGAAGTCTCTAGAGGTTCAACCTACTTAACTGAAAAATGGTTAACAGCCCTGAATGCATGAACTGATTTCCTCAAGTTAGGAAATATTATTTAGGTAATATTAGTCTTGCCAGAGCATGAATTTATTGTCTAGTTTTGATGCCTGCAATTCTCCAAGAATGAGGAGGGGAGAAGAAAATGAAAACCTGACAAAAGCGCAGAAAGATTTGGTGACTGTAAGCTGGAGTAACTAGTGGAGTACTAAAATAGTGCTTTGCCAGTGAGAAAAGTGGATTGACTTAAAGCTTGTTGTCACTTGAAATCTTTAAATCAAGACATCCTATTGCAAGTTATATTAAAGCACAAGCAGTAGCTATAAGCTTGAGGAAGAAATCCCAGAATGGGTTCCATGGTATGCCTAATCACCAATTGGACTGGGTATGTATTAATGATGTACAGCTACTACCTTTGAAGTAAATGAAAAAGGGTTTTGCTGGACTGATATTTTATATGGACATTATTTGGAAGATGCGTTTCCTAGAACTGTGTGTGAGAGGATTTTTCCCTCCTGCCATTAAAAGACAACTTTGAAGATTTTGAACTCAAGGGAGTTGCAGGAAGAATATTTGCCAAACTGTGAGGATACAGGGGCTTCACTTAACCACAGTAAGGACAACTTGCACCTCCCTGGAGCATATCACGATCATAATACTTGCAATGAACACTTAGGCTTTGAACTCAAGGGAGTTGCAGGAAGAATACTTGCCAAACTGTGAGGATACAGGGGCTTCACTTAACCACAGTAAGGAGAACTTGCACCTCCCCAGAAGGAGAACTTGCACCTCCCCAGAGCATATCACGATCATAATGCTTGCAATGAACACTTAGGCTTTTGGGCATTTACTCATAAGCAATAAATTTGAAGATGAATATTTAACTGCATGAAATTTACCTTGTCCAGTTTAGGTAATTGACGGGTGAAGATACCCTTAAAACTTAAGTCTAAAGTATCTGTCTGCAGTAAACCAGTGCTCATAGTTAGGAGTCTGATGAAAGCTGCATCTTTTGGGCTGCCAGTGCAAAAGGTAGGCATTCCCAGTTGTGAGTTAAAGATGCTCTGATTTGTAGATTCCCACTGTTTGTGGAAACATGAGGAGTGAGTTAAGTAGTTTACCTACTTGTCATCTTGTATGCTTCTCCTGCTCTAGAAATGTCAGTCCAGGTTGTGTACAGTCTTCGTAAGGAGAAATTTCTAATTTTCTAAAAAATTTTGCTTTGAAGTTGACTCTGCAGTGCACCACAAGATGAGACAGCTTATTTTGTTGACATGTTAGAAGTAATGTGTACTATTTGGGAGACTTCACAGAACCACTGCCTCCTCAATTGAGAGAGTTTTTGTTCAGTGCAAAAGGTAGGCATTCCCAGTTGTGAGTTAAAGATGCTCTGATTTGTAGATTCCCACTGTTTGTGGAAACATGAGGAGTGAGTTAAGTAGTTTACCTACTTGTCATCTTGTATGCTTCTCCTGCTCTAGAAATGTCAGTCCAGGTTGTGTACAGTCTTCGTAAGGAGAAATTTCTAATTTTCTAAAAAATTTTGCTTTGAAGTTGACTCTGCAGTGCACCACAAGATGAGACAGCTTATTTTGTTGACATGTTAGAAGTAATGTGTACTATTTGGGAGACTTCACAGAACCACTGCCTCCTCAGTTGAGAGAGTTTTTATTGTTTTTTGTTGTGTTGTGGTTTTTTTTTTTTAAGGTCTCTGACCAAAGCACAATGGAAGTACATAAGCCACTAAGAAGTCAATAATAGTTTTGATTAGATTTTTACTTAAAGCATATTAATGATGGATAATTGATTTACCCACATGGTAGGATGAATTTCCCTCTGTCTTTCAGCCCCTGCAAAATCCTTTGGATGTTTAGGGTTGAGGAACAAGGTTATCAAACCTTGTACGTCCTTCACACATTGGAGTCTGGACCTGGCTTGGAAGCTCAGTTCGAGAACTTCAACTAAGTTCCTATCTCAGCAACTGAAGGAGTAGATTTTTTTCATTTATTTATTTTTTTTACTGTAGCTGTATTTGGGGAAGCTCAGTTCGAGAACTTCAACTAAGTTTCTATTTCAGCAATTGAAGGAGTAGATTTTTTTCATTTATTTCTTTTTTTACTGTAGCTGTATTTGTGTCTGTTATCGCTAACAGAATAAATGAATTTTGGTGTTAAATGAGTAGAATTAGATCTTGGGCCCAAAGGACTTAAAGTTTCTGTTGTCTATTAAGTTTAAGGCCTTCTTCCCCAGTGTTGAAGATACAGTACTTTGTTCCTTCCCACACATGCACAAAGTCTTCTCAAGGATTGGAATAAATTAATGTTAAATACTACAGCTTAACATAGATTTTGTGAATTTATTTTACAAGCATTTAACATTTTAAAAAGTAAAATATGATTATTTTGTTCTATGACTTGCACTACACAAATTCTGGGGTGTTGTGCTGAACAAAATATTTCTAGTATTGACTTAAAGTAAATTGTTTTAATATTTCTAGTATTGACTTAAAGTAAATTGGTTTGGTTGTTTTGATTTCTTTTTTTTTTTTTTGGTAAATAATTAAAACACTTATGATATTGAGTTCAGTCCTTTTCCTACAAGCAGCTGCTCTCAGAATAACTGATTTTTATTCCATTTTGGTTGTATCCATTTCCAGTGAAATCAAACAAGATGTTTTTGATCAGCAGGACCTGTTGAAATAAGGCATCCAAAGGCATGAAGGAGTGTGCTAATTGACAGTGGATCTTGCTTTGATAATTTTACCTGGGTGTAATTCTTAGTGTAATTTTTCTTACTCTTTGTAGGAGATCAGCTGTTATCTTGTAGATTTCGTATGACAGCTATACTTTTTTTGTATAAAAGCCTCCTTAAAATATCCATCTTCTTGACATTTGAGATGAAATCTCAAAATATGTTCCTAGAATACCTGTGGGGATCTCGGTGTGTCTGTAAAATGTCATAAGGCATCCAGTAAAATGTGTGCAGAGCTCTGAGGCAGAATTCACTGGTTCCTGCTCTACGTAGAGACATCTGAACTGGTTACTCTCATTCTGGTCGCTGTGGCTGAGCTTAGGAATTACTTAGCACTGATACAGTTACACTCAGTATCTAGTGATGTGTGACCAGTACTTGTTGCTCCCAGAAGCCTGTAGAGAGGCTATAGTTTGCTTCATGTGTAGGTTACAACCATGGTTGGTAGGTGTGCTGCAGAATTCCCTGGCAACTTGGTCTTCCAGGAAAGGCATGTCCATTTTGTTTTCCCTGTGCAAGCAGTTTCTGGAAACGCAGGGAGAACATGTATTGAAGGATTGATTATTGAAGGAGGCCAAGTTCTTTTGGTGACAGCAGCATCTTAGTACAGTGTGCCTCACTACCTTTTCACAAGGGCTTGATTAGTTCCTTTGCGATGTTTCCTTTTGATGGCTGCCCAAAATGAAATACGTAAACGGGCCAACATAAGCTTACTTCAAAGAATAAGAGCTCAAAGAATATAATCTTGGCTGTTGAGAAGCTTATGCTAGATCAAGTCTTCAGTAATGTTTGCAAACTAGCAAGCTCTGTGGAAATGCTCTTCTGGCTGGGATTCACTGGGTAGGTTCACTGAGCAGAGAGGCAAATGGTCCTGTGACATGAGAGGAAATGGAATCTCCCGTGTCTGAGGGTTACTGGATTAGTCAGGATGCTGCTTCTGATAATGATACAGGCTCAGTGACTATTCCATAGAATTGTATGCTAGACTTTTAGCTGGATCGTTAGAGGTATGTACTAGAGAGGCAAATACTTCATCCATAGCACAGACAGACCCCGTTCAGTCGAAACAGGTTTGATTCCTGGAATTGGCTTTGGTTTTGTTCTGGTTTTCATCTTCTGCTGTGAAAATGGTCCACATCTCCATCTGTAAGGCCTTCCTGTGGGACTCCACCAGCCTTGAAACAAACATTTATTCGCTTCACTGACAGAAGAACATGAGCTAGGATTTTGGGGGGTTGTTAAATCTGTGCAGTTCTCTTTCAAGAACCAGCCTCGTTCCCTTTCTTTCAATGCTGCCTGAAGCTTCATACTTACAGATAATACAGAACAGGGAGGAGTAACTGGTAGGCCACGTGGGTGTTATCAATCAGAGGGATCTCAACAAGCCAGGGAAAAGGGTCAGCAACAACCTTATGAAGTTCAACAAAGGGAAATGCCAAGTCCCACATCTGGAGAGGAAACCCCCCCTGCCCCAGGATGGACGAGGGGCTGACCATTTGGAAAACAGTTTGGGGGTTCATGAGCCAGCAAAGGTGCCCTTGCAGCAAAGGTGGCCAAAAGCCTCCTGGATTGCATTAGGAGTAATGTTGTCAGCAGGCTGAGGGAAGAGACCCTTCCTGCTTACTGAGCACTGGTGGGACAACTCTGTGTTCCTGACTCTAGCTCTGAGCTCCCCAGTGCAAGAGAAATTTATTTTAGTTACCACTTATTCTTGGTTTTTGAACAACGGGGAAGTCCTTTGTTGAAATAGCTGGAAGTAAAAGTTTTATGCACTTCCCCTTTTAATCAAGGAAAGATGGCATCTGATCTGATGCCCCTCTTGTACTGGAAATCTAAGTGCTGTATGAAGAAGACAAAAATCAGAATCGTGTCTTGTGGCTCCATTACCACTATGACAGTTTGGAAAACTCCTGTGGGGTGATGCCATGATATGACTCATTCTGTCTTTTCTCAGAGGCAGTAGAGATGAACTGACTTGTTTTCAGTAGGGGAGTGCGTGTGCAGAGTATGTTGATATATTGAGAAACTGCCTTTACGTTTACTTCCTAGAGCTGAAAGATGTTCTTTGTGCCTGTGGAATTTTCCTTCAGTTTATTGGAGACTTTTTTTCCCCTAAGTCAAAATGATTCATCTTGTAGCTTTGCGGCTGGTTTAAATTCATGGGATGCTTCTCTCCAGCCTGCTGCTTTTTCCTGAAGAAAGATGGAGAGCAGCTGTTAGAACAGTAAGTCTCTTGATCAGCTGAAGGTTGTGCCTCTGCCTTCTACGGAGCTGAAGATGCCTGTGCCCTCTTGTGAGGGGCTGGATAGCAGCAGCTGCTGACATGAGAGGTGCACAAGGTGGTTGGATCACTGCTGCTCTGTACGCATGGTTAAGGATGGGGTCAAAACATGAGCTACCAATGTTGCTAAGAGCTTGGGTATGGAAGAATTCCAAAACTCAGATGTGGATTGTAGGTTGCCGAGGTTGGCAAACATGCTGAGTGAGTGATAAAAGGATGACCTCAACTAGCAAACCAGGGTAAAATCACTTCTTTGCTCCAGAGGGTGTGGTGAGATGCCTCTGCATGTGAGAGGAAGCCATAGGGGTTTTTATCTTCTGGGAGTACAGGGTGTTCTTGCAAATAATATTAGGGCATTCAAGGAACACAAATGTGCCATTAAAACAAAATAGTATCAATATTTTGGGCAAATATGAAGTATTCTGGCAGCTGTTCCTTAAATACCAAAGGGAAAATACCACTGCTTTAGTCCAAAGATCTTCCTTCGATTCCTACAAAGTATTTAATGATAAAGATTGTGATGTAGGAACGGCTGGTTACTTGCAGCAGCCATGCCCATATGTGCTGGTGTGCATCCCAAAATCTTCATAGGGATGCTTACAGTCCTTGTGCTGCTGGGTAGAAGTCTCCCACTATTACTGACTGTGTGTGCATCTGGAGTGTACATCCACCTACAATGCCTATTCTTCTGGTTCTTGCTAGTTTGTACTGTCACAGTTAACTTAGGAGATGGAACATTGCTGTGAATGGAAGTAGGTGATTTCCTTCCTGTAGCTGTTTTTGATTCAGTCATTATGCATAGGGACGGTGACTTACTGTCTCAATTACTTCTTAAGGAAACCACACCATAGTTTTCCTTTGTCATTGTGAAATAGTGTTTTTAAGATATGAGACGTTTTTGATTCATAGAGTTATGAACTTTTAGAATAAATACGTATGTATGTTGGAGATAGTTACCCCTAGGCAAGAGTCAACTGAAACTGGTGGTGCTTTTGTAAAGAGGTCTTGACTCCCAGATGGGTGCTTGGCAGTTGTAGTTGACCTACTTTAGCTCTGACCTTGATTTGCTCAGAGGTGTTTATGTACTCGTGATCAGCTTTGCTGCATGATTAAGCTAGTCACGTGTCATCTAACTTTTTTTTTTTTAAGGGATGAACAGTAAGATTTGTTTTTACTGTCTCATTAGCCTTGTTGCAGGGGGTTGGAGAAAGATTGAATGCAAGGGAGGGGAATCCTGAAGGAAGTAGTCCCAAACAGACTGTGGAGAGACACTGTCATGTGATACAATGACATATTATCATTTGATTCTCATCTACAGGAGAATTTAATCAGGAAGTGGACTACATGGCATTTTTTCAAGTAGGTCGTTGAAGTACTTTGGCAACAGGCTGGGCGTCATAAATGGAAGATTTGGACTTGGCTTATATATATGGGTAACTTTTGTGTTCCTTCTCATAGAGGGATTTGGGGTTTTTTTTTTGAGCCGTTGAACAACTAGCAGCTGGAGGCTGAAAAGATAGTAAACTATTCAATTTTTCAGAATTTTAAGAATGCCTTGAAGAAAATATTTCTCTGAACTGATCACTATTTATTATAGCAGAGCATACTGACTTTTGCTCTGATCATTGGGTTGACATTTTCTTTACTTTAAACCTCATTTCAAGAGACAAGTGTGATTCCGAACTCCTGTAATGCTAAAATGTAGGACTGTGCTTGGTAGAACTGGGATGAGCATTTGGGATGTGGTAGAGAAAGGGCTGACTTGAAAAGAAATTGAAAATTCTCGTTTTTATGTAATTTGTTCTGCTTAAATGGTCAAGATACTTAAAATAGCTGCTTCAAAACTGTCAAATATAGACATTTGGTTGTAATTTAAAATAGCACACAGCTGAATGGACACTTGATTTCAAGAATTTTTCTATAAAACTGCTTTGAAATTTTTGTTTCAAGGTGAACAACAAAAGAATTTTTTTTATTATTTTTTTTTTATTACAGCACACCAGTGACTTGTGCGGTGTTCTGGTTATTAAGCTGTAAAATGCTGACTGTTGCAGGCATTCTTAAAGGGAAAGGACTGTGTTAAACTTACAAACCTTTTTTCCCCCCCTTTTTTCTTTTTTGATTCCGTCTCATCCCAACTTTCTGACTGAGGTCATCATAAGTGGTCCATGAAATTACATTATGCAGTAAAATGTGAGTGCAACAAGAATCCTCACATATAGAGGTGTTCAGGAACTTTTGAAAATTAATTGTGGGTGGTTGGGCCAGAAATTTTAGGAACTACTTGTTTCTAGTATGTGCATTATACAGTGCTTGGGTTGTATATTAGGTTCTAAGACAGAATCATGGATGCACAGCAATTGGACAATGTTTTTTTTAAAAAAACAACAAACCACCAAATGTGCAACAAGAATCCTCACATATAGAGGTGTTCAGGAACTTTTGAAAATTAATTGTGGGTGGTTGGGCCAGAAATTTTAGGAACTACTTGTTTCTAGTATGTGCATTATACAGTGCTTGGGTTGTATATTAGGTTCTAAGACAGAATCATGGATGCACAGCAATTGGACAATGTTTTTTTAAAAAAAACAACAAACCACCAAACCCAAACAAACAAACAAAAAAACCCCAAGCCTGTGACATCATAGGTAGTTTGGTATGAGAGTACTTCTGTCACTGGATTCAGAAGGCTTAGCCACGGGCCACATTAAGTTTAGCTGTAGCTAACTTCTGCACGTCAGCTGAGGTTGAAGATAATGTTTTTGCAACTGAACCGAGCACAGAGAGATGGTCAGTCATCACTGTGGTTTAACTGGTGGCTTGTAAATTAAGCTGCAGTAATCTCATAAACCACAGCAATGTAATCGAGGTTATAGTTGGTGAACTACTTTGAGTAAGGGAGACAAAGCAGACAACCAGGAAAAGGCTGGTGTCGGAAGGCCAGGTTTATAAGTGACTGTATTAGTGTGAATGAAAGCCTTGTGAAATAAACCGTGGTTATGGATTCAGTGGCATTTTATAATTTGACTTAAATTTTACTGATTTAGCTTATGTTAGTGCCGGTTTGGTGACAGCTGACCTCTTAACTTGCCTGTACCAGTATGGCCACACATACCTGACTCCTTTTTCATTTTTGAGAGAGAATCACAGAGAAGTTGTTGGGTGACAGGGAGAAGGACTCCTGAGTGGCAGTTTGGAAGCTCTGCTTCTAGAATTCCACACCTTGGTGGTTTTAAGGCAATGACTTGCCCAACCTTAAATTTAAGAGCTGTGATCCTTACTGCTATTACTGTAACAAGAGCAGCAATTTAGCTAATTTAAACCTCTGAAATAAATTCTGAATTTGCTATTCTGGCAGAGCTGAAGAAAATGATACCATTGACTTTGGATTTGGTGAGATTTCTGTTGTCTTATAACTGTTAACATGTCTATATATGTGATTCAGTAGAATTGGTTATGATGTGGTCGTGTTGCCAGAATACCCGTTGTTTGACTTGGGAACTTCTGAGTGTGTCTTGGGAGCTTGCTGAGCTGTGTGATTGGGAAATTCTGCTGTCATTGCAGGTTGGAAAGACAGTCACAGTGTTCACAGATGGATTAACCAGAAAACAGTGTATCCAAAAGGCTTTTTTTTTTTTTTAGGCAGACTTAAAACAGTTTTTAAGTTGTTTTTAAGTGTTTTTAAGTGTTGCATAGTAAGCTTTCCTGAAAAACTTGCTTTGTGACGGAAATCTGGAAGGAAAGGACATCCACCTGCAGGCCAGCCACTAAGTTTACAGTGTAGCTGGGAGACACAGTCCAGGAGTTGAGTTATAGTATGGGTTGTGGATTTTATTTAAAATTTAAGCCTGTAGAATAGAACAATGTTTAACCCCTCTTTCCTTTGAAAATGCCAACTGCTGTTACAAGGGAAAATAAAATAGTAAGCCAAGCTTAACGGCCACCTTAAAAGCCAGGCTACCAGGAGTGAAGGGAGAAGTCTGTCTTTTGCACTGTAACAGCAGTTTGAGTCATTGTAGTAGCATCTGACAACAAATGTGTTCCGATCTGATCGTTGTTTGTGAGCGGAGGGCTTTTATGCAAAGACCAAAAAATGAATGATAAGCAGGGCCCAAAGGGAAGTGATGCTGAAGAGATTCCTTCTATTCCAGAGCTTGGTCCACTGGAGATACACATCCCAACATCTAACCCTTTTGATGATGGATAAAGCTTCTACTTCTATAAGGAAGTTAAAGTTTGATCCTTGAGTAGAAAACATCTGTTTGCTATTGTAAACTGTGTCAAAAACAATTGTTTTAAACAAACTTGTTTTGAAAGTGTTCTTTAAGCTTGCTGTTTTTCTTCCCATTCAGGTTTTTGGAAGTACTTGACTAACAGAATATGAGGCATGGAAGAGTTTTAAGGTGATCAGCTGCTTCAGGCTGAGCATCATTGACTTTCTCCAGGTGGATCTAGGCTTTCAAGACAGGCTTTCAGGTAAAAGCTCTTTTGTTTCACAGTTGATGCTATTTAGTAATGAATAAGCTTTCCACAGGGTTTCTTCCAACAATATAATTGTTTGCTGTCTAAAGCATTAAAATGTGTATGTTTTGGATGAAAAAGCTAATTAGATTTATTTGCACCTCTAACTATTCTTCTTAGACCATCATTGGGTTATTAATTTTTTTATTTGTGACGTCTGCTGTGGTGGATGTGTTTCTTTAACCTGATTTGCTACAAAAGTCTTCTGAATTCTGTTCCATAAAGTTCAGTGGAATTAGAACTTTCAAAGCTTATGAACTTTGATAGGATGATTTTCAAATGGAGAGACACTAAAACCAGAGTTCCCAGTCAGCAAAAGACAGACAGAACTTATCCTTTATTTATGTTAGGTAGAAGCAGTTGGCTGGCCAGTTAACATAAGAATAAACCTGGTTTAGTTAAAGACCATGCTAACAATTCTTTAAAAACAATTATGTTAAGTTATGTGTTTTGAGAATGGTCATGGTTTGTATGCAATATTCAATACACTAGTACCTGGAAAAGGAAAAATTGCCTATTTTCTGTTTTACAGAAAAAGAAATAATAGAATCATTTTTTTTTTGCATTTTTTAAGAATACTAAGTTTGAGATTTGGGGTTTTTTTGTTTAAAAATATGTAAGCTTCTGCTTCTAATAATGCATTTTTGGATGTGTTTGGTTTTTTTTCTCTTTTCTATGTTAGACAATCCAATGGCAGACCAAAGGATGGACATATCTTCTACAATTAGTGACTTTATGTCACCAGACCCTGCTGACTTGATCTCCAGTTCCCTTAGCACTTCAGGAATGGATTGTAATAGGAAAAGAAAGGGAAGCTCTACTGATTATCAGTAAGTAGGATTTCTCTTGATTTAGCACTGCTAAAAAGAGGTTGTAACAAAACAATACAGTGGTGGGGATGATAGAAATATTTATAGCAATTCTTAAATAACATGGCACAACCATGTTATTCTTGGCAACTTGTCATAAAGGTGTTAATAAAGAAAAAAGCTACTATGCACTAAGAGGAAAGTTCATTATTTAACAATAGAAATAAAGCCTTCATCTCAGTGCAGCCAGAATTGAGGGCTATCAAATGGGGTGAGGCTGAGAAAAGAAGCCTTTGGCTGATAAGGGGGGGGAAAATTAATACTGATGAAATGTACAGTGTGAAGGTAGATTATATTAACCATTTACCTAGAAAATAGAATGTCTGACTAGTTTGGGAGGGAAGATAATAAACTCATTAAAAAGCAGAAGCAAAACTGAGAATAGTTCCTTTTCTTCACCTATTTTTTGCCTTTTTAGTCACTTCCTATTAATGTGCTGCCAACCTTTGCCTGATGAAGCTATTTTGTTCTCCCAGTTGAACATAAGTCTGAATAGTCACTGGTTTGCAGCAGTATATCTGCCTTTCATTTAATCGACCGATTTCATCTTGTGTTGGTCCTTGACTGTAGGCTATTATTCCTGACAAAACAAAAACTTGGCTTCTTCTGAATCAGTGGTAGAATGTGGTCTTGTTTCAAGAAAGCTGCTTCTCCTTAAGCAAGGCTTGCTAATAACAGTGCTCAGAAGCAGTGTCCAAGACATTGCTTCTGTCTTGGAGCAGGTGTTTGAAATAAAAAGAAATCACACCAACTCTGCTTTATGCTTCTCCTTAAGCAAGGCTTGCTAATAACAGTGCTCAGAAGCAGTGTCCAAGACATTGCTTCTGTCTTGGAGCAGGTGTTTGAAATAAAAAGAAATCACACCAACTCTGCTTTAGAATAGTGAAGGTCATAGTAAAGTTTGTCGAATTTCCAAACATGTAACGTCTTCTGCACTAGGGTACGCCAAGACTGACCTACTTACTTGCTTTGCAAACCTTGTATGTATTGTAACTTTGCAAAATCTAGCTGCAGGGTAACTTGTGAATGGGTGCCTTCCATTATTAATACATGTATATAGTCAATTTTCATGTAACTTAGCACAGATTTTATCATCGTGGGTCTTTGGATTGTTGACAGCTCTTTTTACAGAGAGGGCGTCTTCTGCACTAGGGTACGCCAAGACTGACCTACTTACTTGCTTTGCAAACCTTGTATGTATTGTAACTTTGCAAAATCTAGCTGCAGGGTAACTTGTGAATGGGTGCCTTCCATTATTAATACATGTATATAGTCAATTTTCATGTAACTTAGCACAGATTTTATCATCGTGGGTCTTTGGATTGTTGACAGTTCTTTTTACAGAGAGGGGTAGAATTTTTAATCCATGCTGAGCATGACAATTAAGACTAAGTTCCCCATGCATAGGACTTCTTTTTAGGAGAACTCAACTGCAAAATGTTAAGTACTGTTTAAAGACCACAAAGATACAGCATACGTACCTTCTCTAATATACATTTAGTCTTCCTGAAAAGTGTGTGACTCCCTCTAGTTGAATTGACTCCTACAAAATTCAGTGAACAGCCTCAATCTTACCAACTTCCTCTTCTCTAGAAAGGATTTCTCCATCTTTATTCTTCTGGGTAGGAAGCATTGCTCAAGTCCTGTTTTCCAAAAGACAGCTTGCTCTTGTAAGTTATAATTCTGCCCATTAGGTTGTGTGTGCACTTTATTAAATATGTGAAAACACTTCCTTGAATCCTGAGTAAAACAAGTTTACAACAGCTGTCATCATACCACAGCTCATGTTGTGTTGCAAAGGAAATGGTGGCTAGTAAATATTCCTATTTTAAAATAGAGCTTAAGGTAGACTTCCTTGATCCCTACTTTTATATGTATGTATCAGTAAGTGTTGTTCAGAAATGTGACTGTTTAATAGGATTTTGCCTGTTAACAATTAATTTTTTACATAAATTGTCTGAGCATCCAGTTTTATGCTTCATTTACCAGTGAAGTCAGGGAATAAGGAAGGAAGAACCTGACTGTTTTAGTGCAGTTCTTTGTTCACCTCTCCAGTCCAAGCAATCATTTTCATCAGCTGCGCTTTCAGCTCTCCACACCAGTTTCTTCTCAATCCTTTCTCCTGCCACTCCTCCAGGAAAATTCCTGTCCAACCTATTTCACTTCAGGAAAGGTTGTCTGTTCTCCACTATGGTCTGTTTTAGTCAAATGCTGGAATCCAAGACTTCATGCACAGGTCTATAAACAGTTAATTTCTTTTCTTGGGAGTAGTGTTTTCAGTTGAAATAATATATGATTAGAAAACAAACTATCCTGAAGCATTTGTAACTTGCCTTGTACCTCTCTTCAGATTTTGCTTTCTGGGTTTTTCTAAGGCTAAAAAGAATTTAGCAACAAGCAGCATCCTGTAGTGAAAGGTGGCATCACAAGTGGAAAACTGATGCCTCGTTTCTGTTTCCGAGTCCTGTTCTAGACCTGCGTGCTATTTCTTTGTGAGCAGCAGAAAGTGCCTTGAGCCATTGACTAAGACAGTAACCCAAATAAACTGATGCCTCGTTTCTGTTTCCGAGTCCCGTTCTAGACCTGCGTGCTATTTTTTTGTGAGCAGCAGAAGTGCCTTGAGCCACTGACTAAGACAGTAACCCAAAAGTGCAGATTGAGAAAACCTTTAGCATTATTCAAACTTCTTTTACAAACTAATAGCAAAGATAATTGATCTAAAAGTGCAATGTATAATATACAAAAGACTACCGTGTTTATTGTTAAGAAAGCCCATAGCCTCTTAACATGTTAAAGCTCAGTGGTATTTCATGATCAGTTTACAGTCTTGAAGTGATGCCAGAAGTTAGTTTGCATGTAGAAATTCTGTTTAATTTCCTTATGATATGATAAAGTCTGTATAAAGTTCAGAATTAGGACTTTAGTACTGACTGAAAAAAATGTTCATCTGTTCTGCTGGGCAGAATCAAAACCTGAGAAACTTGGGATACATTTTTTAGTTTGTTTCGTTGGGTTTTTTTTATTTTTGGCCTTAGAGTCTTCCGAAATCCCACTTACCTAACTACAGGGACAACATGCATAAAGCACAGATCTTTTATTTCTGAAGATGAAACGGTATCTCAATTATTTGCATAAAGTAATTTAGGTTTGTTGTTTTACTAGTTTTTCATACTAAGTGTAATAAACTATGCTATCTTTTCTTAAAAAGCAGATTTACCCTTTCAGAAAGTAGGTTCATTTGAACAAGCTTGTCACCTTAGAATATACTCACTGCTATTGTCTTGTTTTCATTGTGCTTTTCATTTCAAACAGAATATAAATTAGCTTGAGATTTTCAACAGACGTTATTCTTAATTCCTATATATGGTGTACTTTATTTTTCTTTCTTTTCAGACTTGATGGCTTTCCTTTTGAGTAAGTATAAATATTTTAATAATCAGTTTCACTTGAAAAAGATGCTTGGTGTTTTTCATTGCTTTTCCCTCCCCTTTGCCTAAAATTTGCAGGTAAATATTAAACCAGAACAAGCCAGGCCTAAGAGTGTCCATTTAAGCACAATTGTGCAGATTTATGTATCAAGGCATTCTCTTCCTAATTCTTTTGTCTAACAGTGCTGTAGTCTTAGGCATTCAACTTTTTTGCACCAGATACCTCTATGGAACACGTTCCTTATTTCTGTACATATGGTTAAAATGTAGTAGTATGGCTAAAATGTAGTAACGGGGATCCTTTTAATTCTTCATGCCTTCTTCCTTACATTATTATTTTTTCTTCATGTTGAGGCAAAAGCCATGTATCTACACTGGAAGTTGTACTAATTTAAAATGTGCCTAGTGAGTTTCATACAGTGTCTCATTCTGTTTGTGTGTTTGGCCATTTCCAGTGGTTCACTGGTCTAGATTATTACCATCTCCTACCCCAGTATGAAATACTAGAAGGCAAACTGAAGTGTAGAACACACTGGCATCTGCACAAAGTTATTCAGGGAAATTTGTGAATTTTATGCTAAGCACTTTGATAAGGGGCTGTGGTCGAACTTTTAACAACAGTAAATGCAAGTCAGTAGCCTTATTTCTGATGAAGGCAAGAAAAATCTATGGCTTTTTCTTTTCCCTCTAGTTAACTGAAAAACATTTTTATAACAGATGATATCTTTGAACTGCAGCATGTTTTACTGTCAAACACATCAAACTATGCCATTTTGTTAGCTCCAAAGGAGAGACAACTAATTTAAGAAAATGTCTTAATATTACAAAAACCACACAACTTCTCTAGTCCTTCTAAGTTCTCACTTTTCTATTCTTATTTTTGTATTTAGGATTTAAAGAAGACAGGAATGCTTTATTCTAATTTTATGATAGTTTGATAACAATTTTGCTAATTCTGCTTAATTTGTGATATATTGCTTTATTCTGTTTCTGCAGGGAAGGTATGGATACAGATAAAGATGACCAACATGGAAGGTACTGTTGATACAGTCACTAAAATTTTAGTTTCACAGTACTGACATAGGATCCTCTGTGTAGATACCTGTTTTCAGTGTCATTGTGGTGAGGTGTCCCAAATTGTCTCTTTGCTGGGACAAAGGGTTAAGATTGTTAATCTTTGAGCTACAATATTACAAATAATGATATTTTCTGAAAGAAAGGTTAAATAAATATACAATTTTTTTAAAAAAATTATTTTAATGAGGGTCAGTATATATGTAAGATGCATTAGAAGAGTGGTTTTTCGTGTTTTCAACACTTTAACTTTGTGACACCATTTCTCAACAGATTGGAGTATACAGACCAACAAGGCAGAATAAAAAATGCAAGGTAATACTCTAAATAAATCTGTTGAAAACAATTAATCTCTTGCCTTTTGCAATACATGAAATATTTACATGTGTTTCCTATCCTAAAAATCTTTTTTTCTAGCTTTCACTTTGTCTTTCCATATTTTTGCACTGTTAACATTTTTCATATATAAATTGCATATAGTTTTGTAAAAATGCTAACTTGTTAGGTAACTTGATTTTACTCACTTCTGTCAATCTTAAAGTTGAAATTGAAGTCTGTATATGCTTCTGATAATGTTACATTCTTAATCTTGTTTCTTTCAAATTCAATACTGGGTTAAAAGTGTTAACAGTGACTGTAATACAGGAGAATGGAAAACAAAAATGAAATAACTTAGTGTTTATCATCGTTTTTCCTGGTTAGGAAGAGTTTAGTTCAAATGGAAAGCTGTAGGATCAGTAGCAGACGTATATTGTCACAGCAAAAGGTTGTTTTCAATACTTAGTACATTCATATAGTATAGCAATTGTAAGTTCTTAGTTGAGTGCTTTATCCAGTATTTATATACACTGGAATTTGCTTATCTGTGACCTTTATGGTTCCAGTTATATTTCAGTGTATGTGCTAAGAACGTGTGTGCTAATAACTCTCACACAAATAATGAACATCAATTGTCTGAAGAATTCTGTATGTAGATACCCTCTTATCCTCATGAAAAGGACAACTTAATTATCAGAAGGGGGTTATTTTTGCGTTTTTGTTATACTAGCTGTGGAGATTTTTTTAATATTATTTATTTACTCATGCTTTTCTGTTTTTCCTCACCACCTTACTTGTTTAGGGAGGCTCACAGTCAAATTGAAAAAAGGCGTAGAGATAAAATGAATAGTTTTATAGATGAACTGGCATCTTTGGTACCAACGTGCAACGCGATGTCTCGGAAGCTCGATAAACTCACTGTGCTGAGAATGGCTGTCCAGCATATGAAAACATTACGTGGTAAGCAGATGGGGGTGGAGGGGGGACAGGGCAGGGCAGGACTGGAGGAGGATGGCATGCTTTTTTCTCCCTTTCTTGCCCTTTTTTGCCAAAAAGGAGTAAGTGAATGCATTTTGGGAGGATGACTCCTTTTCTTAGCATTTGACGCTGCGCGTTCATTTATAACTTCCTGGGTCATGGTCCAATATACTGATCTTACTGGGAAATTTGTGAGTGAGGAAAGGATAATTTTCTGTCGTCTGACCTGATTGATCACCATTACTAAATCCAACAAAAGCAAGGCAGCTGAGGCTGGGGGGGGGGAGAGAAAAAACATTTATTAATTGTGGCAGTGCACGTTGAATCTTGTGTAGCACTGAGGCATGCTCTTGGGCAGGCAATGTGCAGAAATTCTCGGATACAGAGGTTAGATTTTAAGTGTAGCTATGATTTCTACAGGACTTCTGAGGCTTTGTTTTCATACCTTTGGCTCTGTGTGAAAGAATTAAAAATACTTTGAAAGTTTAGTTTTAGTCCTTTTAGCCAGTTTCTGTTACAAGCACCTGAAGGGAAACATAGAGGTTTGAAAGAGTTAGGATTGTTGCAACTTTCTGTATGTCCTAAAGCTTCACATAAGAGTGAATCAGTGCTTGGGTGATGATGGTGAAAGCTTAAGCCTTTGAGAAATATGACCCTGAGAAAAGATAGTGATGCAGCTAATTTAAAGGAAGAGTTGGTGTTCTAGTTTATAGGAGACTTGGTGTTTTCCAATCATATTTATCCTACTGTGTTTGAAAGGCTTAACTTGTTCTGCCACTGTCATTTGGTTAGGTCAGTACTTCTTAGCAGTTCAGCGTTTACTAAGTTGACTCTTTTTTTTTTTTTTTTTTTTTTTTTTGTCTTGAAGGGAATAGAATGAGAAGAACTACTATTTAATAAATAGATGCCTCATTTGTTGCTAATTTTGGGCTTTTGGCATTGTGAGATGATGTCATTGCAACGTTCTTTTTTGTCTTTGGTATGGAATAACAGAACTGATTTCTAAGTTTCTAATTGACAATCTGTTTACATGACCTTGTCATGTTTTGCTGAGTTATAAACAGAAGAAATAGTTAGAAGGTTTTTATTTTTAGGCTCTTAGTTTTCATTTCTAATTCTGAAACAGATGATAAATCAAGCATAGCATTTGGGATAAAATGGATGTTGAGGAACACTTGTATTTCAGAAGGCATTTAATTTGCATTGATACATAATACAGTATTTGTGCTTTAGAAAAAAAGCTTCATCCTTTTTTGAGTTAATACCAACAGAGCTCATGTTGATATTAAAACAAAACCAAAATTCAACTTTCATTTTTAAGAACACCTGCAATGAAGAACAGCATAAGAAGCCAAAGGAAAATTGCACATTTAAGTATGTATTGTTAAATTTGTGATAAGGGGATTTTTTTGTTTGTTTGTTTTCTTTAGGTGCTACAAACCCATATACGGAAGCAAACTATAAGCCTGCTTTTTTATCAGATGATGAATTAAAACATCTTATTCTCAGGGTATGTTTCAGTTTTTAATTAAGAGATGTTAATGTCTGTGGATACAAGGCAGTATTTTCCTGCCTTGTATCTCAGATGAAGAATGTTCTGATTATGGAGGATAATGTAGAAATCTGCAAGACTACTGCATAAAGTCAACGAGATTTAATGATGACTAGCATCTCTTAATTTAAGCAGAATAATTTAAGAGGGACATCTGAGGATTTTAATGGTAACCATCAGAATCTTCAGTTATTTCATTAAACGAGCCAAAATTACATAAATTGTTTTCGTGCAGACTTTCTGCCATGGGCTACCTTGACATGATTTTCAGTCTACAGTGATATAACGAACACCCTTTTTGAGGTCACTGATGTAACCAGACTTAGAATGTTTGGCTGCTTGCTGTATATTTCTTTTGTAGCGTGGAGAGTTATGTCTCACTTGTCAATAGTGAAGCTGTTCTAGTGGTTTGTGCAATTTGTGAAGCAGTGAGGTGTCCAGATGCAGCATATGCAGAATTTAATTTCAGCAGTGTTGTGACTCTAAAGCTAGAAAACTAGGGCCTAATCCTGCATGCTTGTATGTGACTGAAAAAGAGTACTTTAGAAATGAGAATTACTGCCTACAGACACATAAATAAATATCCAGGTTATGTTTGGTTTCTAAAAGCGGAACTATGGAATAAATACAGTTAAAATAATATTTTAAATTGAAGGCATTATTGAACAGAATCATAATATTATTGTACAAGACATGGATTCTTTCTTCCCATAAAAGTGACTTTAAATTCTGGGCACGATGCCCAGAATGATGCCAAAATTGTTTGCAGATGCAAAGAAAACTTTATTGTAATTTCATATCTTGCCTGTTGACTCAGTTATCTCTAAATGTTAAGGCAGCTCTCCTAGTGTAGAAATTCCACTGTATATAAAGTGTTTTTAAAGGTTATAATGATGCAATGAGGATGTATAACTTAGTAATTTACTTTTTTTTTTCTCTCTCATAATTAGGCAGCAGATGGATTTCTTTTTGTTGTAGGCTGTGACAGAGGGAAGATACTGTTTGTTTCAGAATCTGTCTTCAAGATCCTCAACTACAGTCAGGTATTCTTTTCCATTTTAAGTAATCATAGAATCATAGTGTAGTTTGGGTTGGAAGGGACCTTAAAAATCATCTGATTCCAATCCCCCTGCCATGGGCAGGAAGGGACCTTAAGAGATTGAAAGCTTTTTATGATTATGCATTTATATGGAGGGGTATTTATGTGAATAGTCTGTCTTGAAAGCTGAGGTTTCTTACAAAGAAAGAGCTTTTCTCTCCCATATCATAAAAGAAGACTGTTTTGGTTTCCATTCAAACTAAGGAGGTGAACTTCACTGATTGATGCATTCTGATCAGGGATTTACCCTGAGGCTTGTAAAAGAGTTATTTAATTGGGAGTGTAAGCAAATACTGAAAACTCAGTCTGAAATTCTTCCAGTAGCTTCATGTGAATTTTTTTACTTTTTTTTCATTCTGTCTGTTCTGGTTTTGGTAGCATACTTACCCATGGAAGCTGGGAAGCAATTATAGCAAAGCCAGGTTTCTAATATATGCTTCATGTGAGGCTTAACTTATATTCTTCATTCTTTCGGTCATCTGTCCTCCTTACCAAATTTTAAAACTGTGTTAGCTTCAAAAGTTTTCATCAGCCAGCCAGTTAGGTATATACTAAATATCTACTCATCGTGTAAATGCTGAAAGAGAACATTTGCAATTACAATTTTTTTTACTTCAACTGTGCAGCATATAAAGTGAGACTGAAGAGAAACCAGTGTCTCTGGTGGATCGAGCATGCTATTTCTGCAACACTCTTACTGAAAATAATGACATAAATTACTATGGAATGTAGTCATAACTTCAAAATATACAGAGAAAATGTACCTTTGATTAAGTCCTGGATCTCAAATGTTTGATATTGCTTGGTTAGACCTGTATGTAAAAGGATTGTTTAGAATGGGTGTGTGGTGGGTTGACCCTGCCTGGCTGGCAGGTGCCCACCAAAGCTGCTCTATCACTCCCCTCCTCAGCTGGACAGGGGAATGAAAATATAATAAAAGTCTCATGGGTCAAGGTAAGGACAGGGAGAGATCATTCACCAATTACTGTCACAGGCAAATTAGTTTAATTTATTACCAATTAAATCAGAGTAGGATAATGAGAAATAAACCCAGATCTTATAAACACCTTCCACCCACCCCTCTCTTCTTCCTGAGCTCACCTTCACTCCTGATTTCTCTGCCTCTTCTCCCTGAGCGGCACATGGGGAATAGGGAACGGGGATTGTGATCAGTCCATCACACGCTGTGTCTGCCACTTCTCCCTCATTCTCTTCTCCTCATGTTCTCACTCCTCTCTGGCTGCAATTGCCATTGCACAGGGGTTTTCCCAATTTCTTAAATGTGTTATCCCAGAGGCACTACTGCCCTCACCTTCACTCCTGATTTCTCTGCCTCTTCTCCCTGAGCGGCACATGGGGAATAGGGAACGGGGATTGTGATCAGTCCATCACACGCTGTGTCTGCCACTTCTCCCTCATTCTCTTCTCCTCATGTTCTCACTCCTCTCTGGCTGCAATTGCCATTGCACAGGGGTTTTCCCAATTTCTTAAATGTGTTATCCCAGAGGCACTACTGCCCTCGCTGATGGGCTCAGCCTTGGCCAGCAGTGAGTCTGTCTTGGAGGCAGCTGCTGTTGGTTCTATCGTAGCTTCTAGGAGCTTCTCGCAGAAGCTGCCCCTGTAGGCCCCCATTACCAAAACCTTGTCACACAAACTCAATACAGGATGCTAAAATTGCTAAAATGCTGAACAATTCTTATATTTTTTAACTGAATATTCAATCTCCACAGAATGATTTGATTGGTCAAAGTTTATTTGATTACCTTCATCCTAAAGACATTGCCAAAGTGAAGGAGCAGCTCTCTTCTTCTGACACTGCACCACGAGAAAGACTTATAGATGCAAAAAGTAAGTATTACTTCCTTTTGAAAAAGTGTCATGTAGTCTGAATATTTGCCTGATATCAAAAGTTTGTGTGTAAGGTTGTCATGTCTGTCCTCAAACCAGGACACGGGTGCTGTTTAGATTGTGTGTGATGCAAAGGGAGTTTTAGCTTAAAGACAGTAAAAATGGAAAGATTAAAAAAAAAAAAAAAGAAATAGATCATTTAACCACAGAAACATACAATGGTTAGAACTGCAAGGCACCTTAAAGATCATCAAGTTCCAACTCCCCTGCCATGGGCAGGGACACCTCCCACCAGACCAGGTTGCTCAAAGCCCCATCCAGCCTGGCCTTGAACACTTCCAGGAAGGGGGCATCCACAGCTTCTCTGGGCAACCTGTGCCAGGGTCACCACCCTCATAAAGAATTTCTTCCTGATATGTAGTCTAAATCAACCTTCTTTCAGTTTGAAATCATTACCTCTCATCCTATCAGTACACTCCCTGATAAAGAGTCCCTCCCCATCTTTCCAGTAGGATACCTGAATACAGAAGCCAGTAGGTTTGGCATGCACTGCAGTATAGATGCATTGCTTTAGCTGCCTTCACCTATGTGGTATTCTATCTTTTCCAGGCATCAAAGGTTTATTTTTTCCCATTGAAGTATTTGTTCTAATCTGTCATTCTCAATCGTCAGAACACACTCAGTATTATTTTGGTCATCTTTAGCTGTCAGTCAAGATAGAGGAATTTATATATTTATTTATTTAGTACTGGCACTATGACCTAACCATTCTCTTATAAGGTTTTTAATCTGGTCCTTGTAATATTTCCCTGCTACATCTCTTAGCTCTCTTCCACTCTGGTGTTTTAAAGTAGTTCTCTATCTATGTTGCTTTTGAGGTGAGTGGGTGTTTAATTCACTCTCATAACAGGAGTCTGCATTGCTGAAGTAGAAGATGGTATCTTAAAACTGCAGATTTCCAGGTCATTAAGTCTCATGCTTGTCAGGAGCAGAAATCTCTAGGATCTCATCTCAAAGAAGCCACCAGCTCAACTTCACAAAGTGAAGCTGAGGGAGGTCATTCCAGGGCAGCGAGCCTAGAGGCTCCAGCTGGATCAGCTGAAGTTTTTCTGGTTCCTGGTTTTGTCTGGTTGTCAAGCATGTATATCCAGTGCTAGCTCCTTTTTTTGTATGCCTCTGACAAAGTTAGCGCAAAAATAAATACTACGAATTACAGTCTTCCCATCTGCTATGATAGACTGATTGGTAGAATTTCAAGAACTCATATTCTTAAGACTACTAGCATGTATGTATTTATTTTTATGTTGGCATGAGTGACTCAGGCACAGCTTGTACTCTCACTGAGCAGCAGTTTGGAGTGCGTGTGGTGCAGGATGGGCTGACCTCCTTGAGGTGACCTCACTCCATTCTAAAGTGAAGGGAGGCAAACTTTACACTACAACATTGGTATTGTTTTCATCCTTATGGTAAAAGCCTACAGGACCCTAGAGGTTTTTGTACATGTTTATAGCTGTTTGTTTATACATATTCCCATGCAGAAATGGTTGAAGTGGATAGCAGGCTGTGGAAAAGCTGTTACATGATTTAAATACTCCATCAGCTCTTGAAGCACTGTCCCCTGGAGCTCCAGCTGGATCACTGGCATTGCTGATACACATGTTTCTGATGCGTGCCAAGCATCTTCCTGTAGCTCTGTTTGTACCAGCACTCTGCTGGTGGCTCCCAGAGTTGGTGTGTGTGTTGGTACTGTGTTTCTCCACTTACTTTCCAGAGAAAAGAATCTCCTGTAAGAATATGGTAGGGCGTGTTCATATGCACTTCTTTGAAGCTGAAGACACATAATTGGAGATCTTGGGGATTTGCAGTCCCTCCTACCTTTTTTTCCCCCTTCCATCAGAACAATGAAGAAACCTGCTGTTTAGGAACACACCAGTTGAGGTGGATCTGGAATGTCACTGAGCCTCTTCTGCTCTATCCATGCGTATTTGCTCTCTGGGTGGGTGCTGTGATAGAAAAGCCTTCCAGTCTGAAGGGTCATGGGCCTACTGAGTGACTATGTATATGAAGTACTGCTCTGCTCGTGGTTAATAATCTCTCTCTATTTTTAATCAGTTGATTAGTGTTCAAAGAAATCACATTTATTGCAAAACTTGTGTGGATTTTTATAATCTTCTGATAACCTTTGCATTTAGCACCCTGTGTTCTCAAGCTTGCGTCAATGTTTTCATGCTAGAAAGTGTAATCAGAAATTCTAATGTTGATATGGTCAGCTGAGTCCTGCACTTATTCACTTACGAAAAACCTCCAAAATAGGACTTCTGCTTCTGAAAAAGTATATAAAAGGACTTGTGTGAAAGTCCCAGCAACGTTGAAACATTGTACAGTTGGGTTGTATGGTGTAATCGTTTGTATGGTTAACTTTTTACCTGACAAAAGTGGCTTCTTCACTTCCTCTCTTTGCTACAGCTGGACTCCCAGTTAAAACTGATATAACACCCGGGCCATCACGACTGTGTTCTGGGGCAAGACGGTCCTTCTTTTGTAGGATGAAGTGCAATAGACCTTCAGTCAAAGTAGAAGACAAGGATTTTCCTTCAACTTGTTCAAAGAAGAAAGGTAACAATTATACATTTTATTACCAAATGTAGTGGCTGTCAGGCTTGTTTTTTTTTTAGTACAGTTGCTCATCTGCAGTGGTTAATTTTTTTACATTTATTGAACACTGTCAGTGTTTCTTATTAGAATATTGAACTATGCCTAGGTCATACTTGCCTCCCTCTCCCTCCCCCCAGTAGTAGCTCTTACACACTGTATTAACACATAAAGCCCAATTCTTCTCTCTGCTTTCTTGAAATTCTTGCAGGCAGTTTGTGTTGGCAGTTCTTGTATGGTTACTGCATCTTCTCCAGACATTGATCATGTCACATTTAGTTTTGACCTTCTAGCCAATGTCTCCAAGAAAGAGGAGCTGTTACCTATTCTATTTCTCTGCTCCATATTTGACAAGTGATATTTGGATATATATCCAGCTTAAAAAACGAGTTTTTTATGATTTCATCTGTGGTTTAGGTACATTGTGAGTACTGAGAACATAGCATTTCTACACGAGAAGTGTTTGGTCATAACATTATCAAAGTTGGTAATATTTTTTTCTTCTGCAGGCTATTATTGTAGACATATTGGAATATATATTTAGTCCCAATTTGAAAGTTTCTTCTTTGAGCATTTTGGATAATATATTTGGTATTAGTTAGTGGAAAGTGTCAACTAGAGAACAAAAGGCAACTTCAGTGTTTTGTCTGGGGATGTGACAGCTGCCCCAAGTACTTCAAGCTGTGTCTGAACCCAGCAGGAACCTTGGATTGTGCTTTAGTGCTTATCCTGAGGAAGCCAGTTTGTGCAGTTTTGGATAAGCCTTTTACTCTACCTCTCTATGAAAGTCGTCTTGTGGTTTCAAGGCCTGATCAGTGCTGAGGAATAGGAATTCTCCTTTCAGATACTGCCTTCCTTGTGAATCTTCATCCTTACCTTGATGTAAAGCTGTCCCCAGTACACCCCAAACAGTGTATATTCTGCCAAACAAATTGTTCCTGTTTTTTGTAGGAGCCTCATGTTAAGTTGAAAAAGCATCCTATTTATTCATGTACTAATCTCTTCAAACAATCCTTTTGATTGTTTGCATCCTTTGCTGGAATCATAAAATGTGACGCAGCTTCTACTTAAAGATTATCAAAAGCAACCTTGGTCTGAACTATGTGGTCTTTCAGCATAAACAATGGTTTTGCAGAGATAAATTGTTTATTGAATTATTGCAGATTAACTGCATTGAAGCAGGAGTGCTGAAAAATCCCTTAGTGAACAGTATCACAGATTTCCTGGATAAGAGAGGAGATGCATTATTAGCAGAACTGAGATGAAGTTCTTGAAAGCAATATCCATGACCTAACTGTTTTTTTGTTTTGTGGGTTTTTTTGTGTGTGTGTTTTTTTTTTCTTTTTACAGCAGACCGCAAAAGCTTTTGCACTATTCATAGTACAGGATATTTAAAAAGCTGGCCACCAACAAAAATGGGACTAGATGAAGATAATGAACCAGATAACGAGGGTTGTAATTTAAGTTGTCTTGTTGCAATTGGACGGCTGCATCCTCATGTAGTACCACAGCCGGTCAACGGGGAGATCAGGGTGAAACCTACAGAATATGTGTCTCGACATGCAATAGATGGGAAATTTGTTTTCGTAGATCAGAGGTAAGAATACTTGTAATAATTTTCACTATAAGTCACTGTCCAACAGTGCTTCACTGACAGCTTTACTTTAAGCAATGTAAATACTATTGAAAAAAGAAATTATTGTTCTTTGCAGCTTTTTACTAAACCTTGACTGCAAGTTATTTTGGTTCTTGAGACCCAGCTCAAAGCTATTGCTGTGTATTTATTCAGTACTACTGATTAAATTTAAAAAAAAAACCACCCAAAACCTCCAAAATATGGCTTACTAGACAAAATAATCCAGGGATCATTTCTGCCCATTTGTTAAGGGAATGTATATGTGTAATCCTCAGAAGAATATGCTGTCCTGTTTTCAAACTGGACTTTGTAATTACTGCCTTGTTCTTGTTTGAAAACTTTTGCAAAGACTACAGAGTTAAGTTATGGCACAGGCTGCATCAGGCTTTGATAGCATATACATTTATTTAACTGTATAATTAGGTACATTCTGCTGAATTAATACTTCTGTATGTGATCTTTTGTATTTATAAGAAAAGAAGCTTTTCATAAGCTTTGCTTCTTGAAAAAGGTTTGAGAACTTCTACCAGTGTGGTATCTTCTTTCAAATATCAATTTTATGTATTATCTAAAAGGCTAATTCTTATATTTTTCATAAGAAATTGCTTGAATTTTCTTAAGAAGCAGAGATATGACCTGGGTCTTTCTTCAAAATAACTGGCATTGTCAAAGGAAAAAAGGTGGTTGAAGAATGTTAATGGAGGGTTTCTGTTGGGTTGGTTGAGAAGGGCTTGTTTGATCCCTTTCCTTGTCAAGATGGATTGAGACTGCCCAGATGAGGCTGTTTCATGTTGCCTGTGGCTTAGGCTTAGTTGCTCATAATGTAAAAAAAAAAAGGCTCCAAACTCTGCCAGAATCTGCCTGCTGGAATTTGTTTTGGGGTGTGTCTGGTGTGTCACCTGACTTTTAGTGGACTTTGAGAGGAAATAACAGCTGATAGTCCTTAGAGGAAGTGCACTAAGGAAAAAAAAATTTTTTTGGGGGGTGTGGTGGTGGTGTGTGTGTTTGTTGTCTATCTCATTGGGGTGGTTGGGTTTTTGGGCTTGGGGGCTTTGGGTTTGGGTTGGTTGTTGGGTTTTTTAGGTTGGGTTGTTTGGGTTTTTTTGTTTTTAATTTGATGGAAATCTCTTTGAACTACCAGCTCTTGAGCAGCAGTACTTAGAGCTGGTGATCACTCTGGGAGTTAGGAGAACATTTGCAGCCTTGTGTTGCTCAGAAAGTGTGCCGTTCTGTCATGCCAAAGTGTGGTAGTTTTTGAATGAGTTTTCTTTTCAAAAGATCAGATGTATTCCCCTGATGGATAATTTTGAAATATTTCTAAAATATTAAGACTCAGAAAATGTTGATCCCTTGGATTTAAACACATATGCTCTTATTTAATTGTTTTCCAGCTGTTGTTTACAGACCTTGGAATGTGTATACTGCTTCAAAGGGCTCTTTGAAAGGGAATTTTGTAAAACTAAGCTTCATCTGTAGGCTTAAACATGGCATCCTATGTTCTCTGCTTCCACTGGAGAATATTTAGGCATCTGTAAAAGCTGAAAACTATTAATTTATTTCTGTATTGGGTTTTTTTGTTCATACAGTTTATTATCTATGCAGATGACATCATATTACAGCTTCAAAATTCAAAGCTGCCTTGTTAAGTCGGAAAAGCAAGCTAAGAAAAAGAAAAAAAGTAAATAAAGGATGAAATACAAGAAGGACATGAACAATTTCCTTCCTGGCTTAATAGAATATGGTCAGACATTGAAATCACTAAGTCTTTTGACATCTGCTGTAATTTGGTGCATCTTCTCCATTTCAAAAAGCCTGTTTATCCTTCTATGAACGTAAATGTAGACAGTTTGACAAGTTGCTTACTGATGCCCATATTGGTTGTTACTCATCCATGTCAAGTTTCCCACCATTCCAGTTCTGTTAAAAGATATGATTACTGAAATTCTTGGAAAATTACTGGAATATGGCTGGCTTGGTTCCTAGCTCTTCCTTTTTAAAGAGAGACTCTGTGTTTTGCTGCTTTGTGGTTCTTCACAGGCTCTCAGAGATAATTCATCAAAGCAGTCTTGGAGCTATCAGCAGTTTAAGTGTCCTGGGACAGGAGCCTTAACCTTGTCCTGGGACAAGGTTCACCAGACAAAAGCTAGTTTGAAAATTTCTGTCATGTAAATACTTGCAATGTTTCCTTCTCCAAGGCTGAGGTCTTAGAGCTCTCTGTCATTGAGGACTTCAGGTGGAAGCCACCTGGTTGCTACTGAATATTTTTACTCTGCCTGGGAAAACACAGAAATGACCTGCACTTAAATACTATGGATTTTGTGCTGCAGTGCTTGTCCCGCTGTTCTTATTCATAATTATTAATATGTAGTAATTTCTACATCTTATAATACTTCATTTGGGCTTTTTTTTTAGATTGCAGAAGAGGTGATGATCTACCTAGGTTTGTTGCTTATTACCTTTTAATTGTTATTTGCATTGGAATAGCTTGGAATTGTGACTCTTACACTGGTTTATTCAAGGAACTATCATTTTTCCTTCAGTAAATTTTCTTCTAAGAAATGTACAAAATCAAAGTTCAGTAGTTCACTAGGTTCCTTGGCTCTCTGTTCGGTGAGTGAGGATCTTAAACTCTTACCCTGGAGTCATTCAGCCACATTATGTTCTATTCTGGTTTTCCTGAGTTCCCTAGGGCTCCTGCAGATTTTATTCTGACTGTGTTCGCTATCGGCTCCTGCAGATTTTATTCTGACTGTGTTCTCTATCTTTTAAATCACAGAATCACAGAATGGTTTGGGTTGGAAGGGACCTCAAAGATCATCTAGTTCCAACCCCCCTGCCATGGGCAGGGACACCTCCCACTAGAGCAGGTTGCTCAAAGCCCCATCCAGCCTGGCCTTGAACCCCTCCAGGGATGGGGCAGCCACAGCTTCTCTGGGCAACCTGTTCCAGTGTCTCACCACCCTCATAGTAAAAAATTTCTTTCTGATATCTAATCTGAATCTTTTTTCTTCCAATTTAAAACCATTTCCCCTTGTCCTATCATTACCCTTCCTGGCAAAGAGTCCCTCCCCAGCTCTTCTATAGGCACCCTTCAGATATTGAAAGGCCGCTATAAGGTCTCCCTGGAGCCTTCTCTTCTCCAGGCTGAACAACCCCAGCTCCCTCAGCCTGTCTTCATAGGAGAGGTGCTCCATCCCTCTGAACTGGTGCACAGTTCTAGGTCTTGCTGGATGGCTTGTCCTGCCTTGTTCCTCTCTCAGCTGCATCTCCCTTCACCAGGAAGCCCTAGAATGATTTCCTGAGTGGCAGCTGCGCGCCATGGTAGCAGTGATGTATTCTCCCTCCCCAGAAACCCTCAAAAGTCTGTCTTAGGTTATCTTCTAGGGGCTGGAGGCAAGCACAGACATCCCTCATGTACAAGGTGACAGCAATTCTCCCTTGCTCCCACCCTCATCTGTTATTTTTCACGTATTCTGGATTAGATGAGGTGCTCCAATAAAGTTGTCACAGCTTCTAAGTCATTAACAGCTCAAGAAATAATTCTTGTTGTCTTGTTTTAACAGACGAGCAGCACACTGGCCACTCTAGGGATGTTCAGCATACTGGTGTTCAACATACTGGCCCATTTCTAGCTGCTTCTTGTTGAGAACGACCCTTTCACCTCGTGTTAGGCTGTTGTGTAGCTTATTGTCACCTCACCTGCTGTGTTGCTTTGTCTTTTCCCCTTGAACTTAGCTTAAGGCTTCAGTTACAAAGTTGATGCACAAAGTCATCTTTTCCTAGTTTCTTGAGAGATCCTCCATCTTTGCCAACAGCTCCTTGAACACAACCCAAGAGTCAGATGAAGAATCCATGCCTTTCCCATGTTGCAGATCACGGGCGTATTTCCTTCTAAAGTTTTCTGATGAGGAAGAAAATGAGTTGACTTTGTGGCTGGCTCTGATTCAACAAAACTTTATTTGCTTCATACTCCTGTCCGATTTAAATGAGTCCCACACAGCAGGTCTTTTAGTGCTTATTCAGGAAACTTCTATTGGTTAAACTTTCTTTTATATGGTGTGGGTTCAGTGTTTGGTGTAGGGTTTTTTTTTTTGGTTCTGATTCAACAAAACTTTATTTGCTTCATACTCCTGTCCGATTTAAATGAGTCCCACACAGTAGGTCTTTTAGTGCTTATTCAGGAAACTTCTATTGGTTAAACTTTCTTTTATATGGTGTGGGTTCAGTGTTTGGTGTAGGGTTTTGGTTTTTTTTTTTTCCCACTCTTAAGGTTTGTGACTTAAGGTGAGAAAATTCTCCCAAAACACTTGTTACACCAGGATTTGGCCTCTGCAGCAGCAACAGCACTTGTGGGCACACAAAGGAACACGGCAGTTCTTTGAACCTTAGGTGTCTCTATTTCAATGGCATCTTATGCAGAAGGCTTTGTATTATCTTGTGGCTGTTGCAAGTCAGCCTTGTTCAAGTTTAAACTCTCAAAACTACAATAAGAATTAAATAAAAGCTATTTAGAAAGTCTTACATCCTGTCCAGAGGTGATCAGTCAAATATAATACCTGAGGGCTGTTGGTGTTTCGTGCTTTTTTAAGTACCTGAGAATGAAAGAGTGTTCCTAATGATATTTTTTTTTAACCTTCTAAGCTGAAAATACCTTTCCGCATTACTTGAGCCTTATGCAACTTCAGTGTGAGTTTTAGTAATCTCTTACTAATACTTCAACTTGAAAAGATTTTTTTTTTATTTTTTCTTTTTTTCCTCTACCTCCTTTCCCCAAGGGCAACAGCCATTTTGGCATACTTACCCCAGGAACTTCTAGGTACTTCGTGTTACGAATATTTTCATCAAGATGATATAGCACATCTCGCAGAATGCCATAGACAAGGTATGTTTATTACTAATTCTGTCAAGAAATTTTTTTAGAAATATTGGGAACACTTCTGTATCAGGAAAACCAAACAAACTTGAAAAGATTTGGGTATCTCTGTGTTTGCAAATGCTTTAGTTAAGAACATTGTGCTCCATGTGCCAAACAATGTGATTATCTTAGACTCCTATGGATTTTTAGTGAATATATGGTTTTCAGATTGGGTGAGGGGGGATGACTGCAGAAATAGCATTTTTCTTCAGGGATGGAGGGAGGTATTAACTTGAGTTTTCTCTGCTAAGGGCTCTGCTTATATAGTCATGGTGCCTGTTCGATACAGGGTTTACTTGCTTTCTGTCTGCCTGTCTTTAGTTTTGCAGACAAGAGAAAAAATTACAACTAACTGCTACAAGTTTAAAATAAAAGATGGCTCTTTTATTACATTGCGGAGTCGCTGGTTCAGTTTCATGAACCCTTGGACCAAAGAAGTAGAATATATCGTCTCAACAAACACAGTTGTTTCGTGAGTATTTTTTTTCCTTAGCAGATGTGTGTAAATGCTGGTTGCTTTGCCTTCTTTGCCCTGTTTCCACTCAAACCCTGAGGTGGGGCTTTGAGCAACCTGGTCTAAGTGGGAGGTCACCCAGAGTGACTGTTTTGGGGGGTTTTCTGTCCCTGATTCTTCTAATTCTTGCAATCCACAGCACCAACGTACTTGATAGTGGAGACGCAGCCTTTCCACAGCTTGCGGCTTCTCCCCACAGCATGGACAGTGTGCTTCAGGCTGGAGAAGGTAACTGCTGTACTGTGAGGAAATTATTGGCAGCTCTGCCTGTCAGCAACTCATCCTGCACGCACAAATTTGCTGCGTTGAGAATTTGTTAATATACTGAAGAAAAATAAGTTTTAGGGCACATAGCGCTAATGCAGTCCTTGCCCTGTTGAACTTAAATATCAATTTTGGATATAAGCTGGTCAAAGAAAAGCGAACGGGCCAAGTACAAACAGGGTTGGAGGGGTGCCATAGAGGGGAAACATCTGCCTTCCTGCATGGCACTACTTGTACATCATCCCAGAGTGAACTCACCTTCTGGGGTTGGTGCAGATAATTACTCAGGGAGTGAATGGATCATAACTATAGTTTGGCCATCTGATTGCCCCTCACCTGCCCTTGATTTGACTGACATTTTGTCACGACATGAAGACAGAGCTCTGGTAACCATCAGGGGTTTGTTACACCTGCTGCACATCACCACACCAGCTTCTCTAAGGGGTGGCAGGCGGCATAATGCAGAGCAGAGCTTCATTTAATGATGAGGGATTATTGGGGCAGGAGTGAAGTGTGGTGGAATAGAAGGAGGTAGTGACAGCCCAGAGATGAAAGATGGGGAGAAGAGAGATGGTGATAGCAGTGAGATTCTTTCCAAAGAGTTGGGAACCATTGCTTTTAGAGACACTGTTTACTGGATACTACTCTTATGGGCTATGCCTTTATAGCATTATATATATGGAATATCAACTGGCAAATCATTCACACATTGCAAAGAACAAACGTGTTTGGAGATAAACCTGTTCAGGCACGGGATAAAGCAGGTCTGACAAGCTATTCTTTACCAAGTCTGGATGAGAGGTGCTACCAGATGCTTGAAATAACCAGAATCTGGTACAAGTCAGGGATACCTTGTGTACCCACTGGCACAGAGGGGTGTCTAAGAGACACAGCATAGCTCAGTGCAAGTCAGAGCTTTCCATAGATATGAAGGTACTCATTGTAAATAAATACAGTTCAGAAGGTCCTGCAGCTTTTCAAAACATGCCTAAACATAAACTATTTTTTTTTTTTGGAAAGCGTTTGCAAGTGTTGATTTTACCTTAAGGTATCTACTTGTTTCAGGTGGCCCAAAAAGGACCCATCCCACTGTGCCTGGAATTCCAGGTGGAACAAGAGCTGGGGCAGGTAAAATAGGGAGGATGATTGCTGAAGAAATCATGGAGATTCACAGGTGAGAGGAACTCAAGCTAGAAGAAAATCAGTACAATACAATGGTATGTTATAAGTAGACAGCTCCAGATACCTATTCAGAGTATCTCAGGCAGTCAGAGCCCATGGTGAAAGAATGAAAAAGATAGAGCCTTCCAGTTTTCTACTGTGAAAGACTCATGTTGGAACTTTTTTTGGTAATGGTGATAATTCTCTGTTTACCAGAAATGTTAGTTAAAAAGAACAGCTAATGAGAAGAAAAATCCAGACCATTCTTTTTCCAACCACTTAAGGGTGTAAGTGGCACAACCTCCAAATACCAAATCTGTTGACTCCGTGCCAAAAAAGTAGTGTTTGTTTTCACGTGATGCACTTCGCCCAGATCCTTTTAGAGTTGTTAGATACGTAAGTTCAGCTTGTGCAGTTCTCCCCCAGCTCTTAGAGCAAGGACACAATGATTAAGCTGGCACTGCCTCCCCGGGGGCAGTCTGTCCAAAAGTCAAGATGCAGCTCCGGTTTCAATGAGAACCCTTGTAGCACCCTTCAGGAACACACTGCACTAACACGTTGCTGTTTCTCACAACACCCACCTCATCTCTCACCCGTGTCAGCAGGTGCTTTCAGTGGGTATCACTTAATTTCTACTGCCTAACACGCTCCATTCCTCATCAATTTCCTCTTGGGAATTGTTCCCTTTCCTATAAAAGTGGTCTCATCCAGCAGATGTGTAGTGGCAGTATTTGAACCATGCTGAGCTGCAATTCAGGAAAACATTTCAGTCTGTTTCCTATAGTTTTGTTCCTGCTGGAGGCCAGAGACTACTTACCTCATTGTTTAAGGGAAGAGCAGACCTATCCCATGCAGCTTCTTCCCTGTCTATTAGAATAGGAAGAAGGAGAAAAAAGAAAAAAAAAACCACCCCACAACCAAAAAGGCCACACCAAGGCCACTACTTTGAAACTTAACCATCCCTTTTAGAAGCTGTAAAACACTTAATTAGCCCAGTGAGTGTAGTAGTATAGCTTACCACCCATGTTTTCATTTCATTTCGAGACCCTGGGTTAGTTCCAGTCCTTTTTCAGCAGCTGTTACTATTTTCCAAAGCTGCCTTCTGTTCAGCTTTCCCAGGGGCACTCTGCCAAGGATAAGGTTCCCATTTCCATTGCTTTTCTCTGTAAATACCCCTCCTCCCTTTAGTCTAGAGATTTGTTAGTTCTGTAGTTAACACATTCTTCATTAATTAAAAAAATTATATTTGATCAAGCTATGGGAAACCGAAGTGGAAAATGCTGCTTCAGACAGTTTAAAAACAATTAATTAACTGTACCAAATGTCCAGTGTACTTCTGTAGCAGGAGCTCACTTAAGGAGTCTAGGTTACTGTGACTGAGGCAGCTTGAATTCTTAGCAGGTCTAAATTGAAGTAAAGTACAAAAAAATGACGCTTTTCTCAGTACCCAGGACCTCTTCTTTTGTAGTCCTTGTGAAGGCTGTAGAGGAGCAAATGAAAGTGGGGAGGGGGTAAAGCTTGTGGGCTGGGCAAGCTGGGCAGTTTACACTCAACTGTTTCTCTTGCTGCAAATAAAAACGTTGCTACTGCTGATTTGAGTAACACTGAAAAAGTGAGGAAATTACAAAAAGAAAGTTCATGCTTACACCACCTTATACAAAAATAGGCACTTGAAACTCCCGAGTCTCAAAGTTGCTGGTAAATTAATTCCTTATTTTATCGGTATTTTAGGATAAGAGGATCATCACCTTCTAGCTGTGGTTCAAGCCCACTGAACATCACCAGCACACCCCCACCAGACACTTCCTCCCCAGGAGGCAAGAAGGTAAGGACAGGCTTCACAAACAGCCTGGTAGCAGCAGCAGCAACATGGGAGCACCTTCCCAAAATCACAGGGCGTGTTGAACCGTGCCTGGCTGCTTGGCTACAGCAAGTCTGACAGCAAGTCAGAGCATTCTGGTGGCCAGAATCCCTTCACAGTAGTCCCAAAAGTGCAGAGACCAGTGGTTCTTAAACACTGGCAGCTTTCCACGTGCTCTTTAGATTTTTTTTTAATGTTTTTTTTTTTTAAGAGAGCTGCCAGAAGCAGCGCTCAGCATCTCCTGATCCTCCAGAAACTCTTTAACACCACGCACTGGTGAGCACTGGAAATGCCACCGTTCCAGCACTGACTGGGCTCAAAGGAAAGGCAGCAGTTTCACCCTACTGCTGTAGCACTAAATGTGACAACCAGATGCTTTACTGTGCACTGACAGTTTATTTTTAAATCAATATCATGTACCATGCCTTCTTCTAAGATGACTCGGGTAGCACTCACATACCATTACCAACACTTAAACCGCCTCAACGCTGTGTTGGCTGCGTTTAAGTCATCTAGGAAATTGCTGCTTGTGGTGGGTATATTCAAGGCAAAAAGAGCACTTATCTAAATCCTTATTCTGTGCATTCAAACTCTGCCTCAGACATACTTTTTCCCCCAGAAATGATTATGACTATACACAAGAATTGCTTATACTGGAGCAGATAGCTGACAGTAACTATTTCTGTCTATTCCTGGCTTGCTTTGTTTTTGAAATAAAACTTGAAGTTAGAAAAAACGGAGTTATAATTCTAGGAGCAGTTATTCTTGCTCCTTCTGCCCCACACTAATTCAACAGCTACATATAAAAAGGGCTACTGTAACAGAATAAAGGAAAATACACATGGAGAGTTGGGTATTTCTGGTACCCCCTCAATATTTCTAGGTTTGCTAGAAACAATACAAGTTCCAGCTGGAGCTGCCCTCAGAAGGGAGCTTGCAAGTACTTACCTTCCAGTGCACACACATCGGAACAGTTCAGAGCTGGGGTTCAAGTTCAGCTGTTCCCTTGCCATTTAAGAATCCTTGGAAGTTTTTTTGATTTCTGACAAGCTCTGGTGGACACGGTGCTGCTCCGTACCAAACCCTGGTTAGGCTTGTGGTACAGGAGCAACACGTACTGCATTTGTAAATTTAAGAGCATGCTGTAATTAGCTGCAATTGCCATCACTTGCAGATGGAACACTTACAAAGATGACCCACAGAAATCCCCTGAGGACTTTTTTCTAGTTTTTCAGAATTTACTTTCAGAAGTGTAGCATGTAGTACGGACTGGATCTCTTCCTTTCTGGTGGCCGTGTACTGTCCATCTGACACTTGCTTGATGGGCATAACATGGAGGAAGTAGTTCCTAGTATAACTAACTAGCCTAATTAGCTAGCCTTTAGGTGGCGTTTTTTGCAGGAAGTCCATCTTCTCTGTATTAAAAATCCCAATAGAGGGCAATTTAAAACTCAATGGAACGTTTCATGCTGGTTTATGTCTTCTGTTTTTTCTTTCAAGATCTTGAATGGTGGCACTCCAGACATTTCTTCAGCTGGGTTACTGTCTGGGCAAATCCAGGATAACTCTGGTTACCCGTATTCTGACAACTCCTCTATTCTTGGTAAGTGAAGTCGTGCACTAAGGTGCCTCAGTACCAACTAAACACATACAGACAACTGTAACAAGATGAGGTTGTCCTTATGAAGCATATGGTCACTTTCTAAGGAGCAACCTAACCTCTGTACCCCAACACCAGGCTTCAGTGCTGTTCCTGAAACTGTGGTAACCTGGGTGTCAAACAGACTTACACTCCCAAAATTTGTTCAAGTCACGTGGCAAGTGCCCAGAGCAAGTGAAGTGAACAAAATAACACTGAATTTCTAACAACTGACTGTATTTACGCTTACAGGGGAGAACTCTCATATAGGCATTGACATGATTGACAACGACCAGGGATCCAGCAGCCCCAGCAACGACGAAGCGGCCATGGCGGTCATAATGAGCCTTCTTGAAGCAGATGCAGGTCTTGGTGGCCCCGTAGACTTCAGCGATTTGCCATGGCCCTTGTAAATGATGCACCTGGCTTCAACATCCAAATATCAAAAGTGCATTTATTGGTGGAGTTCTACAGTCTGTGAAACTTGTTGGACTAAGAAGCTTTTATGTAGGGATTTCATAAAAGCTGTATCAGAATGCAACTCATCCTACCATGTGTAACTTCAGACAAAGTGGAATAACCTGCTACAGTGTTCTGTGTTGATTTGGTTAGCTGTGTATAGCTTGCAATACTTGTATATTTTGGATTCTGTTGTTTGAAATTTTTTTTAAATCACTGTGCAACTCACTGGCATCAGTGGTAGCTTTTATATGCAAATGACCATTTCAGATGTATGGTGTGTTTTTACACTGCAAAACAGTCCCCATGTGGATATTTCTTATACTAATTGTACCATAAAGCTGTTTATTCTTTCTTGTAAGAATCCTTTACTATAAATATTGTTAAAGTGTAATGTATTAGACAGTTAAATATTTTTAAAATAAATGTTTCCCTTGTTCTAAGATGGAGCATTTACTTTGATAAATAAATTTGATAAAACCCTGCTGAAGGTGCATGCTAGAAGCAGTTGCCTATTTATCATTTCTTTAGCTTTGGGGGAAAAGGGAGGAAAAACAATGACTTACAGAGACTTACAAGGTTTTGTCACGACAATAAATTTCTAGAGAAGCCATTATTTCTTACTCTTATACTGAGAAAAAAAACAACAGATAGATAGTCTGACATTACCAGATTTCTCTTCAAGAAATGCTTGTTTTTAACTTACTCATCCTTCCCTGAGGAAAGAAAAGCAACAACTACTTTCAAAATTAATCCATAGACTTAGTCTCATCCACAGATAATGCAAACCCATTAAAATAATGGAAACTTTATTTGCATGAAAAACTTGTTTACAATCATTAATAAATGAAGAATGAACCATTTGCATTTTCCTATTTCATGACACTTATGAAAAATGTATTAAATAAATATTTGTGAACAGATTAAGGTAAGGCAAAATTTAAGATAAAGCCCCTATCCATTGTTCACAAGTTTTGAACATGGCTCACGCTGCAAACAAGTGAAAAAATTCACTAAAGAACTTCAAATTTAACAAGATGTTACATGGGTAATTGAATCACGTCCTCAATCCAAAAACCCAGTAGTAAGTAGTTTTGTGCTCAACCATATACAATAACTTTAAAAGGGTCAGTCTATTCAGAGCAAAACTATTTACAGTTAATACTTTTGATAGAAGCACTTTGTTAGTATTGTGCAATACGTTTATAAAAAATGGCTTCAAATTCCATTTATCAACCATTTGTAAAGTGCTACTATCAATGCCAATTCTGCATTCTAACCCCCTGTAACAATACTGATGTACACTACCCACCGGCATCCCGCTGGTTGTGATGGGCTGAAGGGTGAGGACAGTCCAGCATAGGAATCACCAACGTCACACACCTACTGGTAAACACGTACATGGATGTAACTGGAACCCCCAGGGCGTTTGATCTGCACTCTCAAAAACAACCCAGTAACTCCCTTTTGGTCTTTCCAAAGGTCCGTAACTGCAACATCCTAAACACCGTTACACAATGGGAAAAACTGGACTTGCAGTGTGGTATGAATCGAGTACAGAGTCACTGGAAGGAGCATGCTTTGGGTTTAGGTAAGAGTCAGGATCAGAGCGGTGGGTTTTGGCCCTCGCTCTCCATCTCGCTGTTACTGGGGGGAGGATGGATGGGCAGGATATCCAGCTCATCCACCTGGGGGGTAGGGTGCATTACCACCAGCTGGTCCTGGGGGATGTCGGCTGCCGCCGCCGCTAAATTCGTGATGGATTTGCTCTTCACACACTGAAAGTCAACGTGCCGGCTTTTCCCTTCCTCCTTCTCCCAGGACATGCGAATAAAGGGTCTTTGGACATAGTTGTAGATGACCTCTGGTCGGCCACCGGGTCGCTTCTTCACCTTCTCTTTGTAGGTGGGGTAACCTACGAGACAGCAGAGCAGCAGTTACCCTCCCCTCCGCTCTTTAGTTCAGAACATGGAAGTGTTGTCACCAGATTAGCATTTGTCACTGTCACCATCAACATCCCGAATGGGAATAGATGCCACCCTGGTGTTCTCAACCTTATCTGTGCAAGGGGAACAGCCCCACACTGCAAGGAAAGAGGCTACAGTGCTATCAATCAAGAGACCTTACAGCTGCCTCCCAGAACCTTTGTAGGTGGGGTAACCTACGAGACAGCACAGCAGCAGTTACTGGGACACTGAGTGCAGTGACAGGACAAGGGGTAATGGTTTTGAACTAAAAGAAGGGAGATTTAGTTCAGATATTAGGAAGAAATTCTTTACTGTGAGGGTGGTGAGACACTGGAACAGGTTGCCCAGAAAAGCTGTGGCTGCCCCATCCCTGGAGGGGTTCAAGGCCAGGCTGGATGGGGCTTTGAGCAACCTGTTCTGGTGGGAGGTGTCCCTGCCCAGGGCAGGGGGGTTGGAACTCGATGGTCTTTAAGGTCCCTTCCAACCTGAACCATTCTATGATTCTATGATAATGCATTGCCACCACACAACTCTTCCAGACATCACAGGCAAAGCTACTTGCTCCTTCCTTGAGCCCAAAGGAGCTGCCTCTTCTTAGAACACTATGACCTGGAAAGCTGGAAATGAGATCTCAAAAGTAGAGAACAGCGTGGCTCTGATCTGCAGTTTAATTTCCCAAGTGGAATCCTAGCCCATTCCTCCCAGCTCCACCAAATGATGCAAATACATCATTTTAGACCAATTACCCATTCTGGTTATACTGTGTTTGAGTCATCTCTCCCCTCTGCCTAGGCAATAATTTTCATTACTAGAAAGTTCTGTATTATTATGGGGCACTGGCATTACAGTTTAGTCAAACAGTTGCTCTTTGACTAAAGCAAGTGCCAGCAGAAGTGATCCAGTATTAGGCAGCGTTACAGACAGAACCAGTTCTGGTTTAGTTGAAGGGCTTGTCAGGCTGAAGGCTCACACCTTGTTCAGCCAAACACATTCACCTACTTTAGAGATCACAAGCAGATAAAAGCATTTGGGTTTGGTTGGGAAATTACAAATGTAACTACAACAACTCGGTGAACGAATGATAGAAATCCTGCAAATTACAAAGGCTGGGTTTTTAAATATTTGGGTCAACAGTCAGAAGGAAAGTGAAATGCAAAGAAATCCAGTTGTTACGTTCACGAGATCTGAGACTGAAATGTAGCTGTCTTCTGCAAAGCCAGAGCTGAGATCTTACAGATCAGCCTCCTAACTTACATTTCAGATTAATATTTCTTTGTACTTCAATGATCTGTTTAACAGTTCTGTATTTCCTGAAAGAAAATATTTACCTACTGCTTAACACAACATTTTTCATTTTGAGCCCCGAGAAGGGCACCAGACCAAGAACAGAATATACAAAGCTGTAAAAACGTATCATTACTTCAAAAAAAGTACAGAGGAGATTTTGCATGAAAACCAAAGGGCAAACGGCATGAGATGCAAGTCATAAGTCAGTAGAAACCACTGAAGTTACTCCAGTAGCAGCCACGTACATACACCTTGCAGCACAGCCACCAGCCTGTAACCAGGTTTTCAAGCTGGACCAGTTAATCCTTGGGTACCACTCCCCCTCTGGCCATTCTCTCATCTAACCTCACCAGGGAAGACACCACCAACCCTTATTTCTTCAGCTGCAGAGGTGATCAGAGAGCAGAGAAGCTCAGCAGATCTTTCTCCCCCCAATGCTCCCCTTACCTTCAATGCCCAGGCGGATCTTCTTGAGCCCCCTTTCCTTCAGAACTGATTTGGCCACATCTCGATTTTCAATGTATTTGAAGAATCTATACAACTTCGTGCTGTAAATAACTAAAAATAGATTTTAATGAGGAAAATCTGTATTCAAAGATTAAACTTCTAGTCTAAAAACAAAGATTTCTCTTTTTCACTGTTTTGCTTTACTCTAGGATTTCTTTTTCACCACAGGGGGAGAGACTCAAGAACTCCTTAAAATATCCAGCACAAATCAGAGAAAAATGGCTGAAGGGTCTGTAGAACAGGTTGGTTGCACGTTTCATTTTCCCTATCAATTTAGTCTGTTTTATACACTTAGGGTTTGTTTTTTTGTTGGATTTAGGAATGCAACAGGACAATTCACAGAGCAAAGCACACCGTAGACTCCCAACTCCACCTACACACACAAAAAGAAAGACATCTCAATTTTTTTCCCCCCTTTTTGATGGAATCCTGCACATATTACAGAAATCCTTCCACGCTTCTTCCCAATATGTAAGAGAGATCTGCAAATCAGTTTCAGAAAACCCAGGCTTGTGAAGCTGAACAAGAGGGACACCTTTGAAAATTTGATTATTGCATCTTAAAAGAAGGGACTGGGGCTACCAGTCCCACACAGCTGCACAGACCCAAATCCTCTGTTTATGAAAAGTATAAGTGTAAAAGGCAAGTGTGTGCCTAACTAATTACTTAGGCAGGATGGTTTTTAACTGACGTCATTGAGACATATGAGGAACTAAAAACCTGAGCCAATCGTATTACTACATTAGAACAGCCACATTTGATCTATATTCACATCAACTTCCCTTTTTAGGAAGAGCTGCAGGTTTGCATCCTCCAAAAATGTCAGGAGTTTTTAATTTTGTTGGTGTTTTGGGTGTTTTTCATAAAAAAACCAAAATGAAACAAAACAAAGCAGAACTGTAATACTTTGAAAAGCCTTCTAACAAGAACTTAAACCACTGGAGTACAGAGCATCTCAAGCTCCTACATCCCCGAACACAACCCTGAATCTCAAGTTTTCAAACTGAAGCAACATTTTCAGCTGATAGGAAGGGCACTCCACTCACAGGTGCTTTAACTCATCTATACAAACTGTTACACTTCTGAAATATTAACACAGTTTTTTCCCCAAAAAAGCCTCTAGTTGTTCTCCTACAGTAACTATGACTCCTATCCATTTTCCTCATCAAGCTCTTCCTGAAAAAGTATTTCCCTTCCCCCATAGACTTCACTCAATAGACTTAAATGTAGCACACCACATATGCTTCTGTGAAGCAAAATATTAAGCAGAACTAAGTTTTTATGAGGCATTAGGGATGTTGTAAAGACTTTGCTAACAGCGTTTATGTACAAAAAAGTTAAATCAGCACATTTCCTGCTACCTCTACCATAGCATGGCTTGGTGGAAACAATGAGAAACTTACTTTGTGAATATTCCTCTCCCATTTGTGGAGGATACTCTTCATCCCAGTCAACAACGTCATCATCTGTCAGCACAACAATGTGGCACTCCCTCTCACCACTCTGGGCACTGGCTACCATTAATGGGAGAATCATTTCTTCTAGATAAAACTCAAATTGCTTGCGAGCACCATCGTTTGACAATTCATGCATGAGAGCACCTGGAACAAAATTTAAGCACAGGCACATTTGAAAGGTTAGTAAAGAAATGAAGGCAGGAATAAGAGAGACAGGAGTTCTGGGGTTTTTTTTGTAGTATTTACCACAGACAGCTGTAAAGACATTTAGTCTATTAGTTTGTGTAAGGATCAGAACTTTTTCAAATGTTTACCAGAAGTTCAAACCAATAGGATTGTCCTGCAGACACTAACATTATGTTGGGCAGACAGCAGAGTGACCTTGAGGATATCTCCTTTCTGTTTTACTACTGTTAAACATTTGGTAACTGTGTGTAAGACTCCTCTTGGGCTTCCTAAATTAAACATTATTTAAGCCAGTTGCTGGAAGAGTAGCGTATGCAACCTGCTTTTCATAAGCAGTAGCTTAAGAACAAAGCCTATCAAAACCCTCACAGCACGAGCTGCTAAATCCTCCTGCTAAGGACAAAGTGCTCCCAGAGTGTGACTCAGCAGGCGACACGCCGTGAGGTGGCTGCTGGGGAAGGCACAGGTGCCCCACGCAGATCTCACAGCTGGAATGCTGGATTTTGCCACGTTCCTTACTTTAATAAAGGATACAATTCAGAATTAACCCCCCAAAATATATGCTTAAGTTAGTCTTGCATAATTCAAATTATTTGAATAAATTCTGTACTTACTGAGATCTCTGCATTTAATAGTACTATACTCAAAAGAGATACAGAGATAGTCACAGGCTTCTCTCAACTCCGGAATAGATATCCCATCAGGACAGCGTATCACTCCAGTCTTGTAGTAATCCTGTAGGAATGCAGCAAACAAAAACACAATGCACTTCAACACTCACTGACAGAAACATTCCATCATTTCATTGATGATGCTTTTTCCACAAGCAACCCCCCTAAAATGTCAAAGGGCAGCGTATGTTAGACTTTGTGAATTTTACTGTCCTCAAATTTATCCATTTTCTCAGCTGCTTCTGGAGCAGAGCACTCTAAGTGACAACTATTAATACTGATCATTTTGGTATGTACATACTGTCTTTTATCTATACTTTACTCAGCTTTTGCTATTCCGATTCTGCTGACAAAGCAGTATGGCAGCTCTACTTTCTCACATATCTATACTTTACTCAGCTTTTGCTATTCCAATTCTGCTGACAAAGCTCTACTTTCTCACGTAGATATGAAATACATCATGGGCATTTTCTTCTCAAACTGGTTGACTCTTCTCCTCTTACCTGCAGTAAGTTAACTTCCAGTACCCCATTTCATCTATTTTCAGCACAAGAAGGGGTGAATATACCTGAATGAGGTGAACTAGATGCATAGGAGATGAACAAATTTCTGGCAGTATATTTTTAGTTTATTCCATGTGTGCTTTCTCTTTCCCTGGCTGTCACATGCACATGCCTAGAAAACTGAGAGGTGTTTTCCTACCATGCATTTTTTCCCCTCTAGAGAATAATACAACAGCACAAGAAGGGGTGAATATACCTGAATGAGGTGAACTAGATGCATAGGAGATGAACAAATTTCTGGCAGTATATTTTTAGTTTATTCCATGTGTGCTTTCTCTTTCCCTGGCTGTCACATGCACATGCCTAGAAAACTGAGAGGTGTTTTCCTACCATGCATTTTTTCCCCTCTAGAGAACAATACAATAACAACAGTATTTATTCCACCCACAAAGTCCAGATAGGCAAGTAAGGAGAAATCAAGAAGTTATGCCTCTTAATAGTGCTTGTCCTACCAGTACTTGCCCCTGAAAAACTCACCAGAATAGCACGGAACACAGTGGAACCAATTCCTTCAGCAACTTCATACTCCCCTTTATCATTAGGACGTGTAAAGTTATGTTCTCTGCCTGATCCAAACATCCTGCTCAAGAATAAAAGTAATTTGGTTAGAATTCCTTACTATGATTTTCTTTTTTGTAAATCTAAAAAGTAAAATGTGAAAAATTGTACTAAAATGGCAGAGAAGTCTATTCCAACTTGTATGTACACATGCTGTTCAGTTTAGTTTATGTTTAGCAAGGCTACTGTAATATGGAAAGCGGGATAGTTTAAGCCAGGAAAGTCTAGTTTTAGTTTTCAATCTTAACTTGCTAATACCCTTTGATTAAAACAAAAGCTAGACCAGGCCATTTCCTGCCAGTGCCAAAGGTGGGGAGACCCTGAAACAAGTCTTCTTTGGCATTTGTGGAAGAACAGGTTTTGTTGTGGAATTCTCATTATTTAAAGACATTTGAAGCAGTTTAAGAAACAGAATTTAGCGTTCAAGTACACATAACTCACCTCAATTTCATTTAAAAGATTTAGTTAATTCAAAAGTTAAAATAACATTCTGATAGAAAACACCCATACTTAAGGGTAGCATATACAGCATATTTCTCCCAATAGGATGCAAGGAAAGTTGGACTAAGGAGAAAACTCTAAGTCCCAAACAGTATCTGCAGTATCCCATTAGATCACCAGGAAAAAACCCTGACTGTTTAAAAAAAAACACACCTATGATACAGAATTACATCATATGCTTAAAAAAGTATTGCCACCTACTCCATGCTTTATTTACAAATATACCCCAATGGCAAGACTTTGCTCTCACACTCACAGCTCAAAGCAACAGAGCTGGTGTACCGTGTGCCTCTAGAGTGGAGAACAAAGTAACTTTGGTCACTTAATGATTCTATGTGTTTTCTGACCACTCTTCAAGAAAATAAATAATATTCACAAAAAAGGTAGTCTAGAAGGATACAGGCTGAAGGTAAATAACACATCAGTTACTTTTACCTCCTAGCTAAACTGTTCCTGTTTAGCGTCCTGTCAACTGACATTGGGGGAAAGTGGGTTTATAACTAATTTGCATTTTAGAGCACTATTTCCATATTTTTATTAACCTACTTTTGAATTAGCAGAAGATAAAATAAGCTTGTTCCTTGAGCCAGTCCCAAAGGGAGCTTAACTCAGCAACGCACACAAAAAAAAAATCTAGTGCAAGAGCCAGCACCACTTATTCTGAGGCTGGGCATGAAAAAGGAAACAATTTCACCATGAAACTTCACACTGAGACACCCCCAGTTTGTTAGTCTGGATCTTTACATGTATACACATATACGAATGCCTTACATCAATGATTTAATTCTTTTAATTATTACTTCTATTTATTTACCTTTACTATTTACACAGAGAAGCATTTTTGGCTTTCTCTGTAACTCTTCCCCTTGATTTCTCACAAAACAGGAACCAAGGTACTAGTTATCCCATGCAGTGGTGATTTAAACAAAGCAGAAGTTGTTAATCGTATTTATTATCTTTACCTTGGAAAATAGCTTATATATGTGTTTTTAAAATATGATTATGTCCCAATGGGCTGAGAAACAGCCACATTTTAATAAAAAAGCCAAATCCAAACGGAAACAGACCTTCATTTCTTACTTGCCATAAGTTTGTAAGCAGTGCTCTCTACATTTGTACAATGTAAAACCAGCCAGTATTTTGAGCAAGTGAAGTACAGAATCTTTTCCCACCAAGCAAACATATTAAACACATTGCTCATTATAGTTTCTACAGAAAATATTCTACATTTGTACAATGTAAAACCAGCCAGTGTTTTGAGCAAGCAAAGTACAGAATCTTTTGCCACCAAGCAACATAAATACGTTGCTTGTTATAGTTTCTACAGAAAATACTACATACATATTGTGGACTTTCATTCAACTATTGACCATTTTGAGTGCTAGGTCTCTTGGCTGAAAGGCTCTGACCTGTTACACTATCTGTTTGACATTCCTCTCTCCAAAAAAAGCATTTCAGAAGATAGATGTGCTGAGCTTGAACATGGTCAGCGTAGGCCCCTTAAGCAAAATAAATTCCTTCAAGGTCTTCCTCCCTGCTATTTTGAAACAGACTATCTATACTTGCTACTTTGTCTTACGAAGCAACTAGCTTTAAAAACAGGAGATGGAACAAGGCAGACTGAACTCAGAAGCAATGCTCAGTGAGATGGAAGGAAATGAGTATATCATGACATGTTAATTTACTTATGAACTCTTTTGTCTCTAGGTAATAGACATCCATTGGCATCTCTGCTAAATACAGAAGAAAACTTACATCTGCTTTTTAAAGACCTTTGCAAATTGATAATATTAAATGTTAGCCGATCAGCTGTAGCAATACGAGTTCAGCAGCTATTTAAACAGTTTTAATATTACAAAGTGTTTATGGCTCTTCTATAAGCAGAGATTAAGAAAAAAAAAATAGATACAAACCTGCCCAACATTGTATTAGGTTGTGCAGTAAAGATAGAAGGATCTACAACAAATCTGGTGTTGTCCACTATGAGCGTTACTCGTTCAGAAGTTCTGACATTCCGAGCTCCCTCTTTTCCATTTTCATACACAAATACCATCTCCCCACCAGCCTTGCAGCTCCCATCAGAACTTGACTGGCTGCTGTTTCTGCTGCTGTTCCCCATGCTGACCACGGAACCGTTGGGGGAAGTCTTCTGAGGGCGAGGGCTGCTTGGTCGAGATGAACTGTGATCCTTTTCTCGATCTTAGGCAAGAGCAAGGTAGAAAGAGAAAAAGCAAGAAATGAAATTATAGATCTACATAAGATCTATGCAGCTTATGCCTTTCCGGGCACAAACCCAGCAACTTGGTAAGTTAAGTACAGATTCTTTCAATCACATCTATTTTAATTAGAGAAATTTCAAAAATAACTGTACGTATATGAAATCCTGAAGTTTCTACCACTTAGACATCAGTCGTCTCATCTCCCCAAAGCCTTTACAACAAAAATTTAGCATTCTAGTACTGAAAAAGCAACTCAACACGATACAGAAGCTATGCATCACAGTTTGTGTTCAGTCCTGTAGTTCAAAGAAACAAACCAAGTTTTGTCACTTATAAGAAAAACAGGTGTTTCCTGTATTCCTCAATACCTAAACCCTACCAAGTAAAGGTGAAGCGTTTAGTCAATTATAATCCTGGAAGAAATTAGACTGCTTTTGTGATTTGAACTAAGTAAGAGCATTATGTAGGAATTATGACCTATCAAAGGCAGTACCAGGTAACAGCACACATAAGAAATATGTATGTTGTGGAATCAAGAAATAATGCTTTTAACAAAATAGTAATTAAGTTAAGAATTTTAATCCTGAAAAAACTATTGATCTGAACACACCAGAATGATACTGTCTTGTTGGTGAAGTGACATTCCTGATGCATGGAGTGAGCTGAGATTCTGCTCTTTCATGGGATGAGTCACGAGATCTGTCACTTGATCTGCGTCTGTCCCTTGATCTCTCATGTCCACCACTTGCACCATGAAAGCTCATTTTTGTGTAGTCTATTCCTTTAGCAATACGAGACGAGGTGCTGAAAACAGAAATAAGGGAAACATTCAGCATTTCAAAGTTTCAGAAACATTCTGCATCTAAATTTTAAAAGCATCCACACTCCATGTACATGTTTTGAAGACTAGTATTATCCACCTTCATTTTCTTTGTTTTACTCATGCTTATATTTACAAACAAGAACAACAACTTGGAACATTAAGAAGACAGCAAGAATTACCTGTTTATTGCTGTGTGATCTGGAGAGACACTGCCTGATCAGTTGAACTTGTCTGTGAAATACCTTCCAGGCCAGGTAAATCATATACAACTGAGCATTTTATTTTGATTCATACTGTTAAATTAAATTTTCTAATCAAACCATGAAATTAAAAGTCTTTTTTTTTTCTTCCCCCAGTGAAACCTGTTAAAGAAAGCCCTTCTCAGAGCAAAAGCTTTTTGTACTTGACTTCACTTTCCTCTTGCAACTTGCATTTTACAAAGGTGGTCAAACTAGTTGATACATCAAGTCACACCAGCCAAGGATTTATTTCTGCACATGCTTTTTTAAATGTTCAGTTACTCTCTGAAGGAACAATAGTAAGCCACCAGAACTCAGACAGCAAATATGTGAACTATATTATTAAATCCAAGACCTACAGCACTGTCAGTAACAAGTTGGATGTTTGTTATAAACTAGCAAATTTTAATATAACAGTTTAAGATTTTTTTTTAGACCGTAATTAAGCTATGTTACATTCCTGAATTTATGATACTGATTTTGCAATTAATTATTAAACCTACTAATAAAACCTAGTCAATTTCAAGATCCAGTACTTTCAAAAACTATCTAAAAATTCAGTATTACTAGGATGTTTGTTATAAACTAGCAAATTTTAATATAACAGTTTAAGATTTTTTTTTAGACCGTAATTAAGCTATGTTACATTCCTGAATTTATGATACTGATTTTGCAATTAATTATTAAACCTACTAATAAAACCTAGTCAATTTCAAGATCCAGTACTCTCAGAAACTATCTAAAAATTAAGTATCAACTTGCAACAGCTATTGTTGCGTTTTACCAAAAATACTTACATATTTTATTTCTGCTCTATAAACCAGAAGTTTTTATATCAGGACAGCACAGACATATCTGTGTCCCTGCACCCCTAAATTCCTAAATCAGTTCCTTTGCTATTTGCCTTTCAAGCATGGGCATGACAACACTCCTTATTTACCAGTTGAACTGAGGGAACTTTCCAAAAGCCTCAGGTACTGGAGAACCAAGACAGACGTCTGCACAGCTCCAAGGTCTGACAAACAAAGAAGGGTCATAATTTCCCACAGGAGCCTCAATGCCCCACTTGCTCACAGCCTGCAAATCCCACAACTTTTACCAAGAGACCTTAAATAGGACTGCGAGGAATGCTGAAGGATTCAAGAACACAAAGAGGTAAGAAGAATGACCTAGCTAAAAAAAGCACAACAAATTTTAAAAGAATGAACTGTACAAGCAAGTTGAGCAGAATGTCCTCTTTTTAAGTTGCTTAGATATAATGACTCAAAAAATGAACATCTAGTATGACATGTTTCAGCTTCAGGTTTCTGCGACCAATAACAAGAGGAACTTAAATCGGAACAAAAAGGCTACGACAGATCTGATACAGTTTATAGTGGCACAAAATTAGTATTAGCACAATGCAAAGAATAAGAAATGTACCTCTCAGCTAAGGAACACAAGCTTTTCACCACTCCATTTGAATGAGAGAAGGATCTCGTACCCAATAAAGCAGAAGCTTGATGCAGAGAAAATCTACTGCAATACTGTTTCCTGCCAAGCCTAAAATACACTGCAATAAGACATGCATCTTTAGGATGTGAAGTCAGCCAAAGGTCTATTGAATAAGGTAAAAGAACTGCAAGCCTCGCTTACGGCTGGAAATGCTCAGATTTACAGCCCAAGAATAAAGATGATGCAACCATTTTCATTAAAAGGAAACAGAATTTTCCTCAGGACTTTCAATGCAATTCGAATGTATTAAGATATATAGCATTTCAGCACAGCTAATGTGTCTCCTTATCTGTTAGAGCAAGGTAAATTCTGTATTATGAGAGTGAAATGTACAAAAGTTTGCAAGAATGACATCTGCAATCCTCCCTTTCAAGATATAGAAGACTTTCAAGAATAGGAACACCTTTGCACCTGTCCTTTATATATATGCCTACAAAATAGAACCATTTTAACAGGTACAAAATATGCCCATAAAATATCAGAACTATGAATTACAGCCTAAAATTAAAATTTAACTTGAAACTGAAGTCTAGCCCCTGTTTAGACAAGATAATAGTCACAACTACTGCAGCTAAACTTGCCAAGAAATGGTCACGTTTTTAAAAACAAAAAAAACCCTCTATATCTCATGTGCCCCTAAAGGGTTTATATTTGTACATCATGGCATAACCAACTGTCCCACAAAGGGGGGAGCAAGGGGGAGAGTGTGAAAGGAGAACTCAAACACATACATAGCAGTCTTGTGACAAAATACCTCAGCAAATCCCGATAAAGCCACATGTGATCAGGCCTTTGTTAAAGCAGCACTTTGATCCTAGCCCTGATAATATTTCTAACAATGCTGTGAGAAATCAAAGTTTTACAGGTGCCACATTTTATAGTATCAAAACGTATGACTCAGTATTTCTCAACCGCTAAAGCGTTCTGGTTGCTTTAAATAAGGGAAACAGCTAGAAAATGAAACTGAACCCCTGTAAGGACATGCAGGCTTATCATGCATTTTGGCAGAGCAGATATGAATTACCATTTAACAGAGAAGGCAATTAAAACGCGATTCTTAATCCAGAAAACTATCTAAAGCCACATTGATTACCCCTCTAAGCAGTGACTCAGAGTTCACACTGAAGTAGGGCGAGCCCTAGTTAATAATCTCATTAAGGGAGCTGAGAAGAACAGGTGCTACAGGAAGTAGCACTGACTCAGCTGGCATCAGACTTCCTCCTTAGTCACGGCTCAATTAAGGACTAAACACGCCAGGCACGACTTTCAGCTGTACCTTCCCAGTATCAGAACTGGGGCCGCTTCTGCCTTGGTAGGTACAGCCAGCACGCCTGGGAGGAGAGGGGAAGAGATTAATGTGTCTCCTGCTACCAGCCAGGTCCATCCCTTCGGAGCAAGGGCACGTGAACCATCAATTCAGCACACCGCTCTATGGAGGAGGCAGAGGCTGCCAGCCAGAGGAGTACAGGATCCTTAAATATTAAATCAACTGGTCTTGAAACGGACAGATCAGTAAATAATTTCAAAAAGCTGTTCAAATCGCAGCTGGCCACACCGTTCATTTGCTCTGCTTCTATGGTGTGCTTTCCTCCCTTTAGTGTACAGATTAATGCTGTGATTAATGCACATTATCTATTAGCCAGAAGATGGAAGATACAAGCCAAAATTGAAAGACTTCTGAAAATTCCAAGAGTTTGGCTTGAGACAGGATCATCTGAATCATGAATCTTCACTCATCTTAATAACAACCATCTAAAATGTCAATCTTAAATATCATCACTGTTGAGTCACAATACATACACAAAAAAAATTATTTCTTTGATCTGTTGCGTATACACCTGAAAAAATCTGAAGTTCCATTTGCTCAACACTATGTGTACTCCGGTAAATACTACCACCAAAATACAACTTTGCTCTACAATAAACAAGACAACTAAAATGAGTTTAAATCTGAACAAAGGTAAAACAAAAATCTAGTAGATCACAAGAGACAAGTCACTAGTTTTATCCTGCAATATTTGACAAGGAAAACTGTGTCACTGAGCTACTCTAGGCTGAAAAAGGAGCTACATCTGTGGCCAGTACATATGAAAGATGACCCAGGGCTCATATTTTCCTGTAAAGCAGCTTTGGAAGAAGTTGCAAATGTTCAAAAAAATGAAGACATCAGAACTATCAAATAATTTTTATTTTTTTTTGATAGAACGACTTGTTAATAATATAATTTTTCTCTGCCCTAACAAAGCCATTGGGAACAGGAGGTTGTCTCTGCAGGGAAATGCAAAAACCATTTGCTCCAAACCAGCAATGCAAAGCTTGTTAGGAGTTACTTTATTTCATACATTACTAAGACCAAAACATTCTCCTTCTCCCCACTGTTTTAAAACACTGATTTCTTAAGTTGCTAACTAAGACTTGGCAGTGTATTTTGTTCAAGTAGTCCTAACATTTGTAGAAAATGGAACTACAAACCCATCCCTGGTGATGCAAGCAAGCCAAACTGGCATTCACTAGGGAGTTCCCCAGTTGTGTTGATGCAGCCACCTACCAACGCCAATGGAAAAGTCACCAACAAAAGCAGAGCTGCCCCATTTGCAAAAGCAGGCAAACTGTTAGAGAGTATTGTGTTTCCCAGAAGCATCGTGCAGACCAGATGAAGCACCAGGGCTTCTCCAACAGCAGCAAACCGCTGATAATTAAAAGTGCCTGGAAGCTGTGGCACCTGGCTGCCACGCTACATAAAGCTGTAACTTCAGTCTACACCAGTCCATAGTGCTCCGCACAGTGCATTGCTTCAAGCCTCCAAAAAGTCAGAATAGTTTCAGATAGCTTTCTCTCTCTGAAAAGAAGTATTTACAATGTCAACTTTTAATTAATTTCCCAGCCTATGACCACTAGCTGTGCTCTGTGCTGTGGAAGCCATTGGCAATGACTGAGGCACACCACCAGCATATAAGCAAAATTTTCTCCTGCATACTTAATAATACAGTCTTAAATTAAGCACAATATAAGAGGGAAAAAAAACAAACCCAAAATTTTAAACCCACAGCCTGATTTCCTCATTCACTAAATCTGGAAACAAACCTCATGTGTGTAGACCATGTCATACCCAAAAGTTTGTGAAGGGAAGATAAGAGAGTCTTGCTTTATCAATTACTTTCCTACCGGGGAGAGGGGGATGGACATGACAACTCAAGATTCCAATCCTATGAATATTGGTACATTAGACTATCTTCATAAATTCAATATACAGTTTTTCCCAGCTCCAAAGGAACATTGGGGCACTAACACTGCACCCATTCAAGAACTTTAAGTCAGTGACAATTTATTTTCCCCCTCAGTCAGGGATCAAGGAAGCTCTGACTTTGTAAAGGCAAGAGGCATTTTCTTTAGAAGCAGCTGCTTCACAAAGAAAACCAAATAAGCTCAAGGCTTTATTTAAGCAAACCTATTTAATACGATGTAAAGGAGGAAAAAGAGCACCATCAAAATGGCACACTTGTCATACTGGTATACTTCATATTTTTGCAGTAAGGGAAGAGCAGTTTTTAAAAAATGTAAATGCCCTTCAATTTAATGATGCTTTGGAATCATCTGTGGAAGGAGAGCTTCAGTTTGTTTAATTTATACATAACAACATATTGCTCTGAATATATTACTAATGATTAAAATAAGTCATTAAACTGGATTAGTTTTACTGCCAAAACAATTAGCATGTATTCCAATACAAAAACTTAATATGCATCCTACTGATTACTGCCAATAAACATATTCTTTTTTATAAATCCAGCTCTTGTCTACACAGAATTATGGTGCTAAACCAATATACTTACTACCCCCAAAACCACCCTAAATTCTTATCTAAATGAAAAGGATGCAGCAATGAAATATTAGCCAAGATTTTTTACCCCTTTTTTTTCTTCCTTTTATCTTCTAAAACTTGCATTAACTAACTCTTCTTAAAATATAAACTTAGATCCAATCCTTTCCTAGGACAATTCACATAATCAACACTTACAGAAATGGGATATAGAGCTTTATCTATACACTAAATTACAGATACATTGCTATCAGGCTTTAGAAGAAAAGAAATCTATTCTGCTCATATTGCCAGGACTTACACAATGACAATGCTTATACCCCCTTCCTCCCCCTGAAGTCTGTTCTTTGTCAGCAGACATTTCAATTGACCAGTGCACACAAAGGACAGTACTTTCCCTTTTCCTCATTCTTCTCCTGAATAATGCCCACAGATTATTCTTGTTAACGGATACGCACCTTCCTCTTGTATCTATCAGGGAGGAAACACAAAAGCATGGAAATAATTTTGAAATCAGAGCACAAAGGAATTCTGTTCCTTTCAAGAAGGCTGCTTTGAAAGCCAGATCAGCATCCTTTGGCATTACTTGTTAAGTTCAGCATATTTGGCGTTTCCATCATTTCTTCAGTAGTTCACTGCACCATCAGCGAGCCTTACTTTTTCCTCCATCATCTTCCCCCCTCAAGGATAAAGAGATCGCAGCCACACAGTCCATTAAGCGTTCAAAGACGCAACCCCCTCTAGATATTAATTCAATTCCATGTCTCCCAGTGACTGACTCAGCCATGCGTAGTGCGATACTGACGTCTGACCCCGCAGCCTCCTGCGAGCTCCATTCCTACTTGCCGTCTCCCCATCCCTCGGCAGCCATTGGGCACCGCCACTGACAGGCAGGGTGGGGAGCGCGCGAGAGGAGAGAGCTGCTGGGTACCCTGCCAACTACCATCTGCCAAGCTATTTCTAGTCCTGCCAGCTCGTCGGGTTTCAGCACACAAAACACCACATCTCAAAAGGTTATCGCTAACTTTTTCTCTCCTCGCAGCTCTCCTTTGCCATCACGATCGCTCCAGGTAGACAAATCCATACAAGTTTCAGGGGACGGTTAATTTGTTCCTGCACACTCTGCCAGGATTAATATCTTAAATTAATTCACCTTTCACTGAGTTCATAAGCAATAGCCTTTTGAGAACAAGGCAGCACAGCCTCCATTTTTTAACTACGAACATCCCTTTTCCACTAACCCTAAGCCAGGAAAAATGCACTATGCTTTGTGACAATCTAAATATTAGTATATAATTATATTCATCAGTATGCGTACTGATCAGAAATCAGTTCACCAAGTCCTGATGTAGCATATTTTCACATCAATGGGTCATCAAATGCTTGACAAGTCAAGCCCACCAAGCACAAAAAGCAAAGCAAATTAATACATGTAGCCGGATAAAATTTTCTAAAGGTTTTTTCTTCGGGGGAGGATAAGCAAGCGTTATGCTACAGCTTTTTTTAAATGATTCTTTTTAGAGTGTCTGTAGGCTGTTTTAAGGAGCCACAATACACTGGAGGAACAGTTTAAAAGCTAGCCTTACAATAAATAAAAATCAAGATGTCATAAGCTGTAGAGTGGAAATTAAAATATGATGAAAGCTGAAGGAATAAAGGGGACTGTTCAGCAAAAGACTGCTGTTATAAAGAAGAAGACAGCAAGAAAAACAAGAGACATGATTAGAAAGGCAGGAGAGCATCGGCATTCTAGCCTGAAGAGTCAGCTCCTCAGTCAGGGAAGGAAAATTTCTGCTCACACAATTCCAACTACCTGAGCCAGTGAATTTTCTCCTGTTCTTAGGGTCTTGTGAGGGTTCACACAACCACCCTCTCTATGCCCCAGGGGCAGAATAATTCTTAGGGTCTTGTGAGGGTTCACACAACCGCCCTCTCCAAGCCCCAGGGGCAGAATAACCCATCATAGTCTTGTAAGCCTTTTCTTGCCTTCAAAATAAGCCATGGAAGATGTAGCTATAATAAGCTTGATAAAATTTTCTAAAGGTTTTTTCTTCAGGGGAGGATAAGCAAGCATTATGCTACAGCTTTTTTTAAATGATTCTTTTTAGAGTGTCTGTAGGCTGTTTTAAGGAGCCACAATACACTGGAGGAACAGTTTAAAAGCTAGCCTTACAATAAATAAAAATCAAGATGTCATAAGCTGTAGAGTGGAAATTAAAATATGATGAAAGCTGAAGGAATAGAGGGGACTGTTCAGCAAAAGACTGCTGTTATAAAGAAGAAGACAGTAAGAAAAACAAGAGACATGATTAGAAAGGCAGGAGAGCATCGGCATTCTAGACTGAAGAGTCAGCTCCTCAGTCAGGGAAGGAAAATTTCTGCTCACACAATTCCAACTACCTGAGCCAGTGAATTTTCTCCTGTTCTTAGGGTCTTGTGAGGGTTCACACAACCACCCTCTCTATGCCCCAGGGGCAGAATAACCATCATAGTCTTGTAAGCCTTTTCTTGCCTTCAAAATAAGCCATGGAAGATGTAGCTATAATAAGCTGTATAGAAAGCATGCAGGAAGAGCCTTCTTTCTTAGGCATTTTTTTGCCTCCAATAGAACAGTGTCCAAGCAGCAAGAAAAAGTGCAAGTGCACCCAGGGTCCCTCAGCACTGGTTCCCTACGAGGGGTCTTTTCTCCAAAGCAGAATTAGCATGTTTGCTTCTCCTTTACTGCTATTTCAGATAGGGATAACATGCCATAGATGGATTAGCTCCTGATTCCCACAAAACTACCCCTCATGCCAGGACATGCCTCCATCAAAACCTTACAGGAGCACGGTCCAGCAGTCACGCTTCACTTGGGCTCAACCTCCAAGTACGGAAGCTCTTGGAAAGAATTGTCACTGCTTAAACTGGGAGTGCTACAGATCTTCCCTCAACTCAACACAGCAACTCTGCAAACACTTTCCTCCTCCAAAATACTTAAATAGTCACATAATTCTGGTCTTCAGTGGGCCCTCTCAACTATGAGTAATAAATTTTTAGCGATTCAGTTCTATTTCAGGAAGGAAATGACACAAAAATCCCATGAGCATTCAGTTGCCAATGGGATTCTTCAAGCAGCAAGAAATAAACCTTTAGGTAGGTACACATTCACTCCTTATGACTTCCATCAAGCTACCCAAATACGCAACCTCCATAAAAGCACTAGTTGCCTTTATTTATATTCCAATTCCCACTCCATTTTCAAAAGCAGATGTTAGGTAAAAATCAAAGTCTAAGAAACTCAGAACCATATTCTCCTTCTTGGAACTGGAAAGTACCTCCACCTATTAAAAACCAGCTTCAGAAGTTTAAATTCAAAAGAACTGTAATCCAAACACTGAACTTGTATGTAGACATTATAAAGTTGCCAATGGGATTCTTGAAGCAGCAAGAAATAAACCTTTAGGTAGGTATACATCCACTCCTTATGACTTCCATCAAGCTACCCAAATACGCAACCTCCATAAAAGCACTAGTTGCTTGTATGTAGACATTATACTTTCTACTCTCAGAGCAAAAAGGAGCAGAGAGCAATGCAGAAGAGAGCAGTCCATAAAAATTCAAAGGCATAATAGTTCTGAATACAATAGCTTCACTTCTAGAGTGCTTTGTGTTTTAATTAAAGTTAGGTCTGATGAAGTTTTGCATGATGCCAAAGTTTAATGGTTGGACTTGATGATTTTAAAGGTCTTTTCCAACATAATCAATTCTAAGATTCCATAAAGACCACCACAAATAGTATCTGATTATATTTGGAAAATATGTCTGTATGTGCCAAACATGATGCCAAAGTTTAATGGTTGGACTTGATGATTTTAAAGGTCTTTTCCAACATAATTGATTCTAAGATTCCATAAAGACCACCACAAATAGTATCTGATTATATTTGGAAAATATGTCTGTATGTGCCAAACATGTTTAAGAGGATTTAATGTGCGCTTTTGCACAGAGAGTCACTAAGTTTTCCTTCTCAGTAGTGTTCACAAGCTGCCATTTCAGAAATGAAGGCTTTCTAAAGGGATTCCATAAAGACCACCACAAATAGTATCTGATGATATTTGGAAAGTATGTCTGTATGTGCCAAACACATTTAAGAGGATTTAATGTGCGCTTTTGCACAGAGAGTCACTAAGTTTTCCTTCTCAGTAGTGTTCACAAGCTGCCATTTCAGAAATGAAGGCTTTCTAAAGGGAAAAAAAAAAAAGAAAACCACACAAAACTGTTTAAGACCACTCACTACCCCTTAGACACCTTACAAAAGATTGGTAGACTGATGTTTTTGAAAGTCATCACTGAGTGCAGCCCATTTTTCTAGATTCCAAGAACATCTCCTCTCAGCCCATCTCAGTTTCTTCTGAGTGCTTCACATACTGGTGACAATAAAATCTAGATTTAGAGATCTTGATCTGCTAATACCACGTTGCAACTAAGAGCAAGTACATTTGCAGTTAAGTTAAAGCAGATGGTGCATGATAATTCATAGACTATGACCTGAGCTGATAGTGAAAATAGGCCTAATTCTTTTCATGTCATATATTGCGTAGGCCTGCCCCATGCTATAAAATGTTCAACTGCAGAAACCCAATTTACAAAAAGAGAAATAAAATCCATCCTGTACTCTAAAACAGATAATACATCCTGATATCATTCCAGAGACAAGAAAAGGACCCCTCTGGGGATGCCTCATGTACTAACAAAATGCTGAGGCAAGTAGCACACAACCCGTGAATGCATCCTCCCGGCACGCAAAAATAATATTAAGGAAAAAAATTCTCAGCATTCAGCATCTACACAATAACTTGTCATCTATGGAAAATTTTTCAAAGAAGCTGAAGATTTTCAAAGATTCAAGAGTCATGACAAGAGAATCACAGCACAGCACATTTTGTTCATTAATGCGGTAGGGCAGGCAGGACTTTGAATCCAATACTATCTAAAGAGAATGAACAAACAAGGAACTATCAAATGGGACTAAAACAGAAGCAGATTTAGGAAATTAAATCCAGGATAAGTCTTAAGGAAGATGCAAATTTAAGTCGCAGATTTTTCACCACAACCTCAAAGAAAGGACTTGATACAACTGAATTAGAATTAAAGTCTTCCAACAACAACAAAAACTACAGCACTATAGAGAAATTACATGTGGGAAGCTAACAACCAGTGAAAATTTACATAGAAAATACAGAACAGCAATACATAATACTGAAAATATGAATTCAGAGACCATTTACCTGAACCTTAGCCACTGTTTAGTCAACATATGGTTTCTGAGAGTTTTCTTCCATTATACTCGGTACTTAAATAAAAAGCATCTCAAAGATTTTTGTAATATCTTGGACAAACAAGAGCGTTTGCATCATTAGTCACAGTCAGCTTTAGGACCATATAATTTCACCCTGAGAGGCTCTTTGAATTTGTACGAGGGATCATTTGCATTATATTTTCGGTCCTTCTTTTCTGGATCTCTCCCTTCTGAGTTTTCGGTTACATTCCCCATCTCAGAACAAGTAAGGAAAAGGAGAGAAAACAATGGTACAATTTGCCAGAGGTTTCAAAAATTGGACTCTTGCAAAACTAGAAATAAAAAGCTAATGCTAACCTGTGGAACTGTTTAATACGTACACCCCATTAAACAGTTCTGCCACGCATCCTTTGCCTCAGACAGACAGCACAAAGAAGGGAGCAAAGTCCCGTGGCCACCCTTGCAGCCACATAAGCCTCTCACACAGAAGGACAGCTCACAGATTATGTTTTCTATGAGTCTAGGAAATTATCTAAGCTATTTTAAGAATGTTAAGGCTGGAGGATTAAACACTCCAAAGCACCAAGAAGTGACAAGCTAAGCATCTCTCTAAAATATTACTCCCTTGTTGAGATTTATTAGAAAGTTCTTATTTCACCATTACACTTTTCAAAACAGAAGTATTTTTTTTCATTATGATAACAAGGTGTATTTTGGAAGTACAAGACAAGTAAGACTGCAGTACTCAAATCTTTTAACAAAGCAGTTTTGTTCGAGTTATACCATTAAAACTTATGTGTCCAAAAGCATTTTTCTCCCCACACAGCATTTTTCACACAGACTTTCACTTGTCCGAAGAAAAAGCATCAAGTCAGAAATCACAGTAATAGGTCTATACTCAGCCACCTAAAACTCAATTATTTTGTTTAGGCTTTTGAATAAAGTACACTATTTTCCAATAATTGGATTCTCTGAAGTAATCAAGTATCCCAAAGGAACACGGCAACAAAGTAGTTCTCCTTAATTTATTCCTTATTCTATTACAACTTCAAACTATTAGTCGGATTCTCATTCACAAAGCTTTCCAAAATGGGTCAACATTATTGGAGGGAGGAGGAAATTGGATGTTAGCTTGAATATTATATCCCTACCGTACACATTAAAAGGTTCCATAAAACACTGGCTGTTCAGCATTTTATTGGAAACACAAATTGCATTTTGCCATAAATATGGCCAGTTTAGTCACAATTATTTTAGAGGCATAGATTTCGTAGCTTCTGATGCTTGAACCTCGAATTCATATCTTACAAAGAGATCAACAGCCTTTCTGAAAGGCATAGGCCATAGACTTCCTTGAGTTAATTGCTGTCTGCATCAAAGAATCTTTTCAGAAAGCTGTACAGCTTTTTATTTAAACATTTCCCCAAAACAGATAATCCACAACAGACCACACGCGGTAAGACACATGCACTGATTTCTTCTGGACTGGATTTACTTATCTTCAGCTTCCAGCCACCACAATTTATTACAGATTTGCCTACTGACTGAAGCTCCTCATTGTAATGTTGTTTTTGCGAGGATCTTTATAGAGGCTGATCAAGACACTGTTATTTAACCTTTGAGTTTTCCCTGTCTCAAAAGATATATAGTAACTTCTATGTCTCCAGAATCCCCTCTAATCAAAATCTTTCCTGTGAACTGCAGATACCAGATTTCCAGTAACTTCACTCACTATAGAGCAAACAGCTGCATTTTGACCATATGATGTTAATGGAGACTTATGTTTGATTGACTACCCATTGAGACAGTGTTCTTTACAGTGCCAGTACCACCACCGACCGTCAGTTGATGTAGTCTACAGAAGTGGCCCACATTCTTTGTTCCTAAATGTTTAACTTTGTATTTAGTCATATGGAGAAGGCATGGTTATTTGCTCCTAGTTTATCGAACCCCTCAGATCACGTGCTATTAACAAGTTCTTTTCATTATTTAACACTCTCCATAATGGAGTATCTGCATCAATACCAGTTTTAGGTTTTATCCCAGATCACCAGTCATGGGAGGTAGTGTGGGATCAGAGATGAACTACGTGAACTAAACTCAGCAATGAGTTACCCATTTACAGTCATACACCAAGACAGTGAACCATTCATTCACAAAGCTTTCCAAAATGGGTCAACATTATTGGAGGGAGGAGGAAATTGGATGTTAGCTTGAATATTATATCCCTACCGTACACATTAAAAGGTTCCATAAAACACTGGCTGTTCAGCATTTTATTGGAAACACAAATTGCATTTTGCCATAAATATGGCCAATTTAGTCACAATTATTTTAGAGGCATAGATTTCGTATCTTCTGATGCTTGAACCTCGAATTCATATTTTACAAAGAGATCAACAGCCCTTCTGAAAGGCATAGGCCAGAGACTTCCTTGAGTTAATTCCTGTCTGCATCCAAGAATATTTTCAGAAAGCTGTACAGCTTTTTATTT
>NW_015090964.1:3892-5058 GCF_001431845.1 Calidris pugnax | reverse complement strand
GGGGGTACATGGGGACATAGGGGGGCAAGGAGACGGAGGTCTGCAACACCCAGGTCGAGGGTGATGGGCACAAGGTCTACGGGGCCACCTTGGTAAGGGGGGGGGGCTAGTGGTAGCCATGGGGGGGCTGGTGGTGGCCACATTTATATCGAATTTATATTGAAGTTTTATTGAATTAATTTTCACTTACATTTTATTTAATTTCAGTTGAAGTTGATATTGAATTTTAGTTGAATTTATATTGAATTTTAGTTGAATTTATATTGAATTTTAGTGGAATTTATATTGAATTCTAATTCATACTGAGTTTTTATTAAATTTATATTGAATTCTTATTGAAATCGGTATTGGATTTAGGGCACATTTATTTAAATTTCATTCAAATTTATGTTGAAATTTTTTTAAAGTGTTCATTGGATTTTTATCGATTTTTTTTAATTTTTAATTGAAATTCTTAATGAAATTTTTGTTGAATTTGGATTGGAATTTGGATTGGAATTTGGATTGGAATTTAGATGGGAATTTGGGGTTGAAATTTAGATGGGAATTTGGGTTGAAATTTAGATGGGAATTTGGGTTGAAATTTAGATGGGAATTTAGATAGGAATTTAGCTTGAAATGTAGATGGGAATTTGTATTCAAATTTAGATTGGAATTTAGGTTGAAATTTAGATTGGAATTTAGGTTGAAATTTATATTGAAATATGGATTTTTTGGAATTTTTTTTATTTTATTGATTTTTTTTGAAAATTTTTGAAACTTCTTTTGAAATTTGAAATTTATCTTGAAATTTATCTTGAATTTCATCTTGAATTTCATCTTGAAATTTCTATCAAATTGGTGGCCACAACTTCAGCCTAAAACCTCTCAGACCTCCAATTTTCCCTCAAAACCTAAACCCTCTCAGACCCCCAATTTTCCCAAAAAAAAAAAAAAAAAAAAGTCGCTTTTTTAGAACTTTAAAAACCTAAAAATTTAAAAATCCTTTTTTGCCCAAACCTCTGATTTTTTTTCCCCCCCCCCCAAAAAAAAAAACCCCCCACAGGTGGCCGTGGAGCGGCTGTTGAAGATGAAGGCCCAACAACCTCCGTCGGCCTCCGCCCCCCGAGTGGCCGGATCCCCCCATCCCAGCCCCACGGATCCTTCTTCCGACCCCCCCTTCGGCC
>NW_015090964.1:0-406 GCF_001431845.1 Calidris pugnax | reverse complement strand
CCAAACGCCGAGACGCCGCGACGTGCGCACGCGCCGCGCGCCTTGCCACGCCCCCTTTCCCAGCATGCCCCGCGGCCCATTTAAGCGCTCGGACGGCGAGGCGGCGGCCATTTTGTTAGTGGAGCCGTAGGAGGAAGGTGAGTGTGTGTTAGCGCTTCTTTTCTCTCTGAGAGGGCTGAGATTCTGCGCGGCCCGAGGGGTGAAATGCTCTCTGTGGCCTTCTTCTCCTTCTTCTTCTTCCTCTGGGGTAGCCATGTCTTCATCCAGGCGGTGGGGGAGCTGCGGGCCGCGGAGGGAGCCGCCATTTTGTGCCCCTTCTCCCTCTCTGACGCGATGGCCTCCTCCTCATTCTGAGGCAGTTTTTCGCCCCTGGGGCTGACCGACCCCCCCACACCCCGTACCCCCC
>NW_015090963.1:1986304-2008937 GCF_001431845.1 Calidris pugnax | reverse complement strand
AGTCGACCCGGGCTGTCCCTACCCTCTGTAGGTGGTGGACACAGCGGTGATGGGGAAAGCGGGCAGGAGGGGTCAGAGAGGGGAGGTGTGACAAGGAGATGGGGAGAGAACAGTGGGCTTCATCTTCTGTGCCCCGGGACTGGGAGCTGAGAGCAGCCCTGGAGCTCTGGCGTCAGGGATGGGGGAGTGTCAGGGACACCACAGCGGGTGGGAGAGCACTGGGGACACCACAGGGAAAGACAGAGGGTCAGCAAGGACACTAGGGAAGGTAGGGAATCACCTAGGACATCACAGGGGAAGGCACAAGAGCATCCCATGGGAGGGCAGGGGAGCTCGGGGGACACTGCAGGGAGTCGGGGAAAGGAGAAGCACCTGAGAAGGTCCATTTGACAGTGAAGCCAAAGGTGGGCTGGCTCTTCGAGTTTATGTTGTTCTGGGAACCCTGCAGTGGTGACTTCTGAATCTTGTTTGTCGTGGAGCTCACGGCTGTGTGGTAGAAGCCGGTGAATTCGTCGTTTTCATTCATCACCCCGATGGTCATGTTGGAGCCCAGGTCATTGACCCAGCGCCCGGTCAGCACACACTGGAGCAGAGGAGACTCAGCGTTGGTGTCACAGCACAGCCCAGGTGCGGGCAGGGTGGCAGGAGTGGGCACCCCCGGGAGCTGCAGCCCCCCTGACCACCCTGCCCCCTTCATCCCAGCCCTGCCCTTACCTTTCTTGCGCAGAGGCCGGGAGCCACCAGGGCCAGGCTGAGCAGCAGGAGGAAGGGAGTCGCTTGCACCATCTCTGCAGCGGGCAGACAGCTGGGGTGCCTGGGGACGTGCTCCTCGCAGGGCTCTGACGATGTGCCTCTGCCCTCACCTTTTTATAGCTGCTGGGGCAGCCGGTGGCAGCTCTGGACAGGGCGTTGTGCAATCTGGGTGTTTCCAATTTGCAGTTCCTGGCTGTAGGAGAGGGAGATTGACAGCAGATATTCCCAGAAGTGCCTGCTGAAGCTGCTGGTAGATATTCCCAGAAGTGCCTGCTGAAGCTGTCCCTCCTTTCGTATGTTTCCCTGGCACCTCTCAGGGAGGCCCTGGCTCCTGCAGGTCAGCAGCTGCCAGGATGGATGCTCAGCTAGGGAAAACCCCTCTCAGGGGCTCTTGTCCTTTCTGCCGCCTCTCTGCCATGTCACTGCTGTGCCCAAGGCACACAGGGGTGCCAGGGAGCCTTATCAAGGCACCAATTGTTATCCAGGGTGCACCTGGGAGCCAAATGCACCCCAGGATCCGCTGCAGCACACAGCCTCACCTCACTCCCCCTTACCAAGCATCCTTGTGCAAACCCACTCAGCACCAGGCTCATTTCAGGGCTTTGATTTCTTCCCTGCCTCCCCCTCCCCGCCCCACCTCAGGACTGAAGTAGCCACAGACCAGGCTACAAAGCTCCTGGCCTCCTCTCACCCGGGCTGGCACGAAGGCTTCTGCTGTTTTGACAAGCTGGCTTTTCTTGGAAGGAGATGATTTCGTTTATGAAAAACAAACATTCCCTGAATATCTTGGACATCACATTTTAATACTGACAAAAATGGTATTTACACAGGGATTCTTAAGTAACTTTAAGTATGTATTTATATAGCTGCTTTTACATTATAGTTGTTGCGGTCTGGGGAGGCTGAAGGGGCTTGGTTCACACCAGATTTTCTCCCTCATTCCTCAATGATTTTTCAAGGCAGTCTCCTAAAATATGAGTGTTTTCATTGCCCCAGTCATCTCAGCAAGAGCTGATGGAGAGCCATGCACCGGAAAATGCTCCTTTTCCAAAAATGGAGATAATGCAACCCTTTGCGACACCTCAGAAATACTTCCCAAATTTAATTTCCCTTTAAACTCACATTTGAGCCCCAGTTTCTCTCTGACGGTGAAGTTCATCACTGCCCGTTGGGGAGCATTGCATGGCTGCTGCTGGCATCTCAACACACCCTCTCTGCTCTCTGCGGGAGCCTTACATCCCTCTCATACCCCTGCCCGCAGGAGGTCTCCGGCCAGGGAGCTACCTGCCCATGGGAAATTCCTGCCCCACTGTTTGCTTCCCTCTGTCTCAGGAATTAACTGCAAGACAAGGTATGTTTTCCCACACAGCTGCTGTTTGCTTTGGCTGGTTTTTCAGCAAAAGGCTGAAAGGCGCTGCTTGGAGCGTGGCCGAGGCTCGTGATAATGGGCACAGTCTGGCTGGGAAGGTGGCAGGGGGCAGGAGGGGCAGCCCTCATCCCCTTGCCACCCCCCACCTCTCCATCGGTGCCTCACCGTCACCGCCTCGCCATCATCATCCCCTTGCCATCACCTTGCTTCAAGAAGCTCCCGCAGGGACATCACGGCCACCGGTGGGCATGGGGACGGGCAACACACAGTCTCCACACTGGCACCTTTGCTGATGGCAACCCACAGACCATTTATAGCCACAGGTCTATTTTAGCATGACACAAAACATTATTGGTGCTATATGCCCATAACCTTTATTTTTCCCATGTATAACAACCCCTAGCCTCATGGTGTATCTTGTGGGTGCAAGGATCATCTCAGTGCTCAAGGCGGTGGATTTGTGACCAGCCTTGGTCGAGTCAAAAATAAAACAAGCCAAGAGCTGGGGTATCTCCGCAGGGTTTGCCCCCTCCAAAGGGCAGCCAGTGAAGCGGCTCGGGGCTGGCAATCATTATCCACGCCGTGCCTAAGCCCTGGCACAGCAGGGAGTGGGGAAGGGGGAACGGGCCAGCAGGGAAGAAGTCCAAAGCAGAAAGTGCTGAAGAAGTTAAAAATCAGCAGGGCTGTGGTTTAAAGCCTTGCATGTCAGGGGTGTAGAAAGTGTTAATGAACAATACGAGGAAAGGGTTAATAAGTGATTAAACTTGCTGCCCACGCTAGGATTGAGTCAGCTTCAAAAAACACTAGTACAGGCAAATGTTAGGTAAAATCATATTTGTAACCAAGGACTGTCCTCCCAGACCGCAGCCGTGCCCACGCAGAAGTTGCTGAACACTGAGCCAGACACAAACGAGTTTTATTGATGCAAAACAGTCAAAAGTGGAGGAACTATTCCTTGATACAGACTGAATGCCCCAAGCTTTGAAGCCTGTGGGCAGCCCACTGCTTGGGGTTAAGGAATGAAGCTGATGGGTCACAGCAATAAAACCCCAGCCAGGTCAGAAGTCGTGCTGGCTTTGGTATCTGCTTTTGTCCCTTGCCAGCTGGATCGGGATGTCACGAAGTAAGCGGGGGCACGCAGCCCAGGTGAGCCACTCTGCTGTCCTGGCATCCCTGTCCCCCCCAGCCTTGCCACGGTGACCCTAAGGGAGAGCATCCCAGTCCCTCTCCACCACCCATGGCCTCTGCCATGGGAGACCACCCCCCGCTGCTCCGTGGGGGCCACATCCGGGACAACCTGCCCTTTCCCGGATAACATTATTCCTCTGCCCAGGCGGATGCAGGAACACTCTGCCAGGGAGCAAAGAAAAGGCCATTTATCAGCTGCTGTCAGCACCGTGCCACCGCAGCGATGCCCTGCCTGCGCCAGCTCCCAGGGCAGGGTGAAGGTGACAGTGGGGAGGACAGGCTGCTTCCCACCCTAGCCCTGACATCACTAAACAGATTAAGACAGGGCTTTAGAGCAAAAAAAGACCTTGGGCCGCCTCCCACCCCTTCGAGACCAGGCAGGTGCATACTTCAGATGGTCTGCTGGCAGAAAAACGAGGAAAAGGAAGCAAGGTGCCCAGCCCTGCTTGGTCAAGGGCCAGTCCTGGGGCACTGCTGCTCCCCACAGAGGCATCTTCAGCAGGAATGCTAGGTTCCTCGCCTTCCCCGACCTTGCTGGCAGGAAAACAAGGGGAAGGTTGCTCCTGGGTGGGGGGGGAATGCACATCTTGCTCCCCTTCACAAAACCCCACAAGACCCAGCCTGGAATTAGGGCTTGTTCCCCTCTGCATTCCCAGCCCTCCATCCCAGCTGAGGAAAAAAAAGGGGGAGCAACACGGGTTCCTTCCTCCAGCTTGCCCTCCCCTCCCCCCCCAAACACTGCAGCAGAAAAGACACAGAGGAAGAAGGATTGACAGCTGGACAACTTTATTAAGAACTTAAAATGATTCATCCCCTAAAACGTGCTCCGCCGCCCGCCCCCAGTGCCAGGGGGGAGAGGGGGGCCACGGTACCAGACCAGGACGTGCTGCTTGGGCTCTGATTGTCACAGGCTGGGGAGCCAGGGCTCCCCTGGGGATTGTATTTGCCACTGGCTCTCCCTGGAGCAGAGCCAGCCTGCGTTTGCAGTGTCACACAATGGAGGGACAACTACAGCGTCCACATGCCTGTGTGCACCAGTGCAAAACGTCCCCACACACACACATACACCCACACATTTTTCATTTTTTTTTCCCTGCAGGCCAGTTCCCACCTAGCCCAGCCCACTGACTGCAGGAGGTCTCCTGTGCTCCTGGGCATGGTGTTAGCTCCGGTGGAGGATGGCTGGGGGTCCTGCAGGCTGCCCGAGCCCTGAGTGATGGGGAAGGGGAGGCACAGGCTCCAGCAGCACCTCCTTATCCCACCCCTCTCCTCTCCGAGGAGACACCCCCACCTCTAGTCCCCCCCTCGTGCTCAGCATCAGTAGCTGGAATCCCCTTGAGGTGAAGGACATGTAGTGGAGGTAGGGAAGGAAAACAGCAATGTGAGTATTATCAAAGAAGGGGAGGGAAGGGTCCCCAGGCTGAGGCCCCTGCCCCCTCTTTCCAGACCCACCCCCGTGCACCCGCTGCCCTACTCAGTGCCACCAGGCTCAAGGGTGGATGGGGACCTGGGGGTGCTGAAGGGGTGCTGGTGCCTGGCCGGCTCTGCGCTCCAGGGCCAGCTGCATGCTCCAGATGCTGAGAGGCCGCATGTAAGCCAACGAGCGGTAGACTTTCTTCTCCCGGTAGGCCTCTGGTGTCTGGAAAGCCATGCCCAGCTGTTCCCACACCGTTCGGTAGCAGCCCTCTGCTGTACGGAAGCCTTCCTCCACCATCCCCTGCAGCAGAAGGAAGACAACCAATCAGCCCGTCCACGGAGTGGCAAGGAGATGGCAGGTGCCAAGGGGTGCGCATCGTCACCACTCACCTCCTGGATCATGGTGGCAGCCAAAGCATAGACCACGCCAATCCACACCTCATCAGACTGCACACTGGAGGTGTCGGGCACCCCGTCGGGTCTCATGCCGTTCACTGCTCCCATGGTGCCACCAGCAAAGCTCATGACGTTCTTCTCAAAGATGGTCTTGAGTGCACTGACAACATGACTCTTGGGGAAGACCTGTGAAGAGAGAGAGAGACCCTTGGGTTTAGGGTCCGCACAGACCCTTCAGGATGGTTGTCCAGGGAGCAGGGTTAGATTTTCCATTAGAAAGAGGTCAACACTGCTCGCTAGGGAACTAGCCACCTCAGGAAAATAACAGGAGGAAGTAAAAAAGCCTCTTTCCCCGAAGAGACAAAAACAAAACCAAACCAAAACAAAGAGAATACAGTTAAAGCAGTTGCTCAACAGAAGAGAGGCTGAACTCATTCCACCTTCCTCCTAGGGAGGCTGACAGCTCATCCAGTTACTGTGCCTCCATCAACAGCCTCTCACCTTCAGTCACTGGCCAAAGCTCCGCATCTCGTGGCACCTTGCTTTGGAGACCTGGCCAACACCACCATCCTCATCTTGGTATAAACCAAGTTCACCACTGCTCGTTTCTCAGGCTAACAGCTATTTGAGGCCCAAATTTTCTCATGGTAAAACCATGGTTCTGTTCTCTCAGCCCATCTACACTAGCTACAAGAGGCATTGCAATGCCTACAAGAGATGAGTCACCAGCCAGAGGTGGCCAAAGAATGGTCTGGGATCAGTGAGGCTGGAGGTATCTTCTTACCAAAGGGAAAGATTACGTCAATGTCAGTCTGATGACATTAGAATACATCCTGCAGCTGCAAAGTGAATGTTGTGGATACCGGTATGTTCCTTTGGGTAAGTGCTGGGAATCTTGGTGAAAGGAAAAAAAAAAAAAAATCAGCTTCAGCTCAGGGGAAAAAAAAAAAAAAATCAGCTTCAGCTCAGGGGAAAAAAAAAAAAAAATCAGCTTCAGCTCAGGGGAAAAAAAAAAAAAAATCAGCTTCAGCTCAGGGGAAAAAAAAAAAAAAATCAGCTTCAGCTCAGGGGAAAAAAAAAAAAAAATCAGCTTCAGCTCAGGGGAAAAAAAAAAAAAAATCAGCTTCAGCTCAGGGGAAAAAAAAAAAAAAATCAGCTTCAGCTCAGGGGAAAAACAAAAACAAGGCTTAGTTTTGAGTGATTTCAAAAGGACTTTAATCCTTCCAATTTTGTAATCAGGTGGTGATGCAAGAGTTCACAGCCAGGACTAAAGGCCATTAGAGGTGCAAGAAGGGGCAAACTGGGAATGGAGAAGTCAGACTGAGATGCACACGATGCCTGTTTTCTGCTACTGGTAGGAGAGATTTAAAACTTTTATCCCAAGTGAAAGTTAAAGTCTCAGAGAAGGTCAACAGTGCTCACTGGATAAACAGCCATTTCAGGAGTTTAACAGGAGGAGGTAAAAACCTTCCCCTCCAATAAGGCAGGAGGAGAAAAAAAAAAAAAGCAAATAAAAAGCTAAGGCCAAGAGCTCAAAACACTTACGAGAACAGACTGAAGTATCATGTTAAGTAAGCTCTTGCCAAAAAAGGGGAAAAAAAAAACCCCTACAAACCCACAAACAAAAAAACCCAAACCAACCCCACCTCAGCATGAAAACACCTGCCAGCCAAACAAACTGCAGTGGAGCAGCAATGCAGCAAGGACTGCATTAAGATGAAAAGCCTCTGTACACAGCTCAAAGTAAATAAAGCTTCTGCAGTGCTCTCGCTATTGGCAATGAATCCAGGAAGTGTCAGTGCAGCAGAAGTCACTGCCTTGGTAGGAAAAGCAAAGCTCAGGACTCTGTGATGTTGCAAGGGGAGGGCTGGCTGGTCTCCAGCCCCCACCCACCTAACGGTAAGAAAGCCACAACAAGAACTTTTGCAGGGTGACCAAGATCAGGAACAATTTCATGGAGCAACCATGACACCTACTTGCAAGAAGGCGAAGAGCCGGTCAGCTGCCAGCTCATCAGCACAGCCTGGGGAGGAGCCAGACCTTTCTTGCCAGCCCGGTGCCACCAGAGCCAGGAGAGGCGGGAGGTGTGATGACACCAGACAGGAGCTTGCCAAGGTAGGCTGGGCAGTCCAACCAGACAGCTTTGGTACACTCAAAGGAAAGGAAGCAGATCCCTTTTGTCTACGCTAAAGCCAAGCATCCAACACAGTCATTTTTCCTGGTGTGACTCTAGAGATAAGCCCAAGCACAGTTGGGCAGGAGGAGTCAGCAGAAAGGTGGCATGAGGCAGCCGTCTCTGGCAGAAGGTTTCAGGCCACGGTTTCTTCAGTACTGGGGTCACAGGCTTTTCCAATGTTGCATTTCATTACTGACCTGCATATGCAGCAGGAGTGCGTTAATAAGGTTACAAACAGGAGTGCTGGCAGCCGGGCAAGGGATCAAAATACAGGGAAAAAAACATCGACGGTCATCGTAACAGAAGAGAGAAAAGTTCACAAGTCCCATCTCCAGGGAGGTCAAAGCTCACCAGCCAGAAGAGTATCACAGAATCTTCTAGGTTGGAAGGGACCTTCAAGATCATCTTGTCCAACCGTCAACCTAACTGACAAAAATAGACACCCACACTACAAACAAGGAGCATCATCACTAAACCATACCTCCCAGCACTACATCAACCCGTCTTTTGAACACCTCCAGGGATGGTGCCTCAACCACCTCCCTGGGCAGCCCATTCCAATGGCTGATAACCCTTTCAGTGAAAAAATTTTTCCTAATATCCAGCCTGAACCTACCCTGGCGTAACTTGAGGCCATTTCCTCTTGTCCTGTTGCCTGTGACTTGAGAAAAGAGACCGACCGCCACCTCTCTACACCCTCCTTTCAGGTAGTTGTAGAGAGCAATAAGGTCTCCCCTCAGCCTCCTCTTCTCCAGGCTGAATAACCCCAGCTCCCTCAGCCTCTCCTCATAAGACTTACTCTCCAGACCCCTCACCATCTTTGTCGCCCTTCTCTGGACCCGCTCCAGCACCTCAATGTCTTTTTTATGGTAGGGGGCCCAAAATCATCTTCAGCAATGAAATTCCAAGGCTATGGAAAGGCAAGTGACATTTTTTGACTGTGCTAGGATTACTGTTTGCCCCAAAAAGGGATGTTTGGGTGTTACTGCATGAGGTCTGCACCAGACCCCACCTGGAAGCCCTAGGCACAGCCCCAGTCCCCATGGTCTAGGGACCCACACTGGGATAAATGCAGGAAAGCACAACCAAGCGCCCATTTCTCATTAAATCCCACAGCACTTAGCACAAGCTGCTGCCAGGAAACACCACTGGAAGCTCCCCTCTGGTACCACAGCCAACAGTCAGTCCTCCCTTGAGTCACCCAAAGGGTTTGCCTGTCCATGGCCACCAGGGAGCGCCTTGGTCTGACAACTGCCTGTAGGTCATAAATAATCCACAGGACGGCCCCTTCCACTTTCCAGCTCTGCTCGAGGTGTTGCACCACCAGCAGCTGCTCTCACCATCCCACCAGACAAGAGGAGTCTTCAGCCAATTCTTCTCTTGCAGCTGAAGAGCAACAGACTTCAGGGCCCCAAATAAGCCTTAGGTCCCTCGGATACTCGTTTAGGACTTTAAACTAGGCAGCAAATAACACATGGAATTTTTCATACATGTTTTTTTCCTCCTATTTTTAAAGGAATAGCACTTCGTCAAGGGCAAAACCCTTCGAGACCTTCCTCCAAGCATGCCAGAGCAGACCGTGGTTACACACCCCTGCTGCATAGCCTCTCCGTGAGCAGATTTTTGGTTTGGTTGCACCCGTGTGCATCCAAGGGCTTCCACCCAAGCACACACAGCTGCAGGGGAGCAAGCTGGACACCCTGCACCAGCTCCTAAAGCTTTAACTGCCCAGCACATGCCAGCACCTCCAGGTGGAGGTCTCATCTCACCCCACCATGCAGCAGGCTGCCCCTTCTCTCACCTCAAACTCCTCTTGGTCCAGACCACAAGCCCCAAGAAACCACTGCCCGGCACACTGGTCTGACATGATGCTGCTGGAGGTTTCACTCCCACTGCTGTCATAGTTGTAATATTTCCCTGGAAAAAAAAAGGCAGGAAACAGTTTTAAATCCATAGTTTAGGACCCCAGCTCACGTGTGCTGTCCCTACACTCCACACCATGAGGCAGGAGCGTGGCAGTTTTTTCCAGAAGGCTCTCCTCTCTTTTCTTTCCCAAACCACCATACCCTTTCTGTTCCCTCCCTGATACTGGATCCTCCCCCTCCGCGTGGAGGGATGGCATCTCCCCTCCTTCCCCCATCCCCTGCAAGGCTCTGTAACCCAAGGAGGAGCCATTCCCCTCCCAAGAAGGGCACATGGCCATCTCCCACCAGGGAGCACCCACCGTTCCAGAGCATCCTCTCAAACGCCTCCTTGCCCTTGCTGAGGATGTCTGCGTATTTCTGCCGGATCTCGGTATCCCCCAGCACCTCTGCCATCTTGCACATGGTGCAGACAGCTGCCAGCCACAGCCCGCCACAGTACGCGCTGCCGGAGCCAAAGGAGAGCAGTGTCAGCAACGTGGGTCACCCCACAGGTCGCATGGAGCTCCCCCAAGAGATGGGGAGCACAGTCCCACCTCTGAGCAACCTCCCCCACCCCACAGTCCCCATCTCCAACCTCCACCTGCCTTTCTTGCTCACCTGGCTCCGTTTACCACCCATGCATCGTACGTCTGGTCCGCAAAGCCACCGTTTTCAATGAGGCCATCATTATCTGTATCAAACTTCAGCTCTGACTCCATCACGGCCTGCGGGAGAGGTAGGAGACAGTCACACAAGCCCCTGCATCCTGCCTGCCCCCCACGCTCTGCTCAGGAGCATCCATCCTCTCGGGATGTCACGCAGCTCCCAATGGAATTGAGGAGAGGATGCCCCAGGGTCTGGTCTCCTCCCAGTACCTGGCAAACTGGCCACATGTCCCTCAAGTACAGGGAGTCATGTGTCAGGTAGTAGTCGCGGTACACCTGCAGCACAAACTTCAGGTTGAGGTCCTTCCAGTCAGCTGTGTCGTGCATCAAATAGGCATTGACACGCTGCCACGGCTCGTCACCTGAGTAAGGACAGAGCAGATGCAGTAAAGCAGCAAGCAAGGAATGGCCCTTCTCCTACCCAGGAGCAAGGTCCAAAGGGTGCCGTGATCAAACAGCACTAAAACAGTATGTTCCACCCTGTGCTATCTCTAGTGAGAACAGCCTTCCCACTACTGCTCAGCTACCCTCTCTCTCCCTTGTACAAGCTTCATGCAGAATGGTCTTCGTCACCTCCCCCAGCTTTTCATTCTCAGAAAACAGCGCATTCCATGCACCATGCCTGTCCCACGGCTTAGGAGTTAACTACTCTAGGAGTTAACTACTAATGGCTTCAAGCTCCAACAGGGTAGGTTTAGATTGAACATTAGGAAAGAATTTTTCACCGAAAGAGTGATAGGGCATTGGAACAGGCTGCCCAGGGAGGTGGTGGAGTCACCATCCCTGGCTGTGTTTAAGGGCCGTTTAGATGCAGTGCTAAGGGACATGGTGTAGGGGAGGACTTTGTAGAGTAGGGTAGATGGTTGGGCTCGATGATCCCAAGGGTCTCTTCCAACCTCAATGATTCTATGATTCTACCCTGAGAAAGTTGTGTGAGCAGCCCTGCACCCCTCTGCCCTCCAAAAGGCCCGGCCAGACCCCTCACCTGGGTCCCCAATGTCATGCGGCACCACGTTCTTCAACTTCACCTGGGCTGTCTGACCACACATCAAGTACTGCCGGGGCTGCACATCCTCATTCACCACCGTGACAGCTGGAGAGGACACAGAGCAAGAGACATGAGAGGAAGCTTGCTGCTGCAGTGCCTGCTGCCTAAGAACAGACACAGACAGGGCCACCAGTCCTTTGGGGTTCTGGCTGCAAGACTGCAGCCCTCTCCAAAGGGCCTGAGGGGACACCAGGCTGCTCCCTGTCTCCCCTCAGCAGGGAGCAGCAACTCCCTCAGCAACTGTCACCAGCCCCTTAAGCAAGGCGGTGGCAGCATCCAGAGCTGGGAGGGAACCCCAGTGGGCTCAGCCTCCCCACAGCCCAGCAAAGTGCCATGCTCCACCATGGTGACACCACCACTGAGCAGCCTCCAAGCCCACCTAAAATAACAGGGTCTGCAAACAGGTCCACGATTTTACTCTGCAAGGAGCATGGACAGAGCAAGGAACTCCCCCCAAGCAGGCAGAACCAGCTGTGCACACCCAGTGTGGCAAGCAGGCATCCCAGTGCCGGGAAGAGAGATGTTGAGAGGCAGCAACATTGGAGATTTGCAAATCCTGGGCCCAGCAGAGGACCTGGAAGACAATGCTGGCTCCATGACACAGATTTCTATGGCAGATGGTGTCCCAAACCCTCCAGCTCTTCCCTAGGTGAAGACATCATCAGGCACCAAACCAGGGTCTCCCGGGTCACTCACCAATGTCATACTGCAGGCTGATCTGCAGCTTGGGCCACAGCATGACAAGAGCGAAGGAGGCGTAAAAGTGGACGTCGTAAGTGTTGTACATCCGGTACTCCTGGCCTGGAAGGACCAGAGAGATGGTGAGGGATGGGAGACCTGCCACAGGGAGGGTAAAGGATGGGCAGGTCCTCCCTCCCACATGGCCCAGGAAGGGGTGCTCTTTCATGGCAGAGGTAGGGGCTCCCATTAGAAGTGGGGTTTATTCTCTATATATAGCACCCATGGGTCTGGAGAAGACCTCATGCCATATCCTGCAGGGCTTGGTCCTGCAAGGGGCTTTGCTCCCTACCCACCAGGTGTGAAAACCATCCCCACAGCAGGTTAAAACCACCTGGTGACAACAACGGTAAGGGGTTGAGTTGGGACCATGCACGAGGTCCCTGCAAGTTACCTTCCAAATAAGCAAACCTTCCGTACTCCTGCAGGACAGGGAGGAGGTTGGAGAGGCAAGCCCCCGCCGCCCCCTGCACGTCCTCAGCACAGCAGTCTGGGGGCAACTCCACCCAGATGGTCCCCCCATCCGTCATGAAGTACAGCTCATTGAAGAGGGCCGACTTGTACCAGGAAGGCAGCTGGCTGCAGGCAAGAGGGGAAACTTCAACCACAGCGGCCCAGGTGGGGATCCTCCTCCTCTGCCCAGCCCCAGGAAGCCACTGGGAAGGAGCTTCCCATCTACCTTACCTGTTCTCCAGGATGGGCTTCTGCCAGGCTTCGATCTTCTTCTCCCACTCCTCGTAGTGTGTCAGGGCGTGATGGGAGAGGGCAGGAGCAGCATCACCTCCGCTGCCAAAGAACCGGGTGTACCGCCTGCGGAGGTGGGGTGTTGGTGAGAACACCGTGACCTCAGGCTGTGAAGCCCACCTGGCCACCAGAGAGGGGCTAGACTATTGGGAACACCAGAATAACACGACTGCTGGTGCTGGGGTGTCAAGGAGCAAGGGTCCCCTTGAGGAGGAGAGGGTCCCCTCTGTGACCTGGCAAGGCCATGGCCACAGGAAGTGGGTGGGACAAGGCTCCCCAGGCAGCACTCAAGCCCACAGTCAGGGAGAAGGGGACTTTGGGGACGCGAGCGACTGAAGACAACCCACCCACCTGAGGTGCAGCTTCTCCTTGGAGCCAAAGTGAACACGGGGCATGTCCCAAGCCAGGGCCAGCTCCAGTGTCCTGTGTCCGTGGGCAGGCACCCTGCAGCTGGCACACACTGCTGCCGCTGTCACCTCCCCTTTCTCTGTTGGGCTGCTTTTACCTGCCAGGACAAAAAAACAAATAAGAAAAAAAAAATATTCAAAAGTGACCAAGGAAGCCTATGGAGGGCTGTGACTGATGATCCCACACAACCCAAATGGGACGAGACTATTAGGGCATTCCCCTGCCCCCTTACAACCCTGAGGATGTACCCTCCAGGTTGCAAAGGATGACATTACTGCACATGAGTAACTGCTTTTTGCAAGCAGGAAAAAATACCTGCCATGGGCGGAGGGGTTAAAAAAAAAAAAATTAGTCGTCATCAAAGCAGAGGAACAAATCAGGCAGGAAAAGCCACCTGGCACAAGTCCTTTCCGGACAAAGCACCCCATGACTTTGTAACTGCACTCAGAAACTGTGACCTTCTAGTGACAGTCATCATTTCCAGCTTTTTGCAGGGTGCCTGAACTGCGCCCGTATTTCAGAAAAGCCCTGAGGTGGCTGGATAATTATATGCTGGCTCTGACATGTACCAGGTAAACTCATTAGAGCAACAATTTTAACAGCAGCACAGATCTTGGCTACGATAATGCTTGGCATGCACAAAGGAAAACCACATCCCAATAGCCTGGAGAGCTCTGAGTGCACCTAGGCAGGAAACTCAGTTTTCCGGAAATATTTATGTAAACACTTTATTTACATAATTCAAGCTTCAAGAAACTTTGCAATGGCCCACTACCAGCATCACTAGTTTGTCAGCATCATCCTCGTTTGTCAGCATCATTCTTGTTCAAAAGCTGGCAGAGACATTAGGCAAATGGTCACCTTTGGGGGTTGGCAGCAAGGGCTGGGAGATGCCACCCTGCTTTAAAGCTTCTACCAGGGGAGCAAGCAGACAACTGAGGATGGTGCAGAAGTATCATGGGCAATACCAGAGCCTTCAGGGAATAGATGTACTAACAAGAGGACAGCAAGTGACAGCAGCACCAAACCCCAAGGACAGCTAAACGCCCACAAGAATAAATCTGACAGGGGGCAGCTTGCAGATCTGGCCATAGGAACTCAAGGGAAGGTGGCTGGGCATCACGCTGGCTACTCAGCAGAAGTCCCAACTCAGCCTACAACACTACACAAACTAACAAGATACCAGGATGTGTAATTAATATAATCAAGAACAGACCCAAAGTGGTGCTAATAGCTTTTGCAGAACCACAACGAGGAGACAGTGTGACAAGCAATGGAAAATTGAGATACAGCCTAAAGGCGGGAATGAGCCACAGCATCACCAAGAGCTTTTTGTGATAACACCGAGGTGGCTAGAGGAAGGGAGATCTGCCCTTGCTCGGGTGCTCTGTGGCCTGCAACCAGCGTGGCCCCCCCATTACCCCTGCTCCCCCTCCACCCACCCCACGGAGAGACTCACCGGCGGGGGAATCCAGCCTGCCGTCCTGCAGGAGGTCCTGCCACACCTCTCTACCCGATCCCGTGGGGTTGAATGCCGTGAGGTGGGTGACAGTCGTGCCAGCCTGGAGAAGGGAAGAGGATCATCAGGGGCTGGTACTTTTGAAGGGCAGATGCACACCCTACCCTCCCAACCTGTGGCGGTGGTGGTGTGCTCCTCCCCTTCACCCCCTGCTCAAGCCATAACCATCAGTGGGAGTTGTGATGAGTTCCTCCTGGACTTTGGGGGACGGCTGGCAACACAGCCAAAACACTGTCTGGAGTGGGGCCTAGATATTTCATCCCCATGTGAGTATCACTACAGGTCAATGGTCTTACTCTAGAAAGAGTGGACTGCCCAAGAGCCCTTTGAGCTCTCCTGTATGGCAGTGGGCTGCAAGCCAGGATCTCCCCTGGAGTGGGAACACTCCCTTAAGGTTAGTCTTTGAAGTTTAGGGATTCCTTGCCGCAACAGATTCTTGGTAAATGGTTAATAGCATGCTGAACTTTGAAATCTTAGCTAAGTGATATAAAGGATTGATTGCGCATATATAATCCTTTAGACATAAACCATAGACCAAGTCTGGGACTAGGATTGGACCCAGCCGCACCTAGACTCCTCTCTGAGAAGGAGTTTAGAAAGCAAAGGGGGTCCTTTTTGAACCTCATGAATAAGTGTGACTTTCTGAACCTCAGACTTTGTCTGACCCTGTCGTCTCTGCAAGAAATAACCAAGTGTGCCTTGCCATTGAATCTCGTAAAACATTGTCACATTCACTATCGAATTTTGTTAAATCACTGTTTTATATTAATAAATACTGCACTGCTTCTCTCTTGAGTGAGGTTAATCACTCCACCCACAACACAGCCCTAACAACTCTGGGACGTCACACTCACTCCCCGCACGCTGCCCAGCAATGCTCACTCCAAACCTACTTGCCTACTGTTCTGCAGGCTTCACCCAAAGCTTCTCTCCTGGCATCCACCCCCAGAGAGGGTGCCCTCAGGGAAATCATGATCCCACTTCTGTTCTGGCTGAGCAGAGGACCAGTGCTGACCCCAGCCCATCACCCACCCATCCTTTACCAGCTACCTAGAAGCAGGACCCCCACACTCAGCAGGGCTGTGGGAGACAGACCATGGGTGTCAGCCCTTTACCTTCTCCCGGGCAGAGATGGCAAAGGTGAAGGGGTTCACAGTTGTGCAGTGGTGCAGCAGGACTCCAGCAACCCGCTCCCCCTGCTTCTCAAAGGCGAAGGGCTCGTTCCAGTGACCCCCACTCCTGTCCTCCTTCGTTCCCGTGCCGTTCTGCAGGCTGAACATGATGGAGACGTCCACGTCCTCGTCCCTCCCGTTCTCCACCTCCCAGATGAACACTCCCACTGGCAGGCTGGAGTCCTGGCAGAGACAGACAACACTGTGCATAGGCCTGGTGACTGCACACTTGGCTGTCGGAGCATCGTTTCTCCCACTGCTGGGGAGACCGTGTGGGATGCAGTGGGAATAAGAGCACCAGGAACAACTTGGTTTTGAGTCATAGAATGGTTTGGGTTGGAAGGGACCTTAAAGATCATGGAGTTCCAACCCCCCCTGCCATGGGCAGGGACACCTCCCACCAGACCAGGTTGCTCAAAGCCCCATCCAGCCTGGCCTTGAATAACTCCAGGGATGGGGCATCCCCATCTTCTCTGGGCAACCTGTTCCAGTGTCTCACTACCCCCACAGTAAAGAATTTCTCCCTATTATCTAATCTACTTCTACCCTCTTTCAGTTTAAAACCATTACCACTTGTCCCATCACTACATGCTTTTGTAAAAAGTTCCTCCCCATCTCTCCTGTGGGCTCCCTTGAGGTACTGGAAGGCCGCTATAAGGTCTCCCTGGAGCCTTCTCTTCTCCAGGCTGAACAACCCCAACTCTCTCAGCCCTGTCCTCACAGCGAGGTGCTCCAGCACTCTGATCATCTTTGTGGCCTCCTCTGGACCCGTTCTAACAGGTCCATGTCCTTGCTGTGCTGAGGAGCTCCAGAGTGGTACTCCAGGTGGGGGTCTCACCCAAGCAGAGCAGAAGGGTAAATTGCCAAGCTGGGAATCAGCAGCAGAGAAATTTGGGGGACAGGCAAAACAAAATTCAGGTCACAAGCCCCTGGGCTAGCAAACCCCACACCGGGCAATACAGAGATGGAAAGCAGGGTTTAAGGCTCAGACAGGTGTCTCAGCAGCCGTCTGCTCAACAGGCTGAGACACGCTCACGTGCTCTGCTGGGGTAAGAGGAAGGTCAGGCATGTCGGCAGCGCAGCCCGCGCCCTCGCCCCGGGCTGGGAGTGAGCAGGAGCGGCGTGCGAGGAGCGGCGAGGCATCCTCTGCCGCCATTCCCAGCTTCCGCATTGCTGTGGGGGTTCCTCCTGCCTGGGAGCATTGCTGAGCGGAGACACCGGGAAATGCTGGGAAAGCCCAGCTGGGAAAGCCCGGCTAATAAGCAGCTCTTCCTTTGGGGATGGCAGGCAAAAGGCAGCTAAAACACGCTCAGGAACACCCAGCTGACAAACCAACCCACAAGTACAGGCCGAGCGTTTCCCAAAACGCTGCCACCGGATCCTCCGGGCAGTAAGGCCCCGGCTCTGGACTTGCCATTCCGGGTGGACAGGAGCTGTGATGGTCACAGGACAAACCCAAAGGCAGGGAACCAAGCTGTACAAAGAGTCAAAGCACAGGTCAGAAGGGAAAGAAGCAGCGGCCAGAGCTAAGCACAAGGAAAAAGGGAGAACCCTTCCAGCACCTACTCCTCCACGAGGGGCAAAGCCTTCCAGGGTCCTGTTGTTACACACCTGGCAGCTGGCACTAGGAACAGGGCCCTAGGACAGACCAGAGCACACTGGGAAAGAACATGAGCAAGGTGGCAAGCCCACTTGTCTTCAGGCAATGCTGAGCTGGGCAGGAGGGACAAGGAACTCCTCTACTGCATCATCCCCGGACGCACAGGCAACACTCAGGGGTCAAAGACTCACCAGCCCCAAGCCTCTGCTACCAATACAGGGCACACTAAGCATCACACAGTACAGCCCCGTCCCTGCCGTGCCAATCCCTTCCCCCTCCCACATCCCTGCCAACCTGCTCCATACAAGCCGTGCTGCTGCAGCGCAGTGTGGCCGGTGCTCCCATGGGACAGGATGCAACCAGCATGGAGCCATCATCTCCTTACCTTATAGTCATGGGGGATGACAGGAGAGACCTGGCGGCAAGTAAGCACCACTTTTTGCCCTGGGAGCTCATAGACCATCCAGGCACGGGGGTACAGGGCATGGTAGAAGGCATAGTGGCCACAGTAACCCCAGTTCCAGCCTTGCAGGGTGCTGGGTCTCTCCACAGACAAGACCTGCTGGTAAATGGTCTGCCCTTTGCACCGCAGGCACACCGTGAACTGTGGAAGAGAGGAGCACAGAGAGGGGGTGAGATGAGCCCAAGAGCAGATGTCCCAGCCACCCCGGCTGCTGTGGTGCTACTCACACCCCTCGCAGACCCCGCTGCACCTACCTGGTTGGCGATGACCGTTTCGTAGTGATAAATGCCAGGGTTCAGCTGCCAGCGGCAGAATTCACCCCGCCAGCCACGGGTGATGGTGCCTCCCCCGATCCCGCCCAGCGGACACCCTGGCAAGGAGACCAGAAATTAGCACCCCTGTTCCTGCCCAGGGTGGGATCAGACCTCCCCCATGCAACTCGGCTCTGCTCACACCCCCAAAAGATCCTTGACCCACTCCCACCCGGTAGCACGTTGGCAGCCCCACGTGAATCTCTGCCCAACCAGCACACTGGGCATTGCACCACCCCAGCACCCAAACTGGAGGCTGACCATAGATCTGCTGCAGAGGAACGGCACACAAGAGGTCAATGAAGGCAGGCTTCTTCTCTATGCGGGTCTTCTTGTACCACCACCTGAAGTATCTGCAAAGGAAAGAGAGGTATGAAAGACAGGACCAGGCATCACCGTCACTGCCCAGGACACGACCAGTACATGTTGCAACCTCCCCTCTTGTAGAGATGTACCATGGAAACTTGTGTTCCAGGCCACAAGGGGTGGTAGCCCCCAGCATCCACCTGCAGCACGTATCGGTCAACAGACACGAGCAGGCAGAGCTCATGCAGCTCAGGGTGAAACGAAGAGCTCTAATACTCGAGAGCAGGGCTCCCTGCTCATGCAGGGGCACGAGGCTTTTCCAAATGCCCATGGAGAAGTGTGAACGCACACAAGGACCACCACTGCCACCACCACATCCACGCCTGGTAGGGTACGTCCAGCTAAGGAAAGTCTGGGAGGTGAGGCACAAGCCCAGAGAAGCCATACGCTGCTCCAGGGACTTGGGCCTTGCTCTTACAGAATCACAGAATCTTCTAGGTTGGAAGGGACCTTAAAGATCATCTTGTCCAACCGTCAACCTAACTGACAAAAATAGACACTCACACAACAAACAAGGAGCATCATCACTAAACCATACCTCCCAGCACTTCATCGACCAGTCTTTTGAACACCTCCAGGGATGGTGCCTCAACCCCCTCCCTGGACAGCCCATTCCAATGGCTGATAACCCTTTCAGTGATAAAATCTTTCCTAATATCCAGCCTGAACCTCCCCTGGCGCAACTTGAGGCCATTTCCTCTTGTCCTGTCGCCTGTGACTTGAGAAAAGAGACCGATCCCCATCTCTCTACACCCTCCTTTCAGGGAGTTGTAGAGAGCAATAAGGTCTCCCCTCAGCCTCCTCTTCTCCAGGCTGAATAGCCCCAGCTCCCTCAGCCTCTCCTCATAAGACTTATTCTCCAGACCCCTCCCCATCTTTGTCGCCCTTCTCTGGACCCGCTCCAGCACCTCAATGCCTTTTTTATGGTAGGGGGGCCAAAACTGGACACAGTACTTGAGGTGAGGCCTCACCAGTGCCTCTTCCACCTCCACATCGTCACACACAGCCCTGCCACATCCCACTGCCATGTCCCCGGGGGGAGGACAGGGTGGGGGGACAGGTGGCACGGGCCAGCCTTACCCCGGAGGGAGGTGATGCTTGCTGTCTACAGCTGGCAGGATCCTGGTGCAGTCAGGCACAGCCCATCAGATAAATTTCTCACCCAAAGGCCTGGGAATCGAGACACCCAAACAGGGGCACACCTGCAGCTGGGTGTGCCGGCACCACTCCGGGCAAGAGGAGCAGGGCTGGGCTCCCAGTCGGCGCCCGTAAAGGACGGGCTTTGGCTAATGAACCGCCCCAAGTTAAATCTTCCACACGGCGACAATTAGCCTATGGAAACCAGCTACGAGACCAGAAGAGGCTGCTGAACTTCCCCCCTGCAAGTGAACAGACAGGCAATACCCAACCGGTGGCTCCGCGGCGCTGGGTGCCAGGAGGGTGGTGGTGGGGCAACACAAGCAGCCCCCACGGTGGGCAACATCCCCGAGCCACCTGCAGGCACCGAGGCCATACTGCTGAGAGGAGAAGACCACCCTAACCGGGAGCTCACTGCCTGTCCTGCTCCAGCAGCTCAAGGGACGGAGAGCCCAGGGGGTGGACAATAGATGAACACTAATCCCACAGGACGTGCACCCCCAGCTTCATGGGGGCAGCAAGGGGGAGTGTCTCTTCCACAACACCCCCTGCTCCAACACACTCCTCTCCACCAAAAACAACTCACACTTGCCCTTTTGACTGGACCTTTATTCACCAACATCTAAGGTCACCAAGATCCCTCTGAGGGTGACATTTTCCAGGCTGCAGTCCCACGGGACGGAACTCACAGCCTGCTCCCCATTCCCGCGTACTCACCTTCGCCTTGGACTGTTTTAAGGGCATTTCGCCTGCAGAGGTTCCAGGGCACCACGAGAACCAGCCTGTCCTGCATGACCGCCCCGAATCAAGGCCCTGCCGCTATCTCCCAGCTACATCTGCTGCAACTGCTCTTCTCCCAGCTGAGGCAGCCCCGGCTTTTACACTGCAGAGGCGAGGTTTTTGGCAGCGTCCTCTCTCTCTCAAGGAAATAATTTATTTATTTTTTTACTTTTCACCCCCCCCCCCAACCCACCGTCAGGAAACCAACCCAGCTGCTTCCCCAGCAGGTTTCTGGCGACAGGAAAATAAGGTGCCCAGGTAGAGCGGCTACAGCACCGCCCTGCTTTCTAGGAGTAGGGGAGTTTTGGGATTTACAGCTGGCCACTGCCTGAGCTCCTTTGCCATCTCAATAGCAACCTCTTCCCCTGTCTGATTCTCCCAAAATCACGCAGGCCAAGAAGAAAAGGTGGACCAATGCCTGGTTGCTGGCTACTAACAGCTCTCCCAGGCTTGCAGAATAAGCAGGACAAAGTCTCTGTCTTCTGCAGCACCAAGAGCCCTGCCAGGGCCAGAGGGCATTTCTTTCCCTTACAGCTGGCAGCAGAATTAAAACCTGTCCAGACACCACCCAGCCATTCTGGATCCGTGCCGTGACCCTCTCCCAAGGCACACCAGCCACCTCTGCAGGAACCTGCCTGCACCACCAGCCCCAGCACCCGCTGCTGAGGGTCTCCCCATGAAGGGCTTACCCCGACCAGCTCTGAAGAACAAAGATCCCACCCCAGGACTGTCAACACCTCCAGCCACACCAACTACAGCAGGGGCTAGTGCTGCAGGAGAGGACACCCATCAGCCAGATGTTTAACTCCACACAACACCACCTCAGCTCAAGATGTGCTGGCTCCTCTGTAGGTCATAGTCCTCCTCAGCCAAAGACGTGCTGCAACCCTGAGGTGCTCCCAGCCGTCTCGTACAGGCTGGGTACCTTGTACAGGAGGTACAAGCACCTGCACCAGGTGACTTTGTACTTGATGCACCAAGCCATGCCAGATTTTGAGAGCACCCCTGGAATGGGTGCCCCCAACAGCAGGTCTGCTGCTCATCACAGGTCATTTGGGAAAGGGGACACCAATCTACAGGATTCCAGATCCATGGGTCATGCTGTGAGGGACAGAGCTCCAGGTTCCTCTTGCAGCACCGGCACCCAGGTTTGAGCCAGCTGACCGTCTCCACCAGATGGACGCAGGGGTGCCCACCAACGCCAGGAGCACACAGCCTCCCTCACATCCCTTCCTCAGCCAACACCACTGCCCTCAGGCTTTAATTCAAACCCACACAGGTATTTCTCACTGCCCTGGCCCTTCCTCTCCACCACTCTCTAGGCCAGAGTCTCCTTGCAAGGAAGCTTTGCCCTGCGCGAGTAGTTTTGAGATGACAAACAAATTAACCTCCTAAATTTGCACAGGGGAAGACGAAGCACTTTGACTTTAAGCTTCTTGCTTTTCCCTAGGACTGATACAGGCCACTTCCATCCCGAGACCCCCGTGAGAACAGGCCAGGGGTGACCTCCCCAAACCGTCACGGAGGCGACCACCTCTTCTCCCCACTTGCCCCACCAGAACTTCATGCTTTCCCAAGGGCTCAGCTCATCCCCAACCTGCCGCGGCGGCTTTTCCAGCAGCCTTTATCTCCAGCGCACGACCCACGCTCTCCCTTCCCCGGTGCCCAGGCTCAGGCTGGGATGTCTCAGGTCAGACCGGCACGCCACGCACCCCGAAGCGGCCCGCTATCTGCCCCTCCATCAGGCTTTGCAGGAACCAGCTTTGCAAGCAGCAACCTCCAAGGGCATCGAGCAGGAAGGGGGGAAAAAAACCAAAAAAACAACAAAAAAACCACACACACACACACACAAAAAAAAAGCCTCAATAAAATGGAGGTAGGTGATAAAAAGAGCAAGCACAAGGAAATAAATCACACCGCCATGGGTTTCAGCCCGGTGGGTACACAAACACCGCCGGCACCCGGGCGGCAGTTCCAAAGGTTAAAATAACACTGCTGTTCCCCACGCGCGATCTTCCTGGGTACTTCCACCTCACCCTTCAGGCAAAGTCAGGGAAGAACCCCCCCGCCCCCCCCGACTCCTAAACCTGCTACAGCCCCATAGCATTTAAAAAAAAAAATTTAAAAATAATATTAATAAAAAACATCCTCCCAATTATCCTCTAGTTTAATCCCCATTTGCCGAGTGGGTGCCTTATGCCAAGGGCTGAGGACCCGGCGCTGGCCAGGGAAGAAGATGAGGCGCAGGTGGCCACCAGCCGCGCCTCCCGGGGGCGGGAGATGGGAGCCCACCCCACACCCCCCGTCCCAGTACCGGTACGATGCCCCAAACCCTCCTCGGTTTTGGGGATCCCGAGCGCGGACGGCTGCCCTTGCCGCCCAGTCTGCCCCAGCGCTCCCAGCGCCGGCGCCAGGCAGGCGGTGCGGGAGGAGAAGCGGGGCCTTCCGTGACCCGCCGCGCTCCACCGGGGGCACGGCCG
>NW_015090963.1:1965383-1986294 GCF_001431845.1 Calidris pugnax | reverse complement strand
CGGCGCCTCCGCCGAGCGGGCGTCCGGAAACCGGGACCCGCCCCGCCGCCGGCGCCACCGGCCAGCCCGAGGGCTCCCGGCCGAGCGGCGCCCGAGCGTTCCCGAGCGCTTCCGAGCCGAGTCCGACCTCTACCGAGCTGCGCCCGAGAGTTTCCGAGTTGCGTACGAGCGTTCTCGAGCTGGGTACGAAGCGTTTCCGACTGGCGCCCGAGAGTTTCCGAGCGCTGCCCGAGAGTTTCCGAGTGGCGCCCGAGCGGGCCCCGAGCGGCGCTGAGCAGGCCGGGAATGCGGCTGAGGGGAAGCCGGGCCTGTAGCATCGCGGGGCGGCGAGTGAGGCTTGTGTGGGGCGGTGAGTGGGGCCGAGGTGGCCTAGAGGGGGGGATGCGGGGAGGGGTGTGCGGTCCCGTGCCCCCTCTCTCCTCCGGTGTGTGTTTACGGCTGTGTGTCTGCGGTCGGGGCCTCCCCAGAGCTCCCCCCCCCCACCCCCGTTTGTGGCCGTCCCTCAGCCCCTGCAGTATGTCCTGACACCCCTGGGTCTGTGAGGGGCTGAGGAGGGGAGGGGGAGGTTTATGTGTGTGTGTGTGTGTGGGCAGGGCAGTGTGTGTTTTCCTTTCGAGTCTGTGTGTCTATGTCTCAGTGTGTAAGGCCGGGCTGTCCCTGACCCCTATACGTGTCCATGTACTGTCTCTAGAGCTGGGGCTCTCCCTGACCATCCCCTGTACATGAGCCCACCCTGGCTGTTGCCATTCCCCTCTCTCTCTGCCCACTCTCTGTTGTTTTGGTTTGTTTTTTTTCTGTTGGCAGGTGTGCAGCAGGGCTGTCCAAGCCATGATCGAGGTGTTGGCCAAGCTGGGCCGTGGGCCCGTCTTCCTGGCAGGGGAGGTGCTGGAGTGCGTGATCACCTTCACCAATCCCTTATCGGCCTCATCTACCTCCGCCAGCAGGTACGACAGCCTGTGCTGGTGGGGCATTCTGTGCGTGAACCCTCAAAGTGTCTGGGTCCCTCCAGAGGAAACAGCCCTCCTTCCCTCCAGAGCAGCCCAATGTAATCATGGTTGGGCAATGGTGCCAGCTCAGCCCCTGATGACTTCCCGACCTGAGGTACTCCCTTAAGGGTGCTTTGTTCAGGGGCTCTGTGAGGGCTGAAAAGGAGGTGATTATTCTGGTTTTCTGCCCCCAAGAAAGAGGTGAGAAAAAAGGTATGCAGTTAGAGATGCTCTTAACTGCCCCTCAGGTGAGCCCCTAGTGACAGGGTTACTGGCCGAAAATGAAGCCAAACTGGCTGTTAAAACAGGATATCTAGTCACACCAGGGTGACAGGTGTGGGCAACATCCAGGCAACGTCATTATTTCCTACGTTTGTGGAAGGAACTCTCTCTGTCCAGCAGTGCACTGACGTATCAGTGTGATCCCTGCCTCCAGAACTGGCAGGCAAAGGGACAAGCGCTGTCTAGAGTCAGAAAGAGGCAGCATTTTCTGTGAGCCAGCCTTTGAGCGCTGAATTGCCCCTTATCGTTACTGTGCCCAGAATAGGTGTTGAGGAAACGTGAGAAGATGGGAGCTCCCTATGTTGGCTCACAGGGGGTGACTCCACAGCATGAGGAGTCACCCAAAGCCTCCACGTCCGCTGAGTGTGTGGCCTAGTCTGAGTCTCCAGGGGGTGGAGAGTGCTTTCTCATCTTGAGCCCTTTTTGGGAAGAGCCAGTTTCCAGCCCTGTCATGTTCAGCATCTTTTCATCACCAGTACACGTTTCACATATGATTGTTACGGTGGACCCGCTTTCAGTGCTTGCAGTCTTGGCAGCAGCAAATCAGGCTCTTTTATTACCTCTGTAGGGCTTCTTTGTTTATTGCCTTCCTTAGCTTTCCATCCTGGAAGGCTTCCTGGTTCCTCTGGCCTGCTGAATTCAGCTTTCAAATTCAGCTGTGGCATAAGCATCTAGTTTTCTGGAGTTTTGTCTTGTGTACTGACAGTGCTGGTTTTCCCAGTTCGGAAATATGTGGGACTGCAAAGGTAGCAGGTGGAGCAGTTTTGGAGGTTCGCAGCGCGGTTACAGGAGCTTCATTTGGGGACTTCAGGTGTGTCATGGTCTGTAGGAAACTGCCTCTTAGAAGAAGAAAAGCTTTTAAACTAAAAAAGCAGGTGACCAAACTGATGAGACCCAGCTAAGTCATATGAGTGACAACACCAAATAGATTGGTGGTTTGGAAATTGAAGCTGTGGGTTGCATAAAGGCAGGCGCCAGGTCAAAGCACAGTCACTGCAACAGGCAGACAGACCTGTTGGGGACTGGAAGCTTTCAGGGCTAGTAAAAGCTGTGGCGCAGGTGGGAGGACTGAGAGGCATGCAGTTCAGGCACAGGGACAGAACTGGCAGGCAGTAAGGAATTGGCAGAAAGCAAATTTTCTTGTGGTGTACAAGGCGTACAGGAAACAAAGCTCTTCTGCCCAAAGGCTGCATGGAGCGCAGCCCTCGTGGGCTACGGGAGTTGTGGGGGGAGGTGAGAGAGGAGGGAACTGACGGTCAGCACCAGAGCAGGATCTTCCCACATCCTTTCCAGCTGGACAAGCCAGGTCTGCTGGTAGGAAGGCATGTGCAAATTTTGTTTGGGCATCAAGTTAAAAAAAGAGGACAATCCAGTGGCATATTGTTAGGCGATACTGAAAACAAATGAGGGGGGAAAAAAAGGTTAAAAATACAGTCTTTGAAGGTACTGTAATCAGGCTAAACATACATAAAATTAGTAAACATTGTCTTTTATCAAGAGCCTTCCTCTGTTTCCATAAAGCTCATAGCTTATGACAGAAAAACTTAGGGCAGCCCTTATGGGAAGGCCTTTTGAAGATACAGAATTGCATTTGTGAGGATAGAGGTAACTGGGTAGAGTAAGCGATGCGTGTTTGGGTAAAGTCAGCCAGCACATACAGAGATCAAATATCCCATTATTAGTCAGCTGAAACGAATGCAGCACGCCTTTCTCTCTGGTTCGTCTAGAAGTTTAACTGCTCTGATGTGTCACGTCGAGAGATACTCATGTGCCACCAAAAATCCCTTTGCCGTCCCTGTGCCATCTAAAATTCTGGTGTCAGTGCTTACTAATCAGATCATGACGTTAGAAAACAGCAGAGGAACCATACACTGGCTAAATTAGCAAGACTGTTATTGAAATAAAAAATAGATGAGTGTTTTGGAAACTGTAAGGTTGTCAGTAATGCCATGGGAAATGCCCTGTGAAATGGCTGAGGCCGTAGTAGAGTCCAAACCATAAGACTATTTTTCATGCTGGATGCAACCAGTTCTCGTGGCTGTATAGGTTGGGCAGCAAACTTTTGCCTCCCCTATAGCCCTTAGTGAATGTGTTGCATTATGAGGAGAAGCCAGGTCTGTATGAAGGACCCAGAAGCATCCTCCTCTGGTTTGAGACAACCAGAAGTTGAAGTTCTTGAGAGGGACAGTGCTGTGGGGAGGAAGCATGTGTGTCCCCTGCCTGCCCCGAGGAGTGTTGAGCTTGGGGCAGCCAGGTGCTGTGGGCATGGATGGCTGAACCCAGGCTGCAGATAGTTGCTGCTTTTGAGCCTGGCCGCTTCCCTGATGGTTGTGTTATTGCTGGAGGTGCCTCAGAGTGCCAGTCCCTTCATGCTTGCTGTAATCTGGGTTTAGAGCACTGACACGAGTGTTGCTCTTCTTTGCTCTCAGCGAGATGCTGGCGTGGGCCAGCGCCCAGATCCACTGCCAGTTTCACACCAGCGAGAACCGGGTGGCGCTCCCTCCTTCCGACGGCAGCAAGCACGACGTGCAGGCGGAGAACGAGACTGTCTTCGTCCCCAACAGAGGTGAGTGTGACCCCAGGTAGGGACAGTGAGAGCACAACCGGCAGGGGTCAAGCACACCATAATGTGAGAGGAACACACGTAGCAATGAGCAGGAAAGCCGTCTTGCTTTTGCTGTGTGATGCCCTGGTGATGGCAGCTGCAGGACCTTGTTGATACTGAGATCATGTTGGTGGTAGCTTGAAGTAAGACTTGAGGGTTATCTTTTCAGCTGTTCTGGGAACGTCTTGTGATCTGACTGGGGCATGAGATACTTCCTTCTCAATCCCTTCTCCTCCCGACTTGTCCCTGTGAGGATGAGGCCTGGCTGGCCTCCCCATGTTGAGTGCCCCCTGAGGCTGGGCAGCATTCAACATGGTTCTTCTTGTCTTCCAGGAGAGCGGGGTCAGTGTATCCTGTCCACTCCACCAAAGATTCTCTTCTGTGACTTGCGACTGGATCCCGGGGAATCAAAGTCCTGTGAGTCCTGTCTTCTCCTCCCTTGCTCAGAGAGCTCGCCTCTGGGGAGCCCCGCTCTCCAAGCTGAGTTTGTGGACCTGAGTGCTGCAAGTGGGAGACCCTGGTGCTCGTGGAAGGCGAGGTGCTTCGGTGGGAGCATGAGTGCTGAGGAACTGCTGCATTGTCCTGACTCAGTTCTCCACCGTATAGGGCTGTGTACTGTACTGTGTCCCTCAGTCCTGCTTCTGGCCCATGTCCTTTGCTGCGTGTCTGTTGTCTAGCTGCAAGGCAAAACATTTTGAAGTACCTGGCTGCAGCTGAAGGTAACAGTTACACACACCTGCATTTCCTTACCTGTATTTCCTCAGCCACACTGGAGTATTCTTGGGATTTAGGCTGACATCCTCTGAATCCATGCTTCCCTTTCTGGTTGTGGTTGTCCTGGAAATCATAGAGTCTTCTGCCTGTTCTTGTTTTCCTGCTCTAAAAGCGAGCACTGCTCGTCTGCTCAAAGCTGTCTGTGTCTCCAAAGCCCTCAAATGTTGTCCTTCCAGTTGGTCCCCTTTGAGCTCTCCTTCAGCGCTACTTTCCCTTTTGCTGTTTTGAGAAATTACCATTCTTTTCACAAGGAATTTGCAGCAACTTGTTTTCATTATTCCAGGCAACAACTTCTACCTTCTACTGAGTAGGCAGTTGTGAAAATACAAGTATGTGCTGTTGTCTCTTGGCTGGTGGCTGTGTGACCCAGTCTGTCGGTTTGTGTCAAGTCTCCTTTGTGGTCCAGTGGCAGTGTAACATTAGGTGTCGCAGGCTGCGTGTGGACACCTTCCTCGGGTTGTCCTAGGGATCTGCTGGAAATAATTGGCAGAGATCTCTCAAGTCACAGAGCCAAAGGAGAGGCAGTGCCAGTGGCGGAGGGGTCTGTGCTGGAGCACTGAGCTCTGGGGAGGTGAGAGCAGAGCTGTAAGACCAAGGAGCTGTGGGCTGTGCCATGCTGGTTTTGAAGTTGGCATCTCCTGCCTTTCTAAGCTTGGAGGGGCCTGAGTGGAAGGAAGAGTGGACAGGGTGAAACCAACCTGGCTTGGGTAGGTGGTTAGTGGGGTGGGGCAGTGCTGTCTGGGGTTGTGTCCCCTAAACTGCAAAGCCTATCGCCGGAGCACGTTTAGTTATTTACTTACTATTCTGTAGCAGCATGAGGGGGAAAGGAGCTGGCCCTGCTGCATCACAGCCAGGGTCCCCTATGCTTTCTGAAAGGGGCCGTGCCAGGGATGAAGAGCAGGCAGAAATCTCAGCTGCTCACCTGAGGCTCACCTGGATTCTCCTTCACTCCTGGCTGCTGGCAGGTGTGGAGCTGGAGCATCTGTTTCCCCAGAGCAGGGGGAAGCCCCTTTTTTCCTGGAGTGTCTCGGGCAGGTTCTGGGAGAGCAGATCTGGGAGAGCAGTGACTAACAGTCCAACCTCTAGGTGACTGGGATGGATTGAGAGGACTTCCTTGTCTGCTGGCTTTGCAGGCAGGAGCTGTTCAGCTGCCAGCTAAGCTAGGGAGTCTGTCCTTCCCAGTGATGTGTGTGTCTGTCCACTCTGCCACTGGGTGACACTGGCACAGGCAGCCTGCATCTGCCTTGCACATGGATGCAGCTCCATAGGAAGGACACAAAGTCTTCTACACTTTAAAGGTTCCTTGGCCATATGCCACAGCCTTTCCCCTTGGTTGTGTGACGCACGTGTCCATTGTGTGTGTCACGCGCGATGCCGCTGCGTGTGGCACTGGGCTTTTTAGCACAGAAACCCCCGTGTCACAGCCCCAGCTCTGCCAGGCTGCTCGCACCGATCCCGTCAGCCTGCGGTGCCGCTCCTCTTATGCGAGACTACTGCTGGCACGCTCGCAGATCATTCCTGGGGGCTCCTGCCAGCTCCATGGAGGCAGAGCTAGAGCTGTGTGGGTGTGTATCTTAATTCTTCATTTCCTGTTTTTCAGAAGTTTTGAGTTTAGCTGCACAGTTTGGAAAGGCAAAAAAAAAAAAAAAACCAACCGAGAAATCTTAATTCTGCTTCAGCAAAGTACTATGTTATTAAAGCGTAGCCAGAGCTGGCACATAGAGCTGAGGTTGTATGAGGCTGTCTCTTGATAAAATGCCTTGTTTTCAGTTGCTGACCAATATCTTATTCCCCAATATCTGCCCTTGTTATGGTGCCTATATATTGGAGTTGACTCACCTCCCATCCCTTTGACATGTTGCCCAGACTGAGCTCTTTAAATTTGTCACCAAAAAACATTTTTTCAAGCCCTCAAGTCATTTCTGTGGCTGTCTCTGCCTCCTCTCTGGTTTTGTAATACCTTTAAATATTTGGTAGATCACAGAGAGGGGCGGAAATGGAAGAAGCCTGGACACAGGCTGGGAGCCCAGCCAGAGGGTACAGCGGGTGGGTAAGGAAGACATCTGTAGCACCAGGAATGTGCTTCCTTCTGGGATGTGCATGGAAGCTGGGACTTCCCGAGTCTCGGCATTCCTGTCCCAGGTAGCAAACAGCCTGTCTTCCTTGGGTGGTGGTGGTCTGCGCTCAGATTGTCCTCACTGGGCATGAAGGTCTTTGTGAGCAGTCTTGTTAAGCCTAGTACAGAGGTTACAGCAGTTTGCTTCCTTCCTCAGAAATACCTGATTTTCCTCCCTGTCAGGACAGTTGTCAGCTTTATCTGCACCCCAGCCGTGTGTCTTAAGGTGTGACAAGCTAGCGGATGCTACTAGCACAGGCTTTTTTCTTCCTTCCAGTTCTGTTATTTTAAATCTAGAAGTTATATTTAAAATGTAACCCTAGCTTTTAATCTTAAGCCTCAATGTTTAGGATGTGCCAGACATGGGGAAGGATCTGTGGTTTCACAGCAGGATGCTGCCCTTCCTCTGGCAGGGTGTATCTGCGTCACGGTGGGCAAGCCAGAGAGGTGGAGACTTTCCACAGTTCACTGTTTGCGCCTTTCTTATTATACAGCGTGCGGTTTGGGAAAGCTGTAGAAGTGTTCACGCTGCGTTGAGAAGCGTTGGGGTTTGTGTGGTGGCCAAGGGGCTTCGAGAGGGCTGAATGTGATGTGAGGCCAGGCCCTGGCATCTCAGAGGTCTTGGAGTCAGAGGCTTTGTGGTCTAAGTCATCAGTCTGTCAAGGGGGATACGCCACAGGTTGTTGGGAAGGTCTCTTAGTTGTTTCTTGGCCATTTAGGCAGAGTGCTTCAGAGAAAAACACAGGAAGAAACTAATTTTTGTTGCTGAGTTTGGGGTTTGTGTAAAGCAAGCATCAAAAGAGGCATGAGGTCTTGGTCTGCCACATGGGGCTGAGCCCCAAGGAAACCACAGCATGTGACTGCACCCTGAAAGCGGTGTCCGAAGGAAGTGCGCGGAGGCAAATCCAGGTTGAACTCGTGATGAGTAAGTTTAGCCCTCATGTGTTTGTGTTCCTGAATTTTACATCTCTCACATTCCTCTGAGGCAGAGTTTGTGTGTGTGGTTGTATGTGCTGGAAGCGATGCCTGGGGTGATGGCGCATGTGATGTGAGGAGCAGTTGCGCTGGTGCAGGGCAGCTGGGGATGTGGTTGGCCCTCTGTGAGACAGCGGAGATGGCAGAAAGCACCAGGCACTGTCCCTAGCTCAGCCCTGCTGCGGGTCCTAACCCTGGGTGCAGGGAGCCTGTGAGAGACAGCTCCAGGAGCTTCCTTTTGGCCTTGGAAAGCGACCTTTTCGGTGCTCCTTGCAGATTCGTACTGTGAAACGCTGCCCATAGATGGCCCTCCCTCTTTCCGGGGACAGTCGGTAAAGTACGTGTACAAGCTGACCATTGGCTGCCAGCGTGTCAACTCCCCCATCAAGCTCCTGCGTGTGCCCTTCCGTGTCCTGGTGCTGCACGGTAAGGCCACACACTGCCCTCCCTGCAGACACAGGCCCAGCTGCACCCTGCCTGGCTGACACTCTCGCCTTTTCCCCAGGGCTCAAGGATTACCAGTCCTCACAGGATGAGGCTGTTGCGCCCTCAAACCCCTTCCTGGAGGAAGAGGAAGGCTTGAAGAAAGACTCACACCTGGCGGACCTGGCAACAGAACTGCTCATGGTGGCCACCTCCCGACGCAGCCTGCGTAGGTCATATTCCCTGCTTGAACCTGCTGTCCTAACCCGGGTGTGAAGCACAACTCGGGGCTCACCACAAAAATCTCTCACTGGCAAACCCAAGCTATGACTGAGGCTGTGGAGCAGCTCCATCAGAGCCTGCTAGGGTCAGAGATTCCCACGGACTCCTCCCTGCTCATCTCAGGCTTTTCCTCATTCAGCCAGAGAGCCCCCCTCTCCCCAGCATATCACAGCTAGCATGTGGTTTGCTCTTGCTCACTGGAGGCGTTTCCCAAAGGGAATGCTGCCTTCAGGGCCTGTCTTTGACACCCAAGCAGCAGGCGTGTCTGCAGGGCTCTGTGATTAACCCAGAGAGTGGGTTAATGTATGAAGCGTGTGTGGAGGAAAGCCTCATCCCGTGGCAACCCCTTCGCCCCCCTCTTGTTTCTCCACAGACCTGTATAACATCAGCAACACTCGTGGGAAGGTGGGGACATTCTGCATCTTTAAGACCGTGTATAAGATAGGAGAGGATGTCATTGGGACCTTTAACTTTTCAGAAGGAGACATCCCATGTCTGCAGGTCAGTGCTGGCTTGGGGTTCACTGTGGGGAGAGGCAGGGGTTTGGGGTAGGGGAGAGGGAGAAGGGATTGGGGTGGCACTGGGCTGCTGTGGGGTTTCTAGTGAGGGTTTCTAGAGGGACGCAGCTGAGCTCTCCTTGGGGTGTGAGGTAGGGAAGGGCTCCAGTTCTGAGCTCACTTGGGAAAGGGAAGCCCTGGGGCGTTGTGTCAGGTGTGTGTGAGTGTGTGAGAGCGAGCACCCTGCCGATTGCCCTGCAGTTCTCAGTGAGCCTGCAGACAGAGGAGAGCATCCAGGAGGAGTTCCAGCGCCGGCGAGGGCAGCCGGGCGCCTTCAGCACGCATGCCCGCCATCAGGAAGCCTGCCTGCACACAGCACAGAGCAGCTTCAGCCTGCCCATCCCGCTCAGCTCTACCCCAGGATTCACCACCAACATCGGTTAGTGGCCACCAGGGAAGGGACCAGCTCTTGCTGGCCTCCACAGTCCTCCTGCCATGTCCCCAGCCCTGCCTTCACTACCCTGCAGGGCTGTGTCAGGTGGAAGGGAGCTGGCCTGCATGAGTGGGCTTATTTCCTTGTCCCCTTGGCAGGACAGCCAGAGCTGAGACAGCTGCTGTCCCCATACCTTGTGGTGTTTGCTTCTGACCTCTCTCTTGCCCACAGTGTCCCTGAAGTGGAGGCTGCACTTTGAGTTTGTGACCTCCGGGGAGTCGGCGGGGACTTGCTTGGTTCGTGGGAGCCAGTCAGAGGCCGTCACCTGGACTGGGGTGGAGCAGATCGAAGTGGACACTTTCAGCTGGGACTTGCCCATCAAAGTCCTTCCCACCAACCCTATCTTGGCTTCCTACGTGTCTCAGTTCTCCAGCACCAACTCCATCACCATCTGAAGTGGGGAGAGCTGGTAGGGACCTGCGGTGCTACCAGTGGGAATGATGGGCAGGACTGTCACCACCGTGCTGCGGGGCACAGACCCACTGTCCCCTTGAGTTCATCCATGGTGCCCAGGTGGGCACTGGGCAGGTCTGTCCTGTCTGTGGGTGGAGGAGCACTCCCCTTCCTGCGGTGTCTTCTGCTTCAGCCATCAGCCTGGAGCCAGACCCTTCCTGCCTGGGTGAAAGCGTGAGTCCCAGCACTCAGTGAAAGTAAATCTGCCTCCCAGGAAGGGCCTCACCTGCCTTTACCCCATGAGGGGCTTCCAAGAAAAGGCCTAGCCCAGGGAAGGGAGAGGGGAACTCTTCAGCAAAGCCCCATACCAGCCTTGGGTGAAGGCCGTGCCCCTACAGAGAGACGAGGTCTGGCAGACCTCCTCCCCACGAGCAGAGGAGGTCTGGCATCCAGGTGAGGCTTGCTGGCCACCTGGGCCAGGTGGAAGCCTGTTCTCCTGCCCCAGCAGGCATCCTGCCTCTTGTGAGGGGTGTCCTATGTGCACAGCCCGGTGTCCCCACTATCCTCACCCAAAGGAGGCAGGTTCTGGCAGGCCAGCCCTGTGCTCCTGGGACATGCTGGTGTCCTGGACGCAACCATGTGCTGTGGCAGCATGATGGTGGAGAAGGACTGAGCACCTGGGCTGTTCTCTGCCTGCGCTCCTGGCCGCAAAGGCATCCTGCTGGTCTCGGGATCCTTGGGGAGCTGGACTGAACATGTGCTGTATGTTCAGGAACTGGGGTGGAGGTCTCCCTGCTCAACAGCCAGCTCCCAGTTTTCTAGCAAACCTTTCAAAGAATTTTCCTCTTTGCATGGAAATCTAATAAAACATCTGATTGTGCAGAACTTGGCTTTCCCAAGAGCCTTATTCCCATACCCTTCCACCCTTCCCCATGGTGGACGCAGCCCACCCGGCATGACAGTGACAGGCTGGAGACCTCCTCTTTGTTTAATATCTTTTATTGCAAGAACAGAAACATCTACACAAGGCTCTGCACAACACAGGCATGGCACCGGCTGGGGCAGGGCTGCCAGGGCGGCCGGCTCCACCCTGGCACACGCAAATTGCTTCTGCTTCCTGAACCCCGGGCAGGGCACCCAGCTCCCCTCCCTGCTCCCCTGCAGCTGGGATGGGGACCTCCACTGGGGACATCTTCCGGTGGTCCCCCCCAGCTCTGCCCCCTGCCCCGGGCTGGCTCCATTGCAGTGTTGCCCAGGGCCAGTCTGCAGTGCCGGGGATCCCCTCCGGCCCTGGGAGCTGCAGGAGCAGGGGCATTAGTGGTTCCAGAGATGGGTTGTTGCCCCTCATGCTCCGGGGCAGAGAAGGGGCTGGCCAGGGTGCTTCCCAGCCAGCTCCCAGTGGCTGCCGTGCAGGGGGACGGGGGTCTTGGTGGGAGGAGGGAGCTGCTTGGCTCAAGGCTGGATGTGGGAGTACAAGACCGCAGAGATGTGGGACAATTTGATCCCGTACCCTGCATCTGGATGTTTCTTGCCCACCTGGGAAGAGATCCGGTGGGATCTGCCTGCCCGTGGCGCTTAGGGCATCTCATGGGGAGGGGTCCGTGGCTGGGTTCAGGAAGCTGCTGGAGGAAGCAAAGCCGTGCCGTGGCGGCGTTAGGGTGTGAACGTTAACTCGGTACCATAGTGTGCGGATAGTGGTTTCCCTCAAAGGTGGCAGCAGTGACGTCTCTACGGGACGGGGCAGGCCTGGAGCATGCGGGAGGTGTGCTCTGGAGGAGGGAGGATGATGCAGGGGGCAGGGGGGTGTGGGGTGGGACACGGGGTGCCACCAAGCCTCTATCTGCTCAGCCCCGCGCCCAGCACCTTGTTGCTGAGCGGCTCGGGGGTGCCGGCCGAGCCCCACTCGTGCTCCATGCTCTTCACGCAGGGCAGGCTGGGGTTGGCCTTCTGCACCACCGAGATCTGGCAGGTCTGCGAGTCGTAGTGGGCCTCGCACCAGTCGGGGAAGTCGATGGGGTGCTGGGTGCTGTGGGAGAGGGCACGATGCTGTCAGCTCCCCCTGATCCATGCCAGGGGGTTGCTGGCAGGGCTGGGTGGCTTCCTCCTCTGCCAGCGTGTCTTCCAGGACAGATTGGGCCACCAGCTCCTGGCATCTCGCTTTTGGCTTCCCAGCTCACCCCACCACCCTCCGTGCCCTGCTGGGCTCCTGCCCACCTCTGCCCCTTGCCACCAGACCTCCTGGCCGTGGCAGGGCAAGCGTCACCCCCTCCCGTCACCCCTCTGCCCCTCACTCACGTCTCGCAGCAGCCCACGCCGATGGGGTGCAGGCAGGTGCAGAGCAGGCAGTTGGTGCTCAGCCAGGACTCCCCCAGGGAGAACTGCTTCCCCTCGTACTCGCAGGGAGCTGCAAAGGAAACGGTGGCCGTGGGCACATGTGGGCCTTGTGCCACCATGTGTGGAAGCCCCCTCGGCACCCCTCTGCCTTCAGAGAGGGGACAAGGGGGGATGTCGTGGCCTCCCACCCACACCATGGTACAGCAGATACTTGGGTGTCCTCTCCACCACTCTACAGGTATGGAGTGCCCAGGTGATGCTCCCATCCATCCTCTCCTGACCATGCCCTGCTGCTCTCCCTACTGCCCCCAGGGGCCCAGGGAAGAGACAAGTGGCTCCTGCTTCCCTGGAGAGCACGTATAGAATCATAGAATGGTTAGGGTTGGAAGGGACCTCAAAGATCATCTAGTTCCAACCCCCCTATCCAGCACCCCTTGGGGTCTGAGCATCTCTGCAGCCCTGGAAGGAGGCGGCAGAGGAAAGACGGGCAGCCCTCCTCCCTTTGCTGCTGGTCCTGCACGCTCGGCCCCAGCCGGGCTTCTGCCAGCAGCTCTTCGTGGCCCAGCTAGCTGTTTCTCAGCCAGAGCCCTGGGGAGCTGTTCTGTGGTTTATAGGCTGCTCCTTCCACTCATCACTGGCCCACGGTCGCGCTCCCTGAGTCCAACACAGTCTCCCTTCCCAGGTAGGCAGGGCACAGCCCCACCGCCCCGGGGGGGCAAGCTGAGGCCTCCTCATCCCATCAGCATCTTCCCGGCTCACCTCCCCGCTTACCTTTAGCCTGGAAGTAGCATTTGGCCTGGGATCCCGGCAGCTGGAGGAGGAGGGAGAGCAGCAGGCAAAGCCTGCCCCAAGCGCTCCCCATCTTCTGCACTCGCATGGCCATGGCCGAGGTTGAGCTGGGCTTCTTCACCGAGGTTGCCTTGCTTCTCTATTGCCTTTGCTCCTTTCCCTTCTCTTTCTCTCTCTCTCTCTCTCTCTCTCTCTGCCTCTTTAATGCTCTTCCCCTGATCCCAACAAGAGATATTTATAAAGTTCAGCTTTACGACCCTGGCCACCAGCTGTGCCCCACTGGAAAAGTTGTAAAACTCATTTCCTGATTTGAAAGGCATGAAAACAAGAGGTAGGATCAAGATTTTTAACAAGCTGTGAAAAGCTGATTCATGCCCTCCAGAAATGTCTCCAGTTGGAAGCCCCTGTGGGTGCAAGGCTCCAAGGGACCCCAGCGGGGTCACCCTCCGCAGGGTGGTGAGCATGCAAGTGGCGAGTGCGGGACACCCTGGCCCCCAACCAAGAGAGCTCCAGGCTTCCCTGTGGTCACGCTAAGCCCTCTCTGATCCTTCACAGCAGTCAAGGTTTTGGGAGCATCCCATCTCCCAGGGACTGGAGCGGCACAGGCATCCTATTAACAGCTGGTGTGGGATGCATGGCACTGTCCTCAGCAGGGATGGAGATGCTTGGACCCAGCTCCCGGGTACCACAGCAGGGCAGTTTCACCCCAGCCTGGGCTGCAGCACTGCTAGGCTTGTGACCATGCACATGTTGGGGGTGGCAGCAGGATTTTTTGGGCCAAGAGCAGGCAGTATGGCCATTGCCACTGATATGGAGAGGATGAGGAAGGCTCTGCATGAGGCGTGACCCAGGGCTCATCTGAGGGGTGCCTGTGACAGCAGGGCTGGGCAGCACCCTCCAAACATCATAGCTGAGCAGCCCCTTTCAGAGGCTGGAGACTGGCCCCAGCAGAAACAGGAAGGATGAAATCAGGAGGTGAACATGCATTTGGGCAACAAGTGACCCGAGAGGAAACAGAGGGCTTGACTGGACTCAAGAGGCCATGGGAAGATGACACACCACCCAGGGGACACAGCTGCAGTCCCCACAGACCCTTACCCAGAGGGGCTTCCTCCGGGTTGAAGCGATAGGGCCGTTATCAGCAGGCAAAGCGAGGGGATGGGTGAGGTGGAGGAGGTCAGAGCCCAGGGAGCCACGCGGCCCCTGGGGAGCTGCAAGAGAAGGGGTGAATTGCCAAGAGAAATTTGCAGCCCTCCTCAGAGGTGCTGCCGGCAGCAGGAAACGGGGCTCCGGGGACGGTCCAGCCAGTGGCTCCGGCAGCGAGGCGGCGGCAGCGGTAGCGGTAGCAGATGTGGGTCATCTGCCCTCGCGTTAATCTCCCTACTTTCTGAGAGTTTGGGATAGGTTTACACCCTGACGCGTGAGGCTTAATATCCCTTCCAGAATTTGTGTTGGCGTCTGCTATTATAGCTGGATATTTTTGCTATCCCCATAAATGTCCAATCCTTTCTTGAATCCCGCTAAATTTTGGCCTGAGCGTTTTCCTGTGGCAGCCTAATTAAGCGTGGAGTGAAAAAAAAAAAAAAAAAAAAAAAAAAAAAAAAAAAAAAAAAAAAAAAAAAAAAAAAAAAGCTTCCTTTTATCCTCTTTGGATTTGCCACCTTTGGATTTGAAGGTGCTGCTGCTCCGGGCCCCCTCGCTGCCCTGTTGCATCCCCATCCTGCATCTCGTGCTCTCACCTCCGAGGGAGCAGCCTCAGCTTTAGCATTCCCCTCTCCCCCTTCGAAGAATTTCCCCCAGCCCTCCTGTCGTGCCCCTCTGGGTGACACCATGCCCCTCTGTGTGGGGTGACCGGATGGCAGCAGGGGTGGGATGGGTTGGAAAAGGCTGATAACAAAGCAGAGAAGCTCGGGTCACCCATGAACAACCTGCCAACCGCGGGGCCTTGAGCGGGGACGGAGTGTATCAGTGACAAATGAAAACTCGCCCTTTGGTGCAGAGTTGTTACTATATAAGGAGGATAAAAGCGTTCGTCGTAGGAGCAGTAAATGAATATTCCTATTGTGTGTTTGGAAAAAGAAGTCTGGCACGCTAGTAACCACAATGAAATAATCCATCATCGTTTCATCACCGAGTACAGCAAATGTTAAACAAAAGTGGTGGGTTTCGTTTGGAGGCCTGCTGGTTTGGCCAGGCTTCCAGAAGGGCTCTGGGATGTGAGGGTCCCTCAGCTGTGTGGAGGGGCACTGCCCCTGCTCCGTCAGGGGCACGGGGAGGCATTCCTGACATTTCTGTAGCCATTCTGGTTTCCTCAAAGAGAGAGTTAAGGCTACCAGCCCACTCGTGGCCTTTGGGTATTTCATCAAAGCAGTTCACTGGGTAAACTCAGAGGAGGAGGAGGAAGGGTCAGGACACCCCTTGGCACGTTGCAGAGGGGCCTGGCAGTGATGCCAGGCTGTGGCTGTGCATCGGGGGACGGGGCTGTTGGTCCCCCCACAGCCTGTCAGACCAAATCTTTGCCCTCCTGCCCACTCTTCTTCCCCCAGTTTTGCACCCCTGGGCATCCTCCTGGCCCCAGCACACACCCCCATGGGGGTTCCAGAGCATTTCAGTTACGGCTCATGCAGGAGGGGGCTTGTAGCTTCAAAAGCAGCAGCTGCTGGAGTTGGACTTGGTGCTTGAGATCTTCAGCTCGGGTACCCAAGGGATGCTCTGGCTGGAGGAGCTGACACCCTCTCCAGCTGTGCTAGCCCAGAGGTGGTTTTTCACCAGAGACTGAAAAGGGGCAGCTGGTTCTGGTGCTTATGTCTCAGGGGGACAACTGAGGCCTGAGGAAGAGCCACAAAAGGGATGTAGGGGCTGGAAGAAGTACCTTGCCCTAACATCAGTCACTTTGATTTATCAGACAGGGAGCAACAGCAGCAGGGGACTGACTGCATGTCCCATCATGCCAGTGAGGAGCAGTCACCACCCTTGAGCTGGGACCCCATAGAAGGTCATATTCATGTCCCAGCTTCCCCTCGGCAGAACCTAGCTGCTCCTGCCTGTCCTGGCTCGGGGATGGTGGCTGTGCCCAAGCAGACCTGGGTGCTGCACCCCACTGAGGGTAGGGCATTGCTGGCCTCCACTCCAGCAAGGGCTGGGAGCTCCCTCTGAAGAGCTGCTGTTCGAGCCCCTCATGCCAGAAGGTGGGACCCTATGGACAGGGCAGGGGCCAGTACCCAAACCGGTAGGTGCTGGGATGGGGTGACAACAGCCCACCCCAGCCCTGCAGGAGGTGGGGGGGGGGTGGTAATAAATGATACTGGACAAGTTGCCACCAGCAGGATCCAGGAGTGTTATAAAACCTGAATCTCCTGAGCCTTCAGCTGGGGCTGCAGCTGCAGAGCAGGAAGCAAACAGGATCCCGGCTGGCATTGTGAAAGCAAACACCATAAATCCGAGGAAGTGCTGCGATTGCTGTTTTAGGCACTGGGGAGCTTGGCTCTTGCTCCCCACAAGCACTTTATTTTCTCTCTAAACAGCAAAAAAAAAAAAAACCAAACCAAAAACAAACCCAAACCCAACCAACCCCAACTTATCACTGGGCTGAGCTGAGCTGCCCCAGCTGGAACCCAGTGCTGCCTTGTGCCCTGGGGCGGTTGTGGGATGTGGGCACCTCTCCTCAGCCAGCGCCTGGAAGATGCTTCAAGCCACAGAGCCCCCAGGACACTGGGGCAGGGTGCAGGCAGGGTGCAGGCAGGATGCAGGCAGCACAAAGGCAGACACCAGCTCTGAGCCACGTCCACTCACCTGAACACTCAGTGCTCATGGGAGCAGCCAGACCCCAGGAAGAGCTGAGCTGGAGGGTCAGAGGCAGATGGGCCACCAGGAGCCAGGAGCGGGGACATAGGAGGCAAAAGGCTACCTTGGGAATGAGAACCAGCTTGCTCCATCCTTCCTCCTGCAGCTGGTAAGCCAGATGGGGCAGCTCCCAGAGTCTGGAACTACAGGTGGGATCAGAGTCCACCCCTCCAGGACTAAAGCAATGAGGCTGTTGCTTCAGAAAGGGGACAAAGTAGAAGGGACATGATGAAAACCTTGATGTCACCTTACTCTGCCAGCTGGGCTGTCCACTGGATGGAGCTCTGAGCCACTGGAGAAGCGTGAGACAGGAGGTGTGCTGGAATGCTCTGCATGTCCCATGGGTGTCCCCAGCCTCAGACCTCACACCCCAGCCCTTCTCACAGGGGCGAGCTGTTTCCAGCCCCAGGTTGGGCAGTGTTTCGCAGGGGCTCTACAAGCCTAGGTTAGATGTTTTCTGTGTTCTCTCAGTCATGGGTTGGGGTCTCTAATTGGGATGGTGTCCATGGATGCCCAGCCATGGGACAGGGTCTGATGAGGGATGGTGTCCACGGGTCCCCAGCCATGGGATGGGGATCTGTAATGGGATGTTGTCCATGGATCCTCAGTCATGGGATGGGGTCTACTGAGGCGTGGTGGCTGTGTGTCTCCAGCCATGTGGAGTGAGTAATTGGAATGGTGTCTGTTGGTCCCCAGCTGTTGGATGGGCTCTGCCCACCCCAGGCTGGGTGCCTCCTTCTTGCAGGTGGTGGCAAGTGGGACTCTGGACAACCCTGTGCCATGGCTCCCTCAGGCTCCTTCACTCTCTTGCATTCCCTTGCATGGCCTCATCCCCCCTTGCTTTCCCCCATGCTCCTTCCCCCTCTATTCTTTGGCATCCTCATGGGCCGTTTATCCCAGCTATGGTTGCTCCGTGCCAGGACAGGTTTTGGCACCAGTGGGTTAGCCACACACTCCTGCTCTCCTCACCCTGGCAGGGTGCTGGCACCCACCCTGGCACCCCGGCACCCCAGGTACCCCAGCACCTTGGGTGTGCTGCTGCCCGTGGCTCTGCCCTGGCCCCCCTGGAGGGAAACGTGCCGGGAGGGAGCGGGGTGTTTAGGAAAACACTCCTTGGCACTTGCTGGCCATCCCAGGAAAATAAAAACATCCGGGCGGGCAGCCGCGCAGCGAGTGCGAGAGGCCGGCACTCCATAAATCCCCTGGAGCAGGTGCTTTGTAGTCGGCACAAGGAAATGAGCACATTATTCAGCTCGGCTTAAACCCCGAAACGTTTCCTGTCCTGTGAGTCAGAAATAACGCTGGGAGATCATTCCTGGGCCACGCAGGAGCCGCAATGGCCAAAAAAGTGCCACACGGCTGTTGGGCCCTAGGACCTGTTTGGGAGGTCAGGGGTCCGGGCACCCTGTGGTAGGGTAGCCACCCAGGGCAGCTCCCCAGTGAAGGGGACTTTGCCATGGCAGCACTGTGCCACCAGCCCTGGCCCTGGCATATAACCGCTTTGGGACATTCTGGGGAGCCCCTAAGGACTCCCAGGCCTGGGCACCATGATTGCATGGGATGCAGGGAGGGGGAGAGCCCCAGGAGACAGTGGGGCTTTCTGTGTCCTGGGTGGATCCCACAGATCTTGTCTGGCATCTCTCTGGGACCAGGAAGACACATGCCCTGTTCCAGCCATAATCTCCCACTGCACCCCAAATAACCCTGGTATGTGATGGATTGTTGGCTGGCCCCCACGGGAGCACCCTGCTTTAGGGAGACCCTACAGGAAACGCCATGGATGGCTGGTGTCTTCATGTTGAAAGAGATCACCTGGGCAATGAGACCCCTCATACATGGCCTGGGGGTCCCAGAGCAGGTGGAGGGGAATGAAACACAGCTGATGCCCCCAGCTCAGCATGAGCAGCATCTGCCTGAGGGGTGATGTGGGTGACACATCCTGTCCTGGTGACCTGCAAGGACGCACACAGGTCTGGGGTCTGATGTGGGTCTGGGGCACAGAAGGACGCAGGCGTTTAGGGCTAAACCCATGAACACACTGGGACATCCCCTGTCCTGAAGTGGGGAGACAACACAGGTGCTGCATTACACACGTTTTTCCCTTTAAAACATTTGCCTCTGCTCCATTTTTTCCACTGTTGGCACACAAACCCCAAACCCAGATGAGGAGACCTTCAGATTTCCTGCACAGCAGGAGCACAGGAGGCCCATATGTATGAAGGTCACCCTGTGTGCCTGTTCCTGTCCCCATGTGTCTCATGCCCGCCTGGCCAAAGCCTCCCTGACCTGGAAATGTGGGATGGGGTGGCCTTTGGAGGTGCTGGGCTCCTGCAGCAGCAGGGATGCCCCAGTGACATACATGCCCCTGCACTGTGGTGCCCACACAGCCCCTCCAGACCGACCCCGGTGGAGCTGACCTTGCTGCAGGCACACATGTGTGGTGCCTGCCACACTCTTTACAGCCGCCTCCCGAGGTTGACAGGTTTCTGGCCCCACTCAGTGTAGAGATGAAGGCACTTGGCAGAGCCCTGCAGCATGCAAGCTCATGTCACTGCACTCCAGGAGGTGGAAAAACATTTTTTAGCAATTAAGCAATCATCAGCTCTGGGGACCTGGGGCTTGGTTTTGCCTGATGGGAACCTGGAAAACAAGCTGAGAACCTCACAGACATGAGCTCCCCAGGGCAGGTAGACATGGCTGTGCTCTTGGTGCCCACCATGCCTTGGGTGTGAGGACTGTCATGGGCTACCACCACGGACCGCCACAGCCCACCATGGACCATGGTGCTGGTCACAGCCCCATGGGAAGAAAACTTGTCAGCTCTGAGACCTGGGATACCAAGTGCGGAAAGACTAAAACTCTGTGTGAGACCCAGGGGATGGTGAAGGCATCTCTAGATGGAGTTACAGAAACATCAAAGCATGGTGACCTCCAGCCCTGCATGCCCCTGGGGGGGCAGCAAGTGTAGCAAGCCCTGCAAGACCCCCATCCTCTGGTCATACAAGGGCTGCAGAGCTGGGGCAGCAGCCCTGTGTACCCTCTGCTTGTCTGGGTGTCCGAACAGCAGCGCGCAAAGCTGGTAGGCTGTAGCCAGTGTCGCCGGTTGTAGGGGTGTAGGGTGTACAGTGTACAGGCGGCGGTGACTGGGCCCCCTCTGCTGGCACGCAGATGCAAACACGGGGTGCCCTGGCACCCACAGCTTCCCCCCCCTCCCCAGGCACCCCACGCACCCCATCCCACCCGTGGCGAGTCCCTCCAGGCAGCTCCCACACTCCTTCCACCCCCCTCTGCTTTTTTCCTCCCCTTCTCTATTTTTTTTTATTTTTTTTTTTCAGTTAATTTGCCTGGGTCGTGCCCTCGGATGGCTGCACCCTGCCCACAGCAGGTCCTGAGAGAGCATCACCACCTCCCAGGCAAGTGACTTGCTGAGAGGACGCAGGTCAGAGAAAGCTTCTCCCACCCAGCGTGCTGCCAGCCCCTTTGCCCCACGGTGCAGCCTGGGCCGTGCCACCACGTGAACCCAGCCCAAGGCTCGGAGATGCCACCGTGGGTCAGGACACAAGCCCTGGGACTGGACTCTCTGGCATGGGGAGCACACAGGATCAGGAACCATAGGGGTGATATTGTGGTCCCTGGTGGGATTGCCACCATGCCCAGCCTCACATCCCGTGGGACAAGCTCTTCCAGACCTTCCCAGCTTCTCCTTTCCTGCCTGCGTTCGCTGCTGGTTGGATTTCACCATCGTCCGTCACCTCAGGCACCGCTGCCGGCTCCGTGCCGCGACCGAACCGGGGTATTTTTAGCCAGCAACCCAATCCTCCCAGCTCCGGTTGTGCTGGGCTGGGTGAGCCGAGCTCCACCGCCCTACGATGACAGGAAGGACGTGTCACTCATGGCGGGGACACCTGCAGTGGCACCATCAGGGACAGCGGGAGGGGACAGGATTCCCGGCAGAAAGACCCTTGCCAGGCACCCGGAGCTCTATGCAGGCAGCTCTGGTGGCCTGTCCCAAACCCCAGGAGGGGACAAGGACCCCCTGCCCACCACTCAGAGCAGCATTCCTCATGCATCTGATCCTCACAGGACCTTGCGAGGCCAGTGGTACCAGCAACACCCGCA
>NW_015090963.1:1963752-1965373 GCF_001431845.1 Calidris pugnax | reverse complement strand
CTGTGTCCCCCCTGGTCTGGGGCAGTCCCCCATGGTATCCAGGGCTGGCAACTCCTTGGATCCTTCCTGAAATCCCCAGGGACCCCCACTCTGCCCAAGTTATTCAAGCCCCACAGTGTCTGGGGCAGGAGGAGGTTGCACAGGGCTCCCTGCCCCATAGCCAGCTCTTGTCCCCAGGGTGCTCGCCTGTGGTCCACAGGCTGGATCCTGGCCCCTCTGCTGCCCTTGCAGCCCCCCATTTCCTCACCCCACCGCCTCACAGTGGTGGGGTACGCCACACTTAAAACCTGTAGGGGTGACATGCCCAACTGCCTCCAGACCCCCAGCATCCCCTGCCCTCATCCCCCCACCACTTGTCCACCCCAGCCAGGCCGTTTGTCAAACAGGAACGGGCAGCAGGGACACTGAATCCTCCCCACTTGCCTCCTCCACTGGTGAGGGGACAACCTGGGTGTGAGAGACATCTGAATCATAAGAATGATTTGTTTGACTGTAACAGTCACCTAGCCCAGCCCTCTGCAATGAGCAGGGACATCTTCACCTAACTCAAGTTGCTCAGAGCCCCAACCAAGCTGACTTGTCATATTTCCAGGGATGGGGGATCTACCACCTCTTTGGGCAACCTGTGCCAGTGTTTCACCACTCTCATCATAAAAAAATATCTTCCTTGTATCTAGTTTAAATCTTCCCGCTTTTAGTTTAAAACCGTTACTGCTTGTCCTATGGCAACAGCAAACTCTGAACAACCCCAAGTCTCAACCTGGAGTGCTGCATCCTGCTCTGGAGTCCTTAGCACAAGAAGGACGTGGACCTGTTGGAGCAGGTCCAGAGGATGCCACGAAAATGATCAGAGGGCTGGAGCACGTCTGCTCTGCAGACAGGCTGAGAGAGTTGGGGTTGCTCAGCCCAGAGAAGAGAAGGCTCCGGGGAGACCTTATAGCAGCCTTCTGGTATCTAAAGGGGGCATCTAGGAAAGTTGGGTACAAGCCTTTTAGCAGGAAACACATGTTAGGAGGTGGTGGAGTCTCCTTCTTTGAAGACATTCAAAGCCCACCTGGACAAGTTCCTGTGCAACCTGCTCTGGGTGGACCTGCTTTGGCAGGGGGGTTGGACTAGATGGTCTCCAGAGGTCCCTTCCAACCCCATGTGATCCTGTGATTCTGTGATTCTGTGACATGGGCAATGTGGATAGGACAGGGGCAACATGCATGTTGCGGTAGGACAAGGGGTTTTAAACTCCAAGAGTTAGATTTAGACTAGATGTAAGGAAGACATCTTTGAGGATGAGTGTGGTGAAACACTGGCACAGGTTTCCCAGAAAGGTGGGAGATGCCCCATCCCTGGAAACATTCAAAGTTGGATGGGACTCTGAGCAACCTGGTCTAGTTGCGAGGGGCGGCGGCGGCGGCGACCCCCGACGGGGCGGTCGCCAACTTGACGGTGGCGGTGGTGCTGCCGGAGCGCAACGTGAGCTACGCGTGGGCTTGGCCCCGCGTGGGGCCGGCGCTGAGCCTGGCGCTGGAAGCGCTGGAGCGGGGCGAGCCGCCGCTCCTGCCGCGGCCCTTCTCGGTGCGCGTCGAGTTCATGAGCTCGGAGCTGGAGGGCGCTTGCTCCGAGTACG
>NW_015090963.1:1963442-1963713 GCF_001431845.1 Calidris pugnax | reverse complement strand
CGAGGGGCGGCGGCGGCGGCGACCCCCGACGGGGCGGTCGCCAACTTGACGGTGGCGGTGGTGCTGCCGGAGCGCAACGTGAGCTACGCGTGGGCTTGGCCCCGCGTGGGGCCGGCGCTGAGCCTGGCGCTGGAAGCGCTGGAGCGGGGCGAGCCGCCGCTCCTGCCGCGGCCCTTCTCGGTGCGCGTCGAGTTCATGAGCTCGGAGCTGGAGGGCGCTTGCTCCGAGTACGTGGCACCGCTCAACGCCGTGGACCTGAAGCTCTACCACG
>NW_015090963.1:1962756-1963373 GCF_001431845.1 Calidris pugnax | reverse complement strand
GAGAAGAGAAGGCTCCGGGGAGACCTTATAGCAGCCTTCTGGTATCTAAAGGGGGCATCTAGGAAAGTTGGGTACAAGCCTTTTAGCAGGAAACACATGTTAGGAGGTGGTGGAGTCTCCTTCTTTGAAGACATTCAAAGCCCACCTGGACAAGTTCCTGTGCAACCTGCTCTGGGTGGACCTGCTTTGGCAGGGGGGTTGGACTAGATGGTCTCCAGAGGTCCCTTCCAACCCCATGTGATCCTGTGATTCTGTGATTCTGTGACATGGGCAATGTGGATAGGACAGGGGCAACATGCATGTTGCGGTAGGACAAGGGGTTTTAAACTCCAAGAGTTAGATTTAGACTAGATGTAAGGAAGACATCTTTGAGGATGAGTGTGGTGAAACACTGGCACAGGTTTCCCAGAAAGGTGGGAGATGCCCCATCCCTGGAAACATTCAAAGCCAGGTTAGATGGGGCTCTGAGCAATCGGATCTAAGTGAAGATATCCCTGCTCATGGCACGGAGGTTGGACCAGACGACCTTTAAAGGTCCCAATCCCAACCATTCCGCGACTCCATGAAGCCCAACGCCCCCTCCCCATCCCTTCCCAGCGGGCTCCTCCCAGCCCCGC
>NW_015090963.1:1951146-1962003 GCF_001431845.1 Calidris pugnax | reverse complement strand
GGAGGGAGAGGGGGGAGAGAGGAGAAGAAGCGGAGGGGGGTCCCCGCGGGGGAACCGCGCAGGGCTCGGGGAGGGGAGGAGGCAAAATCCTCCGTGGGGCGCAGCGAGGGGGGAAGGATGGGGTGGGATCCGTGTGGGGCACAGTGAGGGGGCAGGGGTGCAGTGGGTCCCATGTAGGGCGAAGCGAGGGGGTGGAGGGGATGTGGGGCACACAAGAGGGTACGGCAAGGGGCTGGGGGTGTGGTGGGACCTGTCTGGGGTGCAGCAAGGGGACGGGGGTGCTGTGAAGCACACGTAGGGTACAACAAGGGATTGAGGGTGCAGTGGGACCCGGCTGGGGCACAGTGAGGGGCTGAGGATGCAGTGGGGCATACATAGGGCACTGCAAGGGGCTGAGGGTGCAGTCGGACTCATGTGGGGCACGGCAAGGGGCTGGGGGTGCAGTCGGACCCATCTGGGGCACAGGAAGGGGATGGGGACACAGTGGGACCCGTGTGGGATATAGAAGGGGGCCAGGAGCACGGTGGGACCCGTGTGGGGCACAGCAAGGGGCCAAGGACACAGTGGAACCGTTGTGGGGCACAGGAAGGGGCAAAGGACACAGTGGCACCTTTGTGGAGCACAGTGAGGGTCAGAGGACACTGTGGGGCTTGTGTAGGGTGCAGTGAGGGGGCCAAGGGCACAGTGGGACCCCTGTGGGGCATGGCAAGGGGTGCAGTGGGACCTGTGTGGGACATGACGAGGAGCCAGGGGCACAGTGGGACGTGTGTGGGGCACAGGGGTGGGTGTGGGCAAAGCAGGTTGTATGTAGGGCACAGAGAGGGGTGGGCACATTTGGTCACAGTGGGGCTGGGGGAGCAGCTGGACCTGCACGGGAAGGTGGGTACACAGGGGACAAGGCAGGACCCGGAATCCTGGGCCACCCCACTGCTGGTGGGGGGAGTCCAGGGCAAGGTGGGGGGCCATGGGGACCCCCTCCCTGTCAACCTGCCCTGTCACCCTGTGCCAGGGTAGAGCTGGGGTGGACCCTCCCCTCAGTGGGACGTGTGGTGTGAGCAGCACTCGGGCCACCCTGCCCTCTGGCATTAGTGGGATCGGGGCATCCCCAGGGACAAGCAGGACCCAGCCACCTCCTCAGAGGCTACCGGTGACGGTGTGGACGTGGCCATCTGAAGGGCAGCACTGGCTGTGGTTACGTGCCTGGAGCAGCCTGGTGCCAACACCCCGAGGCAGCCGTGCCATGCTTGGGCAGAGCCAGCCCCCCCACCCCAAGCCTGGCACCTGGGTACCCCAGTCTGTGCCCGTCCCTGCTGCGCCCCAGGGATGGGGCTGGGGACGGCCCTACCCTGCTGATGGAGGGATAAATCAATTTGGTGCCTTGCAAGTGCCCCAGGAGAGTGGCTATATCAGGAGCGGGAGGAAATGGAGGGGCTTACGGAGGCAGCTGGAGAGCAAGGGCAGCCTGATGCTCTTTCATTATTGATGAGCGGGGTATATCGATCCCGGAGCCAGCCGCTCCGCGATGGTTCTTAATGGATCCTGAGATGCTGTGTCATTAAGAAGGACATCGAGCTGGGAAGAGTGGAGCCAGATGGGGCAGCAGGAGATGTGGCTGAGGCTGCGCAGCACAAGGCTTGGGGAGCATGGCTGGGGTGCTTTGGGGTGCTGGGCCTGGTTCCCCTGGGACTCAGGCTGATGGGGCTGGGTCCATGGGACTGGTCGTGGTGGTCTGCAGGAACTGAGCAGCTTGTGGCTGCCCCTCTCGTTTGCTTGGTCAAGAGGCTGGAATGGAGGCTCCCTGGTGCGCTGTCACCAGCTGTGGGGTGTGGATCTTCACATGGGAGAAGGGCAAAGGACCATGCAGGGAAAAAGGCTTAAAGCCAGTGATTCCTATCAACGTTTCCGGCTTGGTGCCATAAATCACCCTGATGGTAATCGATCCCCCTGGTGCAGGCAGGGGGTCATGGCTGCCAGGGAAGGAGGCCAGGCGTGGGCAGAGACCTGGGGGCCCTCCGAGCTGGGATGCCCTCCAAGGGGAGGCTGGGCCCCTCTGGCCACATCCCAGAGATGGGGGCAGGGTGTGGGGCTGAGTGCTTGGCCCTACAGGTATGGATGCTCAGGGCTGTGGTGCTGATGTTAGGGGCTCTCATAACCCAGGGGTGTGGGGCAGAGAGTGGGGATCCCACAAAGCTGTCCCAGGAGTGCCCATCCTTGGGTGGTATGGCATGGAGAGGGAAGAAGGAGCTTTGGCCGCAGCCACATCCGTGTCCATGCCCTGCATGTCATCTCTCTTGGTGTCACCTTCCTCCTCCTAAATGGTGGGCAGGAGTTCGGTAAATCCAGGAAAGCTGCTTCCCTGCCCCACCATGTGCCCCCGAGGCTGCCGATCCCTGATGTTTGTGGCTCTAGAGAGCAGGCATGGGGGGATGTGGGTGCATTGACACCTCTCACTTCACGTTGCCCCTCTCACCGGTGCCTGAGCGACGTGCAGGGGCCCACGTCTCTCCTGCCACTTGCAAAAGCACTGATATAATTAGAGCTGTGGTTGAGGGAATTACCAGGGCATCTGCCTGCAAAGCCCAGGTCCCCTGCCTGGGGAGGTGGCTGGGTGCTGCTGCCGGGAGGGGAGTGCATCGCCCTGACATCCCCCCGGGCATGGGACAGCCACTTGGCTGGGGTGAGGGTCTCTGTGCTGCAGTGCCCTGTGCTGGTGGGGCTGCCTGAAACCCGGGATTCACCCTCACTTTAGGGTTATCTTCATGATGCTGGGGTTGGGCAGCGTCCTGCCATCACACCTACACAGCCAGCATCCTGCCTGTCCCCTGGGGCTGCGCACCCTGCCTCCTGCATCATGGGAACCCCCCAAACAGATGCCTGGGGGCTGTGTGCCCCCCAGCTTGGCAGGATTGCATTCCCCTTGTCCTTGGGGGTGCTGAGGCCGCCTTTGGCCATTCCTCGACCCCTGGGGGTGTGTGTGGGGGGGCATAAGCAGGCAGGGGTGCTGCTGGCCAGGCAGGCGGCTGCCAGCTGGAGGCAGCTGCCAGCGTCACGGAGAGCCCCAAGGGTTGACCCTTCCCTTCTGCCCGGCTCCCACAACCTGTCCCTGGGGAGCCGTCCAGGCGCCATCGATCCCCTTGCTCGGTGGCCTTTGACCAGGCAAGCTTTTGCTGCCGCCGCCGTGGGGGCCGGCTGCCCGGGGTGTCCCACCATCTGCCACCAGCTGTTGTGCGGTGCTGCCGGCTGCCTTTCCCTGGCGCCTGAGATGGGATGGGGTGGGGAGGGACCCACATGCTGCTGCGTCCCCCGTGGGGCTACCCCTAGCCTCTGTGTGCCAAGGAGAGATGCTGAGCTGCCCACCCTGGCCGAGAAATCTGGGGACGGCACGTTTCTGGGTGTGGGGCTGTCGAAATGGGGAAGCAGAAATTGTTTATTTGAGGTATTGCAGCACTCGGAGGGAAACCATTTCTGCCTCTGAAACGGGCTTTTGCTCATGCACGGCCCAAGCTGCTGTGGTTTCCCTCTCCCCCGTGCCCAGGAGCAGCTCGCTGTGTTGCTGCTGGCTTCCTGCGCCCAGGGTGGCTGTGCTGGGTTTCTTCTCCCACCCGGGGGGCTCCCTGGCTGCCCCTGCAAGTCACCCCCTGCCACTCCTGCTGTCTGTGTGGCTGGGTGCCTGTCGGCATCAGGGACCCCATCCCGCGGAGCAGGGACCCCATCCCGAGGAGCTGGGACCCCAGTCCTGGGGCGCAGGTCTTCCTTGCTGTCCCCAGCCCCTCCCCAGGCTGCGGATCCAGCCGGGGCGCTGGGCCCCATGCAGAAGGGCTGCGCTCTGGGGCCGATGCCCGAGCGTGACATTCCTCCACTGCCGCTGCCGACTCCTCCATTGCTCAATCCCGGGTTCCCAGCCAGGCTGGCTGGAGCGGGGGCCCTGGTTTTCCGGGGGGAGGGAGGAGGCAGTGTCAGGATCCTCAGCAAGGGCGAGGAGGGCCCCTGCTTGGGGGGGTTCCGGACACTCTCGGGCGCCCGTCCCCATGGCCCGCGGTGCCCTGTGCCAGCCCCATGCCCACTCCATGCAGCACCCGGGTGGCAATCCCATGGGGGCTGGCTGAGCCACCGACAGTGGGTGGGGGACGCGTGGGGCGGCCGGCCGGGGCCCAGGCACCCCCTTGCTCCGTGGGTCGCACCAGTGAGATGCTCTGTTTCCAATTAACGCCGGCGGCCGCCGAAGGTGCTGGAATCCAGGAACCTGCGCATTCCTGCCGCACGGCCAGCCGGCCACGAACCCAAACATGGGTTTGTTCATTCCCCAGGGGCCTCCGGCGTACAGCCCCGACGCCTTCCCCGACCCTCCCCGTCCCCTGGCTGGGGCTGGCAGGGGGCTGATGCCAGGATCGCCACCCCCTTGGGTGGCTTTAGCTGGAGAGGGGCGCGTGGGGTCTGCCCGTGGGATGCCTGCCTCATATTTTGGAGCAAGGGTTCCCCTCTTCCCCTTTCCCTCTTCAGCCCAAGATGGCTGATGGGGCACAAGGGGGTGAGGTGGGCTCTGTGGCCATGGGGCATGTGGCATGAGAAGGCAGTGAGCCCAGCACCGCACCATCCTCCCCACAGCCCCCACCGTGCATGCCCACAGGGTTGCTGTGCCCTGTCACCCCAAGGGAAGGCTTCCTGCCCCTACAACTACCTGAAAGGAGGGTGTAGAGAGATGGGGATCAGTCTCTTTTCTCAAGTTGCAGGCGACAGGACATGAGGAAATGGCCTCAAGTTGTGCCAGGGTAGGTTCAGGCTGGATATTAGGAAAAATTTCTTCACTGAAAGGGGTATCAGCCTTTGGAATGGGCTGCCCAGGGAGGTGGTTGAGGCCCCATCCCTGGAGGTGTTCAAAAGACGGGTTGATGAAGTGCTGGGAGGTATGGTTTAGTGATGATGCTCCTTGTTTGTTGTGTGGGTATCTATTTTTGTCAGTTAGGTTGACGGTTGGACAAGATGATCTTTAAGCTCCCTTCCAACCTAGAAGATTCTGTGATTCTGTGCCTGAGTGGGCTGGCCCGGAGTGGGGTGGCATCCGTCCCCCTTATGTCCCGTGTCTCCCCGGCAGTGGTGTATCTCTGCGGGCCACCCGAGATGCTGCGGCAGATCATGCAGCTGGCGCAGCGGGAGAACCTCACCAACGGCGACTACGTCTTCTTCTACCTGGACGTCTTTGGGGAGAGCCTGCGGGGCGACTCTACCCGCGACCCCTTCAAGCCCTGGCAGCAGAGCCCGGGCCAGGACTCGGGGCTGCGTGAGGCTTTTCAGGTGAGCTGTGCCTACCTGCCAGGGGACAGGGATGGGGAACCCCCTCCCCCAGCCTGGCCCTGTTCTTTGAAGCAAAGTGCTGTGCTTGGTCGCAGATGGTGCTGGTGATCACCTACTACGAGCCCCAAAACCCCGAGTACCAGCAGTTCCAAACCCAGCTCATCCTGCGAGCTAAGCAGAAGTTTGGAGTGCAGCTCAACTACTCCCTGGTGAGTGAGTCCCTCTCTGTGATGGGGCAGTGGGGACCCTCCCTGTGGGGCTGTGGCATTTCACCAGAGTGCAGAGAGTGGGACACGACCACGGGCAATGCCAGAGAGACCATCCCTGGTGGCAACAAGCAGGGGCAGTACCATCCCCACAGGGTGGGTGCACGGCCCCGGTGTGGGGCTACGGGGCCGTGGGTGGGTGCATGGCCCCAGTGTGGGGTTCGTGTGGCTGGGGTACCCCCGTGCGGGTGGCCAGAGGTGCACTGAGGTCTCCCACCCCGCAGATGAACCTGGTGGCGGGGTGTTTCTATGATGGGATGCTGCTGTATGCCATGGTGCTGAACGAGACCCTGCGGGAGGGCGGCTCCAAGAAGAATGCCACCCACATCATTGAGAAGATGCGGGACCGAAAGTTCCAGGGTAAGGAATTGGTCTGTTGGTTGGGATTGCTGTGCCAGGGGGGCAGTGGGACCTCGCCCCCATCCCACCTGGGTCTCGCTTCTCCCACAGGGGTGACGGGGCTGGTGAGCATGGACAGCAACAATGACCGGGACACTGACTTCAACCTATGGGCCATGGGCGACACCGAGAGCGGGCAGTATGAGGTGGGGGCTGGCACCGGGATCCTGCCAGCATCCAGGACTAGGGGACGGGATGCTGCCGGCCGGGGGGGTGAAGCTCTGTGGGGGGAAGCTCAGCTCTCTCTGCCGTAGGTGGTGGGACACTACTCGGGTGTGGAGAAGCAGATCCATTGGCTGGGACGACCCATCCCCTGGGTGAAGGGGGCCCCTCCTTTGGATAACCCGCCCTGCGTCTTTGATGTGGATGATCCCTCCTGTGATAAAAGTGGGTGTTCTGGGTCCCCAGGTCCCTTGGTTCCCAGCATCCTTCCCTGTGGGTGCATGGGAACCTGGTACCCATGGCCAGCCGGGCCATACTGACACCCGCTCCTTCCTGCAGCTCCCCTCTCCATGCTGGCTATCGTGGCTTTGGGCACTGGCCTCACCTTCGTCATGTTTGGCATCTCCAGCTTCCTCATCTTCAGGTCAGTCAGGGCTTGGGGAGCCTTTGCCTGGGCATTGGTCACCTTCCAGCATGACGGGAGTGGGGGAGGTGGGGTCCTGACTCTAATGTGGCCCCCAGGAAGCTGATGCTGGAGAAGGAGCTTGCCAGCATGCTCTGGAGGATCCGCTGGGATGAGCTGCAGTTCGGGAGCCCCGAGCGATACCACAAGGCAGCAGGCAGCCGGCTCACCCTGTCCCTGGTGAGACCTACCAGCCCTGGGTCACCACCTTCCTCCTGCCCCTGTGCCTCCCTCCCTCCCTGCACCACACTCCTCCCTTGCTGATCCCCTACAGGACCCTCTGTTCCTACAGAGCCACAGCCCCGTTCAATCTATCCCCTACAGAACCCTCCCTTGCTACAAATACTCTTCATCCCCTACAGAGCTACACTTCTTCCATCCCCTGCATGACCCACCATCCCCTGCAGAGCCATGCTTGATCCATCCCTGACACAGCCCTGAGTTCCCTACAGAGCACCATACCTCATCAAGCCCCTCCGTGACCCTCCATCCACACAGCCACACCTTATCCATTCCCTGCAGTACGCCATACCTCACCCTATAGGCTTCACCCTCCCTACAGAGCATATGTGCTGACCCTTCAGAGCTCATCCTGCACCATCCCCTGCACACCTCTGGGTGTCCCTGCCATGCTCTGTTGGTGACTGGGTGCCCTGGGGTACCCATTCCTCACCCCTTCCCTCTCCACAGCGTGGCTCCAGCTACGGCTCCCTGATGACCACCCACGGCAAGTACCAGATCTTTGCCAACACCGGCCACTTCAAGGTCAGTGGGGCAGGTGGGGAGCTGAGTCCTCCCCCCTGCATCCCCCAGCCCTGTTGGGGTGCTCCCCCTTGGCTGCACCCCTATCCCGCGGGATGCTGTCACCTTCTTCCCCTCACCAAATCTGCCCAGCGGGCTCTGACCTCTTCCCCCTCCCTGACACCCCAGGGCAACGTGGTGGCCATCAAGCACATCAACAAGAAGCGCATCGAGCTTACACGGCAGGTGCTCTTCGAGCTGAAACACGTAGGTTTGGGGTCTGAGCTGGGGTGGGCACCACCTGCTTGGGGGCACAGGGGCCAGTCATGGCAGTAGAGGGGGCTGGTGGGAGCAGCCGTGTGTCTCCCCCCACAACGTCAGTGCCATCTTCCACCTCCAGATGCGGGACATTCAGTTCAACCACCTGACCCGCTTCATTGGGGCATGCATCGACCCCCCCAACATCTGCATCGTCACCGAGTACTGCCCGCGGGGCAGCCTACAGGTAGGGGGGACTTGGGGGTACCAGGGGTGACACTTAGACACACCAGGCAATAGAGCTGGGCTGGGTGTCGAGGATAGGGTTGTAGATGCTGGTGGCCACCCAAGCCCCACGAGACTCACAGTAGAGCTGCCCAAGCAGGTGTCAGAGGCCAGTGGAGGGGAAGGGGTGGGTGCCATGGAGCCTCCTGCAGCTGGGTGCTCCATGAGTCTGGTGCCAGTGCCACCACTCCCTGGGTGCTTGGTGGGGTCCACTCAATGTGCTGCCTCAGGATGTCTTGGAGAATGAGAGCATCAACCTGGACTGGATGTTTCGCTACTCCCTCATCAACGACATCGTCAAGGTACCCAAATGAGGTGCACGAGGGGCTGGGGGGTGGGTGTGCCTGAGGGATACCAGCTTCACCATGTCCATCTCTCTCAGGGAATGGCCTTCCTGCACAACAGCATCATCGGCCACCACGGCAGCCTCAAGTCATCCAACTGCGTGGTGGACAGCCGCTTTGTGCTGAAGATCACCGATTATGGGCTGGCCAGCTTCCGCTCATCCTGCGATGGCGAGGACACCCATGCCCTCTATGCCAGTGAGTGCCCACTGCTGGGGACTGGGGGTCCAGGGGGATGGAGTGGCCCTGCCTCACCACCCCATGGCCATGTCCCACCAGAGAAGCTATGGACAGCTCCAGAGCTGCTGCAGAAAGGGCGCCTGCCCACCCCGGGCATGCAGAAAGCCGATGTCTACAGCTTTGGCATCATCGTGCAGGAGGTCGCCCTGCGCAACGGCCCCTTCTACATCGAGGGCATGGACCTGAGCCCCAAAGGTGAGGGTAGGGGGACAGGTGTGGGGTGGTGCCCTCCCTGCTAGGGAGGTCTGGTGCTCACCGTTGGCCACCCCCTGGCAGAGATCGTGCAGAAGGTGCGTAACAGCCAGAAGCCCTTCTTCCGCCCCTCCATCGACATCGGGGTGCACAGCGAGGAGCTGGCGGTGCTGATGGAGCGCTGCTGGGCGCAGGAGCCGGCCGAGCGCCCCGACTTCAGCCAGATCAAGATCTTCATCCGTAGATTCAATAAGTGAGTGGCTGGCCAGTGAGGAAGGTGGCCCTGGGCGGGAGCGGGGACAGCCATGGGGGGTGGTGGTTTTTGGGGGGCACCTCTTCTCGCGGTGCCAGCTGCCTGCACCCTGGCAGGGAGGGCAGCACCAGCATCCTGGACAACCTGCTGTCACGCATGGAGCAGTACGCCAACAACCTGGAGAAGCTGGTGGAGGAGCGGACACAGGCCTACCTGGAGGAGAAGCGGAAGGCGGAGAACCTCCTCTACCAGATTCTGCCCCAGTGAGAGGGGGATAGACGGGAGCATGTGGGTCTGGGGGTTGGCATGGGGTCAGCGTGCACCTGCTGCCGTGCAAGCATGGGGGTCTGTGGGTGGCTCTCCGTGCTGGTGCAGGGCAAGGGACATGGAGGTGGGGGGGATGAGGGGTTTGGGGTGGGAGGCCACCCCCATCCCCCTGTGTGCTCCCCAGCTCTGTGGCAGAGCAGCTGAAGCGTGGGGAGACGGTGCGGGCCGAGGCTTTCGACAGCGTCACCATCTACTTCAGCGACATCGTGGGCTTCACTGCGCTCTCGGCAGAGAGCACCCCCATGCAGGTGAGAGCAGGGCTTGGGGGGCAGCCCCCCTGTGGCACTGATGTGGGGTGAGGGGTTATACCCTGGCAGTGGCATCCCTGGGGCTGGAGGGGACACGCATCATCCCAGCCCCACACGCACCCTCGCTACATCCAGGTGGTGACGCTGCTGAACGACCTCTACACTTGCTTTGATGCCATCATTGACAACTTTGACGTCTATAAGGTGAGGAGGGTGTGTGAGCAGGCACAACCTTCTGAAGTGGGGTGGGTGACCATCTACTTCAGCGACATCGTGGGCTTCACTGCGCTCTCGGCAGAGAGCACCCCCATGCAGGTGAGAGCAGGGCTTGGGGGGCAGCCCCCCTGGGGGACTGATGTGGGGTGAGGGGTTACACCCTGGCAGTGGCATCCCTGGGGCTGGAGGGGACATGCATCATCCCAGCCCCACACGCACCCTCGCTACATCCAGGTGGTGACGCTGCTGAACGACCTCTACACTTGCTTTGATGCCATCATTGACAACTTTGACGTCTATAAGGTGAGGAGGGTGTGTGAGCAGGCACAACCTTCTGAAGTGGGGTGGGTGAAGCGAGGAGCCTGGGGTTGTACCCACTCCCCCTGATCCCGCAGGTGGAGACTATTAGGGATGCCTACATGGTGGTGTCGGGGCTGCCGGTGCGCAACGGGAAGCTGCACGCCCGTGAGATCGTCCGCATGGCCCTGGCCCTGCTTGAGGCCGTCAAAACCTTCAAGATCCGGCACCGGCCGAATGACCAGCTGCACCTGCGCATGAAGCGAGGAGCCTGGGGTTGTACCCACTCCCCCTGATCCCGCAGGTGGAGACTATTGGGGATGCCTACATGGTGGTGTCGGGGCTGCCGGTGCGCAACGGGAAGCTGCACGCCCGTGAGATCGTCCGCATGGCCCTGGCCCTGCTTGAGGCCGTCAAAACCTTCAAGATCCGGCACCGGCCGAATGACCAGCTGCACCTGCGCATCGGCATACACACGGGTGAGCCCCCGGCACCGCGGCTCGGGGATGCTCTGCTGCCCGTCCTACAGCAGCCCCGGGCATCTCTGTGCCTGCAGGTCCCGTGTGCGCCGGAGTGGTGGGTCTGAAGATGCCGCGGTACTGCCTGTTCGGGGACACGGTGAACACCGCGTCCCGCATGGAGTCCAACGGCCAGGGTGAGCCATGGGGCTGGCAGCTGGGGTCTGGCCCCACGGGTCGTGTGTCCCGCTCCTGAACCCAACCGTGTCCCTTTTGCCCCTCTGTGCCACCCAGCCCTGAAGATCCACGTCTCGTCCACCACAAAGGAAGTGCTGGATGAGTTTGGCTGCTTCGAGCTGGAGTTGCGTGGGGATGTGGAGATGAAGGTGAGGGCATGGGGACTTCGGTGGGATGCC
>NW_015090963.1:1947398-1951136 GCF_001431845.1 Calidris pugnax | reverse complement strand
GGGCATATGATGGGTGGGTGGGTGGGTCAGGGCTGGGACCCCTTGTCCCCCTCGGTGCTGGGGATGGCACCCAAGGAGCAGCACAGGGGGCAGGGAGGGTCTCACCGCTCCCCCCTCCACCCCTCAGGGAAAGGGGAAGATGCGGACGTACTGGCTGCTGGGCGAGAGGAAAGACCCCAAAGTCATCTGAGCAGTGGCAGAGCCCCCAGCCCTGACGGGGCCGCCAACACTTCCCGGTGCCTGGACCCGCGGGATGCACTGGCAACCCCCCATCACTGCAGCCCACCACCACCTCCACCACAGCCCCCCCTGCTTCAGCAGGGTTTGGGCACGGGGGGCCAGTGGCCACAGCACTGCCTGCCCCCCTTCACCGGCACCAGCAAAGCCCACTTCCCCCCGCAGCCTCTGCTGGAGGGGGGAAACCAGCCCTGATCCAGCCCAGGGGGAGGGGGACCCCATGTCCCCCCACCCTCTGGGGTCCTGCCGCCCCTGCCCTCTCCCCCCTGGCTCAGCTGGCTCTGAGCTGCTCCCGGGGCCTGGCTGCCCCGCAGGGCACTTTGCCATCTCTTTTCAGTACCTGGCCCCCCCTGCAGAAGTTGTGTCCATGTCACCCCCTCCCCAGGGCAGGGAAGTGGGGGCTCCTGCCGGGACTGACCCCTTGGCCAGGGCTGGCTTCAATGCTGCGGCTCTCCCCCTCCCCTGTATATAACCCCACCGGGTCATGTAAATACGCCCCCCTCCCCTCCCCCCCCCAGGTGTAAATATAGGAGTCGCTGCGAACTATTTTGTTTGAAATACAAACTTCCCCAAATCCCTCCGTCCCCTGACCTCTGCTTCGCTCTGCCCTGGAGCACCAAGCAGGGTGGGGGGCTGGAGGGGGACCCCAACATCGAGTTCAGCCTGGGCTGGGGGACAGCTGCCTGGAGCATCCCAGAGCACCGTACCCCAGGGGTCCGGCTGCGGTGTGGGCTGGGGGTCCGGGCACGGGGAGCTGGTGCAGGGCGGCTGCAGCAGTGGCTGGCGAGGGCTTGGGGCAGTACTGTGAAGGCAGGGCTGCCACGGCGGGGTTTGCTTTGGCGTGAGGGCTGCAGTGTGTTCCTCTGAGCTCATGCTCATGGCCACGCCACAGCCGCCTCTTACTGGAACCCACCTGTGCCAGGGAACAGGGACAGGGGACGCCTGTCACCCGCTGTGGGCACTGGGAGAGGGCACGTCCCAGGGGGATGGGGCTGTGCCAGGGGCTCTGCCTCCATGCCCAAGGAGGGAGGCTTGGGGCCCCTGCACGTTTTGGGACAGGAGTGACCTGCAGAGAGGCTGGAGGGTGTCCCCACGCCTGTGCTGCATGGCCCTGCGGGGTTGGGGATGCCAGGGACGTGGTTCTCCCCCTCCAAACACCCAGCCTGCGGACAACCCTGGGGTGGCAAGGACTTTAGGACCACCTCTGCCCCCCTGCTTTTTATTGCATGAACCGGCTGCTCAGGGGGGTGGAGGGCAGGGGCTGCTCCAGGTACTCGGTAACTGGGGTGGTGAAGGCTGCGTTCCTCTGAAAGGGACTGTCTCCGCTGCGGATGCCGGTGACACCCTGGAGGAGAGGAAAGCAGAGAGGTCCCCATCAGCAGCTGAATCCCCTGCGTGCCAGCAGGGCAGGGTGCCAGGGGGCTTACGGGCAGGCTGTGGGCTTGCTCCAGCCAGAAGCTGCGGGGCTGCTCCGTGAAGTAGTTGTGGGGCTGTAGGTGGAAGCAATGTTAAGAGTGAGCAGCGGTGAACGGCCTCACCAGGCAGTCTCGGGGGGGACACACATTGGGGAGCCTTGTGGGCTTCCTGAGGGTTGCCACAGCTGGACTGGGGGACTGTCCCCTGCCTGTACCTGGCTGCTGGGCGGTGGTGTGAACTGGCAGCCCTTGGCGCCGTAGTCCCGATGGGTGGTGGAGATCAACTCCATGGGCTTTCGGGGTGGACAGATCTTCTCCAGCATCTCCTTCCTGCCGGCAGAGCAGACCCCACACCCCTCAGCTCTGGGATCACCCCCACCCCAGGCAGGCACCTGTGGCAGGGTACCCTCCTCTGGGGCATGGCTCCAGGGATGGGTGGCACGCCAAGGGCACAGGCTTGCCTGTATTTCTGGTAGAGCATGTTCTCCAGCATGGCCTTGCGCTGCCCTGAGGGGAAGAAGGTGCCATCAGCCCCACAGCCAAGATCCCCTTGCTACTGTTTTGGAGGCTACATGGCTTTTGGTGGGGGGTGTACAGTCTCACCTAGCCCCAGCAGCAGGACACTGTGCGGTGGGCGGTAGGTGTCCTTCGTGGTGGTGCTGTGGGTGGGCCAGGAGATGAGCTCGTGGGTGAGCAGCCCAGGGTGGCCATGACGGTAGGTGAAGCCCTCATTGATTGGCTCTCGCCCGGGCACGGTGTCCAGGTGGTTTGTGGCTCTCTGGGGATAGACAGCAGGGGCTGTGGGAAGGCAGCAGGAGCCCACCCTGCAGTGCTCCATGCCCACTCCCAGCTTTTAGGACTTTGACAGTCCCATGGGGCGCTGGGCAGGGTTGGGAGGTGGTGTCCCCAGGCTGTGGGATGGCTTGGCCCATCTTTCTGCCCTCCTCTCCACAAGCCTGGCTGGCCCAAGCAGGTGTCCCCGCATCTTTGTGATGGGCAGTGACACCCAGCTCCAGCTGCCCCAGCAGCAAGGTCTCCACTCTCCTCCCAAAGCCTCGCTGTCGCTCCCCACGTGCCTGCCCGTGCCTTTTGTGCTATTGAATTTCATCCCCTTTCCATCCCACTGGGCTCAAGGTCATCCAGGGAGCTCCAGCTTGGCCAAGGGCAACTATTTTTAGAGAGGGGGCTCCCTAGGAGCAGGGGGCTTCATGGGATCAGCATGTGGGACATGGTGGGGTGGGTTTTGAGGGGCATTTCCCCTTAGATGGTGGTGGGGCATTACCTCCTCCTGCCAGTTGTGCATCAAGCAGGTCCCCCGGGGCACCGACCGGAGGGGCTGCTCCACTGTTGTCTCCAGGGAGGCGGGCAGCACCGGCACTGCCATGGGGGGCTCCTCACCAGGGCAAGTCCCCGACTTTCCAGCACAGGGAGGCAGCTCAATGCCGCCGGGATCCTTCCCAGCCTCGGCAGGTGGCACCACGCTGGGCACAGCTGGCAGGACCTCAGTGGGCAGCTCAGCCGTGGCCAACGGCACCTCCTGGGGCACCGCATCCATGGCTGACATCTCCAGGGGCAGCTCAGTTGTGGCCGTCAGTGTCTCTCTCTGGCACGGGGGCTTCTCCACGAGCACCTCAGGCAGGACGACATCATTCCGGAACATGACCACGCATGGTGGCCTCTCCCCAGGGCACGTGGGAGGCACATGGCCTGTCAGAGCCACCCTGTAGGTGGGGACACTCCATGTGAGAAGGCAGTGGGGCGCATCCTTCAGCCCCCGCCCTTGCCCACCATGTTCCCAGCCCCCACCAGTGTGGGCAGGGCCCTGAGGCCGGGGACCCTGGGTGCCTCACGATGTCACCCCCACCCCAGAGTGGGGGACAAGGGACACCTGTCCCTTTGGGGAGGGAAGAAGCAGTGCTTGCTGCTGGCTCTGTGCTCCAGAGGTGTCTCCCCCTCCATAACTCCCCTCTTCCCCCTTAGTCCCCCTTCCCTAACCTCCCCTCCACACTCCCCCAGCCCAGGCTCTGCCCCGCAATGCCCCCACCCCCCTACTGTGTCCCCCCTCTTCCAGGGCTCTGGACCCCCC
>NW_015090963.1:1943027-1947214 GCF_001431845.1 Calidris pugnax | reverse complement strand
GGGGGCAGGATCTGAATTGCGAGAGGGGGGCAAGGGGGCGTGGCCAGGACGGAACGGGGCGTGGCCTGGGGGTAAGTGGGCGTGGCCGGGGCAGGAAGGCGGGAAGCACATGGCTGGGCCCAGGCGGAGCAGCATCCTCACCCCCGGTGGGCCGTGTCCCCCCACCCCGGGACCCGGCGCCTTGTCCCCAGGGCAGGGGTGGCCCCAGAGGCTCTGGGGGTGGGCACTGTGCCCAGGGGCGGGGGGGCTCCGCTGGGGCAACGGGAGGGAGGTGCCTGGCTCTGGGCACATGGCTGCTCCCCATGCGACACCCCTCACTGTTTAGGCCTGGCCCCCCGGGGACCCATGGCTGGCCCTTGGGGTGGGACAGGCCCGGCGCCCGGCTGGGCGCAGTCGGTGCCCCTGTGGGTGTGGAGCGGCTCCCCTCGCCGCCAGCCTTTCCCGGCCCCCCATCCCCGCAGAGGCCGGGCAGAAGAAGGGCCCTTTGATAGCAGATGACGGGCCCCGGCGCGAGGGCTGTTATTCCAGCGCTCTGCGGTGTGCGCCGCCGGGGCCACCACACGCTCGGGCGTTGGGGCCTCTTGTTTTTCCTGGCTGGGGATGTGCCTGGCCCCTCTGGCCTCGGCCGGCTGGGGCCCCCAGCAGGGACCGCTCCTCCCTCCGGGTGCTCGGCCCTGTGCCAAGCTGGGGCTCCTCCGAGCCCATCTGCCGCGCAGCTGCGGGGAGGAGGGAGAGACGTGCTCCGGGGCTCAGGCTCAGCAAAGGGCGCCCCCCTCCCCGGCCAGCCCAAAGCTGGGGGTCATACCACCCCTGCTGCCTTTGGAGGTGGGTGCCAGGGTACCCCAAGGGCTGGGTGCTTGCTGGGAGGGCAGTGGGGGTGCATGCTGCTGGTTGTGCCCCCACACTCGGCCCTGGGCCCAGGGCTAGCCCCTGAGGTGTATCTGTATGAGGGGGGTGTGAGGGGGGTGGCAGCCTGGGCACCCTGCCCTCAACCTGCACCCCAGGGTGCCCTTTCCAGGCTTGTCCCCACCAGACATCCATGGGCTTGTCCCCAGGGCAGCCAAAAGCCTGTCCAGGCAGCATGGGTGCCTGGGTGACACCAAAGGGACACCAAAGGCACAGCATTACAGTGTGGGGACAGGGACACTGGTGATGCCAGCCAGTGGGGTGTGCGCTCACCATGGGGCAAACCGTGGGGCAGCAGCCCTGGCGCTGCTGGAGCACATCTGGCCGCCTCTCGCCAGCTGACACATCCCCCCCGCCGCCCCCCTGCCTGGTTCTTTTGGGAACTTGCGTCATTTGTGATAGTCTTCGGCGGCTGAGGAACGAAAACAGCCCTGCCCCCTCCCCCCCTGGGGCCGTGACCGCTGTGCTGCCCCAGGGCTGCTCGGGGGCTGACAAAATAAACTTGGCACAGGAGGAGAGGCAACGGCAGGCGTCGTCCCCTGACCTCGCATGCCAGTGTTTGCCCTCCGCTGGGCACGGCATCCCTGGGGGGCTGCTCGGGGTGAGCCCCAGGGGATGCTGCACTGAAGGTCCCTGGCCTCTACTCGGGGTCTCCACCTCCCCAGGGACCCCATGTGCCTCTCTGGCATCCTCACCCCCTTGGGGATCCCCAGCCAGGAGCGGTTCCCAGCCCTAAGGAGGGGGTGTCCCACATCCAAGAGTGGCCCCAGCCCCTGCTGCAGCGCCAGCAAGTCCCACATCCGACATTTTTAAGGTTCATTTTCCCCCCTCCCTCCCATCCCCCGAAAACATTCCCCGTGCGGGAACAGGGGTGGGGAAGCAGCAGGGCTCTGACACCGCCCCACGCTGCTCCCGTGGGGAGCGGGGGGGTGCCCCACCGCCAGCGCCACCGAGCCGGAGGCTGAACAGAGCGGCCATTCTCCCCGGCGGGCTGCGGTCCCCTGCGCGGCTGGCGGGGGCCCAGGCGTCCCCGCCGGCGGTGCCAGGTGGGCCCAGCGCCGCGCCAGCACCGGCCCCCGACGCTAAATATAGCCCCTACAGAGCGGGAGGCGCGGGGCAGGGAGCGCAGGAGTGACGGTGGCCTGCACATGCGTGTGCGTGCTCCACGCCCGCGGCCAACACGTGTGAACACACGTGTGTATGTTGCCGGTGTGTGTGTGAGGATGGGGGGGGAGGTGTGCAACACGATGTGTGCTCTGCACTGGGTGTGTACACCACGCATATGCACGCTGCGGGGTGTGCAGCACAGGGGTCTGGGGTGTGCAACACCGTTTTGCACAGTGGTGCGTGCACAGGGGGTCTGGGGTGTGCGGTGTAGCAAGTTTTACACGGTGGTGCAGCCACGGGGTGGGGGGGTCTGGTGCGTGCAACACGATGTGTATTGCACACTGGTGCACACACAGGGGGTCCAGGGGTGTGCAGTGCAATGTGTATTGCACAGTGGTGCACACACAGGGGGTTGAGGGGTGTGCAGTGCAATGTGCATTGCACATTGGTGCACACATAGGGGGGGTCTGGGTGTGCAGTGTGATGTGTATTGCACAGTGGTGCACACACAGGGGGGTTCTGGCTGTGCAGTGTCATGTGTATTGCACAGTGGTGCACACGCAGGGTGGGTCTGAGGTGTGCAGTGCGATGTGTATTGCACAGTGGTGCACACACAGGGGGTCCAGGGATGTGCAGTGTGATGTGTATTGCACAGTGGTGCACACACAGGGGGTCTAGGTGTGCAGTGCGATGTGTATTACACAGCGGCGCACACACAGAGGGTCCAGAGGTGTGCAGTGCGATGTGTATTGCACATTGGTGCACACACAGGGGGGTCTGGGTGTGCAGTGTGATGTGCATTGCACACTGGTGCCTGCAGAGGGCAGCTCTGGGGTGTGCAGTGCAATGCGCATTGCACAGTGGTGCACACACAGGGAGTCCAGGGGTGTGCAGTGCAATGTGTATTGCACAGCGGTGCACACACAGGGGGGCCAGAGGTGTGCAGTGCAATGTATATGGCACAATAGTGCACACACACAGAGGGTCCAGGGTGTGCAGTGCAATGTGTAGTGCACACACAGGGGGGCCAGGGGTGTGCAGTGCAATGTGTATTGCACAGTGGTGCACACACAGCGGGTCCAGAGGTGTGCAGTGCGATGTGTTTGGCAGACAGGTACACACTCCAGGGGTGTGGGGCGTGCAGTGCAGTGAGTTTTGCTCGGCGGTGCAGGCACAGCCGATGCGGCCACCGCGGTGTGTGGTGGCAGTTTGTTCGTGGAGGGGGCAGCACCCCCACCTCGCACCCCGTCCTGCACTGCCCCTAACTCGGGGCAGATGGACCACCAGGGAGCTCACAGCACAGCAAACGTGCAATTAGCACATCTAGTTCAATTAGCTCGCTTTTTCAATGGGGAAAAGCTGGGGAATTCCGGCAGCAACACAGGGGGTTGCTGGGGGGCACCCAGCAGCAGGGTGGGGAGCACCCAGGGGAGCAGGAGCTGTCATGGCAATGGGGCTGGGTGGGCTGCCCACGGCATGAGGTACTCTTGGCACCCCTGTGATGTTCCCCAGCTCGGGGACACCCCTGTGGCATCCCATCTGCACTCCCTTACCTGACACCAGTATGGCCATTTTTGCCCTGTGGGATGTGGGCACCCCCCAAAAAGCGCCAACTTGCTCCAATTGGGGGTTCCAAAGCACCTCCAGCATGGGCAGGTTGGGATGTGGGAATCCCCATCCCACCAAGTCCCACCTGCATCCCCATCCCAACTCCTGCTGATGTCCCCCCCCCTGCTGCTATGACACCCACAGCCACCTCTATCCCAGCCCTGCCACCCCCAGGAGGGCCACCACAGAGATGCCACCAAAGCCACCACCAAGAAGATGCTTTATTGGGGGGCCGGTGTGTAGGTGGGGGGGTCAGCCAGGAGGCCAGCCCAGCTGCCGCCCCCCCAGCACATGGAGGTGCAGGTGGTAGACGGACTGGGCGCCGTGCTTCCCGTCGTTGATCACTGCCGGGGGAGGGACGGGGGGGGGGGGGGGGGGTAGGTCCCCCCTCTGAGCGCGGCGGGAGCCCCCACACAGCGCGGGGTAGCGTCCCCCTCTGCGTATTTTAATTTAATTTCATACAAATAGCACATCGCTGAAGAAAATAAAAGTTTAAGCCGTCAAAAAGGTGGCAGCCGGTGAGGTGGGACACGTGTTAAGCTCCTCACATCCCACCAGCACCGGTG
>NW_015090963.1:1938941-1942091 GCF_001431845.1 Calidris pugnax | reverse complement strand
CCCGCCCCGCCATCGCAGGGGGGGGCGTGTAAGACTCCCCCCTTTCTCTCCTTTCCCCCCACACGGGTGGGCGCCGAAACCATGCGTGGTGCCACCCCCCTTCCTGTGGTCACACCAACCCCCCGCAGGGTGGGGGCAGAGCGGCTGGAGAGCTGCCTGGTGGAAAAGTATCTGTGGGTGTTGGTGGACAGCAGGGTGGACATGAGCCGGCGGTGTGCCCAGGTGGCCAAGAAGGCCACCAGCATCCCGGCCTGCGTCAGGACCAGCATGGGGAGCAGGAGCAGGGCAGTGATGGCGTCTCTGTCCTGGGCACTGGTGGGGCCCCACCTCGAGCTCAGGTCTGGGGCCCTCACTACAGGAAGGACATGGAGCTGCTGGAGTGTGTCCAGAGGAGAGCCACCAAGCTGGTGAGGGGTCTGGAGAACAAGTCCTATGAGAAGAGGCTGAGGGAGCTGGGCATGTTTAGTTTGGAGAAGAGGAGGCTGAGGGGAGACATCATTGCCATCTGCAACTCCCTGGAAGGAGCGCGTAGCGAGGTGGGGGTTGGCCTCTTCTCCCAAGGGAATAATGACAGGACCAGAGGAAATGGTCTGAAGTTACAGCAGGGGAGGTTTAGATTAGATATTAGGAAGAATTACTTTACTGAGAGGGTGGTCAGGCACTGGAACAGCCTGCCTAGGGAGGTGGTGGAGTCACCATCCCTGGAGGTATTTAAGAAACGTGTAGACATGGCTCTTCAGGGCATGCTCTAGTGCCCGAGATTGTTGGGTTGTGTCTGTCTGTGGGGGGTGTGTGTGTCAGTTTGTGGTGTCTTGTTGCGTTCTGGGTTTTTTTTTGTGTGATTGGACTTGATGATCTCAAAGATCCCTTCCAACCATGAATATTCTGCGATTCTGTAATTCCTTCCCCCAAAATCAAGGACGGAGGCTGCTGGCCACGGGTGGGGGAGGTTTATTGTTGGCTCAGAAGCCCATGCGCGGGCGCTTGCGGCGTGGCTGTGAGGCGGAGGAGAGCTGGCTCTGGGAGGAGGGGATGCAGAGCTGGCTGGCTTGGCTACCGGGGAGCTCGGGGGGCTCGGGGGGGCCATCAGCCCACACCGCCAGGTAGTCCCGCAGCGTCTTCCGCCGCTCCTTGGGGATGCCACGGCTGCGCAAGGTCTGGGAGGAGAGCAGGGCTTCCTCCGGGGAAGGTGGGGTGGCAGCGACGGGGGGTGAGGTGCCCAGGGGTGGGGAGGCCTCTCGGGGAGGCGGCGGGGCTGCGTCGGGGTCGCTGAGCTCGGAGAGCTCGGACTGGTAGGTGAGGGAGGAGGTGAAGCTGGCTGAGAGGCTGCGCCGGCCCCGGGCACGCTTCTGCCGCCGCCGCCGCTCCCGCAGCGCCCGCTGCCGCTGCGCCAGGCTGGAGCTCGTCCTCCCCTCCCACCACCCCTCCCAGTCCCCGCACCAGGACGCCGTCAGGCGGGTGCTCAGGGGGTCCGGATCCTCCAGGGGCTCGGGGGGCTCCGGGAGGGCAGAAGGTGGTGAGTCCCAGCGCTGGAGGCAGCCCCCGTCCCGCATGGCCTGGCGCAGCCGCTGGCGTGCCTGCTCCTGCAGGACGCTGGGGGGTGACGGCTCCTCCAGCTCTTTGCGGGTGAAGAGGCGCTTCTGTCCGAAGGTGGGGGGCCGGGTGTGCCGGGGGGGCTGCCTGCAGCCCTTGGAAAAAGCCTTCAGCCAGCGGCGGTACCGCAGGGCTGCAGCCGGGGAGGGCTGGGGGCTGGCAGAAGGCTCCTGGGGACGTTCCGCTTCCTCTGGGACCACTGGCGTGGCCCCATCCTCCTCCTCGTCGACAATCACCTCCAGGTTGGACAAGTAGAAGGTTTGCTCTTCCTCCTCTTCTTCCTCCTCGCTCCCCAAGCCCAGCGGGCTGGTGGCTGGATCGTCGGGGAAGAGAGGGGAAGAGCCGGGGGCTGCCACAGCCTCGTCTCCCGGGGTGGGCGCAGGGGGCTGCGCTGCTGCCTGGGGGGTCAGCCTCTGGCAGAAGACATCCCCGGCCTCGGAGAGCTGGAAAACCAGCAGGGACTCCCGCGGTCCATCCTCCTGCAGCGCAGCAGCCAGCCCTGTGGGGAGAAGCAGGGGGGGGACACTGCCAGGGGGGTCCTGGTCCCGTGGCCCCTCCTGGTGCCTGGCCAGCAGTGGGGGCTCCTGCCCCACCCCGCCCCATCCTTTTTCTAGATCATTAATCTTTCCACCAACCAAGTTGTTCAGGGCTCTGCTTCTGTTTTTTCACCTCCCCACCCCAGGGCACGGCCAGGGCTATACCCCCCCCCCCCCCCCCCACACACACACCCCTTCCAGCTCACGTCCTGACCCCTCCCCAGCACACCCGGACCCCCAGGCGGCGCAGGACACCCACCGGCAGCCGGGGCGCTGAGGCGCTGCTGCAGCAGGCGGTGTCGGTGCGGGAGCTGGGCCGGCAGGTGCTGCAGGCAGCTGGAGATGGTGTGCAGCTTCTGGGGAGTCCCCACCAGCTGGCAGGCCGACTGGCTGCCCCCTGCGGAAGGACACACCAAAAATTATCTGCTGAGCACAGATCGGGGGCAAGGGAGGCGGGGGCGGCAGCCGATCCCAGCGGTAAGGAGGCTGCGACGTGGGCGCAGAGCACCCCAGGTGCCCCACAGCACCCCCAGAACCCCCCATTTCTCACCCCAGTATTGCAGCAGCAGCAGCTCCTGGGTGCGGGATGCGCCAAGCAGCACCTTATGGCTCCTCCCAGGACCCCCCGGTGTCAGGTGGGCAAAAAGAGGGGGGGCTTTCATCATGTGCGCCCACTTCAGCACAGGCACCAGGGGCAACCGCTCGTCCAGCACGTACATGGAGAACTGGGATGGGAGGCACAGCTCAGTCGGGCTCACCCCAACACGCCGTGGCAGCCCCCCCTCACCTGGGTGATCTCCCTGCCCCACAGGTGCTGGGGGGGCCAGGGCTGATCCGGGGTGTGGTGGGACTCACCTGGGTGGTGATGAGATGCTGGCAGGGGTACGCCCTGCCCAGGTACATGGGCAGCACCACCCGCTCGCCCTGCTGGCAGCTGGCTTCCTCACCCACCTTGAACAAGTCGAAGTGGCATCTCTCGGGGGCCTGCAGCGGCAGAGCAGGGTGCTGTCAGCACCCCAGG
>NW_015090963.1:1933866-1938931 GCF_001431845.1 Calidris pugnax | reverse complement strand
GTGTCCAGACACTGCAGGCCGGTGCGGTCGGCACAGCTCAGCACCCGCGGGTGGGCAGTGAAGTCGCTCCAGCGCCAGGGCGAATGGTCCCGAAAAAACATGGTCTGGGGGTCGTGGCGGAGCCGCTGCAGCCTGCGGGGAGAAGGCAGCACAGGGCAGAGCTGCCCCTCTCGCTTGGGCCCCTCCTCCCCCATGACCTAGGGTCTTTATGAGCACCCTCCCAGCCCCGAGGGCCTCATCTCACCCCGTCTCGACGCTCCAGAGGTAGACGGCTCCGCTCTGGGTGCAGACGGCCAGCTCCCCGGGGAGGTGAGGACTGTGGGATGGGGGGCACGGCATCATTGGAGGGGCCGGAGCATCCACCACAACGGGGAGGGCTGCAGAGACCCCCCCTCTCCTAGCAAGGCCCCGTTCTCCCAGCACCTACCTGACGGTGAGGCAGGAAGCAGGGACACCGGTGCGGATGACCTGCAGTGGGGTGGGGGCCGACCCCGTCCTGCCCGGCACCCTCCAAACGCCGCAGTGATAGTCTGAGCGGACGCCGACGAAGTCTGGCAGGGGACAGAGGGTGACACGTGAGACAGCAGTGTCCCGGGAGGTCCCTGCCACCCCTCCACCTGCCCCCCCTCCCCCTGCCCAGCCCCGGGTACAAATCTTGGCTCACCTTCCCCATCCGCCCGGGCAGCCGCCACTTGCTGGATGCGCCCGTTGAGCTCAAACTGTGCCGGGGAGCCCCGGGCACAGGGCAGCTCCTCCAGCACCACATCCTGGAAATCTGGGGTGCCAGCTAAGGGCAGTGCAACATGGGACCCCCTCCCGCCCCCCCAACTCCCCTTCTCAGGGCCACCCCATGGGGAAGGATACAGAGGTGGTTCATGGCCTGCCCTCCGGGGTACACCAGGCGGCCTGTGCGTGCCCCCACATCTTTGGGGGGCAGCCAGACCAGTGCTCCCCCCGTGGGGCTGTCGTCAAAGAGAAGGCTGGCCCACTGCAGCAGCAGGTCCTCATGCACGCAGTCTGCTAGCAGCCCCAGTGGCACCTCGAAGAGCCAGTCGCGGGCAAGGTGGGAGAACCAGCGCAGGCGGGGGACGAGGTTCTTCCGTGGACAGCCACTGTGGGGGGGCAGCTGGCGTCAGGTGTGGGGAGGGAGAGAGGAGCAGGAGCTCCCCCAGCCCTCTCCAAGGCAGGGGACATAGGGACACTTACTGCCTGGCCTCCAGACGGTCGATTTCCTCCCTTAGGGCCGTCATCCGGATGGTGCACTCCCGGGCCTGTCTCTGGGGGGAGGAGAGCGGGCAGAGGCTGGGAATGCCAGCTGCAAGGGGAGAGGTGTGGGCAGAGGCTGGGAATGCCAGCTGCAAGGGGAGAGGTGCGGGCAGAGGCTGGGAATGCCAGCTGCAAGGGGAGAGGTGTGGGCAGAGGCTGGGAATGCCAGCTGCAAGGGGAGAGGTGTGGGCAGAGGCTGGGAATGCCAGCTGCAAGGGGAGAGGTGTGGGCAGAGGCTGGGAATGCCAGCTGCAAGGGGAGAGGTGTGGGCAGAGGCTGGGAATGCCAGCTGCAAGGGGAGAGATGTGGGCAGAGCCATAACCCCTGAACAGACACTGACCCTCAGCTTGGAGTCGCCCAGGTAGAAGTTCTGGTGCAGCAGCTTCCCCAGGGAGCCAAATGCATCTTCAGGGTGATCCACAAAGAAGTGGCTCAGCTGTGTGGGAAGGACAGGGAGGGGTTGGGATGTGCAGGAATCCCCTGCCCAGCCTCCCAGGTCTCTGGTGGGATGTGGCACCCCAGCCAGGTCCTACCTGCTTGGTAAAGTCCAGAGTGGCTCCAGCACACTTGCCAGCCTGGAGCCTCCTGCGCAGGATGCCATGGTAGAGGATGTCTTGTGGGGTGACTGAGGGGACCCAGCTGCCTGCGGGGAGAGAGGGCAGGGGCCTGCTGGTACCACACAAGTACCAGCACACTGCTGCAGCACCACCCCTGCTCCCCTGGGAGAAAGCTGCTAAAGGTCCCCGTGCCGGCGAAGCAAAAAATCACAGAATCACAGAATATTCATGGTTGGAAGGGACCTTTGAGATTAACGAGTCCAACCATTGAAAAAAAACCAAAGCAAAAAGACCAACACAAAAGAATCACCAAAGCCCACAACCCAAACCAACACATACACACCCACAAATCAACAATCTCGGGCACTAGAGCATGCCCCAAAGAGCCACATCTACACGTTTCTTAAATACCCCCAGGGATGGTGACTCCACCACCTCCCTGGGCAGGCTGTTCCAGTGTCTGACCACCCTCTCAGGAAAGTAATTCTTCCTGATATCTAATCTAAACCTCCCCTGCCCCAACTTCAGACCATTTCCTCTGCTCCTGTCATTATTCCCTGGGTAGAAGAGGCCAACCCCCACCTCTCTACATCCTCCTCTCAGGCAGTTGTAGGGGGCCGGTGGGGATCTCGAGGGAGTGGGCACCTCAGTGGGGCAGGCTGAACGGGATGCCCACCCCCCCCACCCTCCCCTCAGCTTCCTGCAGGGAACAGCGAACCCCCCGCCCTCCCGCCCCTGAGGCCCTCACCGGCGTTGGGAGGCAGGAGGGGCACGGCGGCAGCGTCGGCGGGGTCCCAGCTCTCGCCCGTCCCGCCGCGGCGGGGCACGAACGCCGCCCGGGCCTGCGGGGAGAGGAGGCGGGAGGTGAGAGCGGACCCTGCCCCACCCCACACCGGGCTCCCACCCCACACCGGGCTCTCCCTCCCACTCTCCCCGGGGCTCCGCCGCGGACTCACCTGGCGGCGGCCGGGCCCGGCCTCCAGCACTTGCCCGCGCTCCCCCCAGCCGGCGGCCGGAGCGGGACCCCCCTCCTCCCGGGGCGGGCCGGCGCCGAAGTAGGAGGGGAAGAGAGCGGCCGGGAACTCCATGGCCCCGGGGAGCGGCCCCGGGCGGAGCGGAGGGGTCTCGGACCGGCCACCGGCCGCTTCCCGCGCGGCACCGGCGCCGTCGCTACCGGAAGGGCGTCATCAATCAGCGCCCGGCAACGCAGAGAGGACCAGAGCGGCACCGCCGGCAGCGAGGAGCCGAGCGCTACCTCCCCCTGGCGGCCGGGGGGAGAGAAAGCTGTTCCAGCTCCCCCTGCCTGCACAGGCAGCCAGCCCCGCGTCCCCTGTCCCCTGTCCCCGTCCCCAGACCCTTGTCCCCTTCCTCCAGCCTCGTGTCTCTGTCCCCAGCCCGCAATCAGGGGACAGAGTGTATCCTCAGCAAGTTTGCTGATGATACCAAACTGGGAGGAGTGGCTGACACCCCGGAGGGCTGTGCTGCCATCCAGCGAGACTTGGACAGGCTGGAGGGCTGGGCAAAGAAGAACCTCATGAGGTTCAACAGGGAAAAGTGTAGGGTCCTGCACCTGGGGAAGAAAAATGTCAGGTACCAGTATAGGTTAGGGGTGGACCCGCTAGAGGCAACTACTGAAGAGAAAGATCTAGGGGTCCTGGTGGACAGTAAAATGACAATGAGTAAACAGTGTGCTCTTGCGGCCAGGAAGGCCAATGGTATCTTGGGTTGTATAGGGAAGAGTGTAACCAGCAGGTCAAGGGAAGTCATTCTCCCCCTCTACTCTGCACTGGTGAGGCCACAACTGGAGTACTGTGTCCAGTTCTGGGCTCCCCAGTTCAAGAGGGACAGGGAACTACTAGAAAGAGTCCAGCGTAGGGCTACAAAGATGATTCAAGGATTGGAGCATCTCCCTTATGAGGAGAGACTGAGAGAGCTGGGACTCTTTAGTCTGGAGAAGAGAAGGCTGAGGGGAGACCTTATCAACGCCTACAAGTATCTCAAGGGAGGGTTGAAGGAGGAGGGAGCCAGACTCTTTTCAGTGGTTCCCAGTGAGAGGACGAGGGGCAACGGGCACAAGTTGGAACATAAGAGGTTCCACTCAAATATGAGGAGAAACTTCTTCACGGTGAGGGTGACAGAGCCCTGGAACAGGCTGCCCAGGGAGGTTGTGGAGTCCCCTTCCTTGGAGATTTTCAAAACCCGCCTGGATGCAGTCCTGAGTAACATGCTCTAGCTCTGGGCAATCCTGCTTCAGCAGGGGAGTTGGACTAGATGATCTCTATGGTCCCTTCCAACTCTAGAAATTCAGTGAAATTCAGTGAAATCCTTGTCCCCCACCCCCATGTCCCTGTCCCCAGCCCCATATCCCTGTCCGCACCCATTGTTCCCATCCCCAGTCTATATCGTTGTCCCCAGCCCCATGTCCCTGACCCCCAGCCTCGTACCTCTGTCCCCAGCCTGTAATCCTTGTCCCCCAGCCTTATGTCCCTGTCCCCAGTCTGCCTTCCTGTCCCCGAGCCCTGTCTCCCTGTCCCCCAGCCCCATTTCCCTGTTCCCCAGCCCTAAATCCTTGCTGTAGACCATGTCTCTGTCCCCAGCCCTATGTCCCTGTCCCACAGGCCCACATCCCAGTTCCCCAGCCCCGTTTCCCTGTTCCCCAGCCCTAAATCCTGGCTGTAGACCATGTCCCTGTCCCACAGCTCCACATCGCTGGCCCCTAGCCCCGTGTCCCTGTTCCCCAGCCCTAAATCCTTGCTGTAGACCATGTCCTCATCCCCAGCCCCATGTCCCTGTCCGCACCCGTTGTTCCCATTCCCAGTCCATATCCTTGTCCCCAGCCCTATGTCCCTGCCCTCCTGCCTCGTACCTCTGTCCCCAGCCTGTAGCCTCGTCTCCAGCCCCATGTCCCTTTCCCCAGCCCCATGTCCCTGTCCCCAGTCTGTGTCCCTAATTCCTCAGCCCCACATCCCTGTCTGCACTCATTGTTCCCGTCCCCAGTCTATACCCTTGTCCCCAGCCCCATGTCCCTGTCCCCAGCCCCATTGCAGGCCTCCAGAACTGTATCCCTGTTCTGCAGCCCCATGTCCCTGTCCCTGTCCCCCAGCCTCTACGCCTGTCCCCAGACTGTACCCTGATCTCCATCCAGCCCCATGTCCCTGTTCCCAATCCCACGTCCTCGTCCCCAGTCGTGTCCCTGTCCCCAGACCCGTCTCCCTATCCCCACCCGTGTCCCTGTCCCCAGC
>NW_015090963.1:1913256-1932456 GCF_001431845.1 Calidris pugnax | reverse complement strand
GGGGCGGCCGCGGGAGCTGTCCGCGGTGCTGACCCCCGGCCGCGGGAGCTGTCCGCGGTGCTGACCGCCGGCCCCTGCTCCCGGGTGTTTTTGGGGTGCCGCGGCTCCGGCCGGTAGCTCGGGGCAGAAGGGCGCTTTCTTTCCTTCCCCCTCCGCCCCCGCTTCATCTGTCCCCCAAAAATCCTGCCCCGTGCTCTGGCCACGCTGCCGTGGGGCTTCGGCTTCAACCTCCGCCTGCAGCTGCGTCCCACCACCTCGCTCCGGGCGGGTGGGCATGGGGGAAACTGTGCTGGGAGCGGGAAGCTCCGAGTGCTTCGCCTCATGCCTCCTTATAGAGTTACGTTCCTCATTCCCTCCTCCTCTGGGGTCTCCTGCCAGGTCACTGTACCCACGTAGGGAGGGGAGCAGTGGAGTTGCTTGGTGGTTCGTGATGGGGAAACTGGGCTCCGGTGCTCTTGCATTGAGACAGGTATTTCATGCCTGGCTTGTGTCGGCTGTCAGTGAAAGGGAGGGGGAGCTGCCTTTGTTCCAGGCAAGGGAGCAGATGCATGTCAGTGTACAGCCAGCTGGGGCTGCACACACGCAGCGAAAACACACGTGCACACAAGCACATGCGCGCACTCCCTGCCAGCCGCACACACTGTGCAAAGGAGCCCTTCTTCTTAGCTATCCCACTCCCTGCTGGACGAGTCCTCCTGGGTACAGCCCATCCCTGCTCCCAGTCCATCCTCTGCTGGCATCCCCTTTGCCGGCAGCTTGTGCGGAGGTGCATCTCTTCCTTCGTGCGTCTCTGAGGAATAATGGACGAGTCTCCCAGGCTGACTTTAGGGAAGCGTGGCAATGGTAGGGCGAAGTTACAGCTGCTCTCTTATTTCTACTGTGCCAAGGAATTGGCTGCCCCTCTGCTGCCAGGGCTCCTGGAAACCCCTAGAAATCAGTCAGTCAAGCAGTTGGGCAGGGAGCGGTGGCCCCAGTGAGTGCACTGAGCTTGTAGGAAGTGTCTTGCAGACAGGGGGCTGTGCACAACCACACGCGCCCATGCGTGTGGGTGTGTGTGCCTCCTCTTTGCCATGCACACAGACAGCACCCACGTGTGCATATGTGCACACATATGTGCACCGTTCCTCCTCCGCAAACCATAGGAGAGCTGGGAGGCTGTGCAGGAAGTGCATGACTCGCTCCTTCTTCTTGTGGCTCTAGGGTAGAACTCTCTGGTTTGTAATAGGCTCTGAGCTGAGCCTCCTCAGCAGGCAGAGAAGAATCTGTGTCCCTGTGGGAGATGACCTGTTGGGACAAGGCTGGAGCTGTGCGGAATGGCCCTTTATTACAGGTAAAATGCAGGGAGCTGGTCCTCACTGAGGAAGATGATGAGCTGAAAGAGGTGGGCTGCACCTGGCCAGAGACTGAGCAGCCAGGGCTAAGGGGCTTCTCAGCCTCCAGAGGATGAGTGCCCACAGCTCAGAGAACTGGCCTTGAGGCAATGGTGAACCAGACAGGATGCAGACTGCGTCTGGGAGACGCAGCTGGGCACAGCAGACATCAGCCCTGAGGACTCACTCAAATGGCACAGTCCCAGCACCTCCTGCCTCCAGGTTGGGACATAATGGCTGCCAGTTTTGGGACATATTTAGAGTCTGAGTGGGAAAGCCTGGCCTGGGAGGGGTGCTGCATCCTCTCAGTCCCTCACCCCACTGAGAGTCCCTTGGGTCTCCTCTGCAGATGGGCTCTTTGTGACCGACTACTTCACCCGCACACCACGCAAGCTCAGCCCCTTCCGCTCCTTTGCCAGCATTGAGCTCTTCCACTTCCATATCCCCGAGGACACGGTCATTGCCGTCTGGAACCTCATCACCTTCAAGGAGCAGGGTGGCACGTTCGGGGACCAATGTCCAGACCGTAGCATCACCGTGTGAGTAAGCAGCCTGCCATATCTGTTTCTTTCCAGCCTGCCTCTGCCTGCCCCTGCTGCCCCATGCCCGGACTTGCCCTGGAGCCAGCTTGCTCTTGTCTGCTTCTTGCTTGCACATGCACATGTATGTACACGCATGAACACATACAGAGGAGCACTCATGCATGCACGTGCACACAGGCACTCTCATTCCTGCACACACGTGCATATGTGCACATACATGCACACACACACATGCATACCCGCTCCCCACGATTCAGCTTCCCAGGACCGTTGCAGGCTCCACTCTTTTGTGCATCTCAAACATGAACAGTTTTGCTTGAACACCCACCCAGGGAAGCTCATGGCCTCCAGCAAAGTCACAGCTTACAGGTGGCTACCCATGATGTCTTTGAGCTTCCTAACAGCATGGAGGACAGACCTCCATGTGTAGGTCAGGCCGGCCCTGCCACAATGCCTGGACCCTCCTGCACCCTGCTAACTGCTTTCTCTCCCGCAGGTATTTCCGATCAGGGGCTCCCTCTGTCATTAACCCACTGCACACGCACTTCCCCAGGGACACGGCTGTCCCTGGCTCCTTCGCGTTGACCCTCACCTGGACCCTGCCCAACCGCACCACGGGGGTCTTCAATGTCACCAGCCCGCTGCCTGGGGACTGGTTCCTGGCTGCCCACCTGCCCAAAGATGAGGGCAAGATCTCCGTCAAGGTGAAGGCCTCGGGGGGACAGTGGGGTGGCAGGGCACACTTCAGGGCTCTGCTTGGGCCTGACTATCCTGGGCTGGCAGCGCCTGGGGCATATGTCCCAAATGGGATGAGTGCTCCATGCCTCCTTCCCCATGCTGACTGCTCTGCTGGTGCAGGGGCTCTACGAGGAGTGCCAATACCTCTTCCAGCCACAGCTCATCGTGCAGCGCCTGGTCAACATCGCCGTGCTGTACCCCGGTCATGTCACCGAGCAGAGCATGGCCCCCCACAACCGCTCCAGCCTCTACAAGTAAGTGCGAGAGAGTGTCCTAAGGAGGGGCCATCTCCAGAGTGGGGAGCTCAGAGTGCCCAATCCCTCTGGCTTGCCTCCCCAGCCCTCTTGCTTCACGGTGAGGGGCTGGACCTGACACTGCTGTCCCACAGGGTGTTTGTGCCCAGCTACACGTCACGGGTGCTGGTGGAGGTGCTGCGGTGCAGGGGGGCTGAGGGCTGCCCGCTCTGGCTGCGTGTGCGGGCCAAGGCTCCCCCCTTGCACAACTCCACGGCTCTGGACTGCCGGGAGCATGCTCCCTGCCAGCTGGCACTGGACTTACCCTTCTGGCAGCACTGGTACTACGTGCTGGTGGAGAAACACCCTGGAGTGCCGGGCCCTGTCTCCTTCCAGGTCACCGTGCAGCTCACAGGTGAGTGTGCATGGGGAGATATGGGTGGGGGGCATCATGGTCTTGACTCTACTTGGGTGACTGGGGTGGGGGGGTAAAGGATGCCCACAGGATGTGGCTCTAGGCAGGTGCAGGGTTATACCCAACTCTGCTGAGATGGGGGCACCGGGAGGTGTTGGAGATGTGAGGTGAGGTGAGCAGAAGGAGGTGAGCAGTGGGCAAGAAAGGGAAGTGGGAGCTAAAAGGGGGCCAGAGGGGCTGCACAGTGTCTAGGGTGATGATTCTGCCCTCCAGACTGCTCGCGACCCAGCCTGGCCCGGCCACCATTCCTGCCCTCCAGTGCCTCCATGAACATGCCCCACTCCTTCGGCTCGGCGGGTGGGCTGGGGCTGGGGGACAGCCCTCCACCCACCAGCCCCAACGGCACGAAGCACCCGGTCCCTGTCCCCACCACCTCATCTGCCGGCGAGCAGTGCTGGCCAGTCCGTCCCACGCTGCGGAATGAGCTGGACACCTTCTCCGTCCACTTCTACATCTTCTTTGGGCCCAATGTGTCAGTGCCACCTGACCGCCCTGCTGTCTTCGTCATCAACCTCCTACCGGTGCTGGACAGTGGTGGGGTGCTCAACCTGGAGCTGCGGCTCAATGTGGTGAGGTGGCCCAGAGGGAATGGGCTGGGAGATGGGTGATGTTGGGACTGCAAGCAGGGAGAGGGGTGGGCGTTGGGATGCTCTTGGGTCATCGTTTGGGAGCTCTTGGGTGATGGAGTAGAATAGGGTTCTCCAAGGGCGGGATGATGACTTCTATTTGGGGTATTCTTGGGTGATGGAGCACAGATTAGGGTGCTCCAAGGGCAGGATGATGACCTGGATTTGGGGTGTTCTTGGGTGATGGAGCACAGGTTAGGGTGCTCCAAGGGCAGGATGATGACCTGGATTTGGGGTATTCTTGGGTGATGGAACACAGATTAGGGTGCTCCAAGGGCAGGATGATGACCTGGATTTGGGGTGTTCTTGGGTGATGGAGCACAGATTAGGGTGCTCCAAGGGCAGGATGATGACCTGGATTTGGGGTATTCTTGGGTGATGGAACACAGATTAGGGTGCTCCAAGGGCAGGATGATGACCTGGATTTGGGGTATTCTTGGGTGATGGAACACAGATTAGGGTGCTCCAAGGGCAGGATGATGACCTGGATTTGGGGTATTCTTGGGTGATGGAACACAGATTAGGGTGCTCCAAGGGCAGGATGATGACCTGGATTTGGGGTATTCTTGGGTGATGGAACACAGATTAGGGTGCTCCAAGGGCAGGATGATGACCTGGATTTGGGGTATTCTTGGGTGATGGAACACAGATTAGGGTGCTCCAAGGGCAGGATGATGACCTGGATTTGGGGTATTCTTGGGTGATGGAACACAGATTAGGGTGCTCCAAGGGCAGGATGATGACCTGGATTTGGGGTATTCTTGGGTGATGGAACACAGATTAGGGTGCTCCAAGGGCAGGATGATGACCTGGATTTGGGGTATTCTTGGGTGATGGAACACAGATTAGGGTGCTCCAAGGGCAGGATGATGACCTGGATTTGGGGTATTCTTGGGTGATGGAACACAGATTAGGGTGCTCCAAGGGCAGGATGATGACCTGGATTTGAGGTGTTGTTGGGAGATGGGCGGTGGGTTAGGGCACTGCCATGATCTGTGTGCTGTCAGAGTGGGGGACATCCCCAGCACTGCTTTAGGGCCATCTCCTCCTCTGCCATCAGAGCTCCCTGTGTGGCGAGAACGTGACAGTATTTGGCTGTCTGAACCATGAAGTCCCACTGACATCTGGTGATAACACGTCGGTCACCTGTGAGACAGGTAGGCTGGCCTGTGCATGTCCATCCTGCCATGGCTGTGGGGGTCTCACCCTCCATGTGCCTGGTGAGAAGCTGGGTGGGAGACAGCAGAGACCGTGACCAGACGGCATCTGGCCCCGGAGCCTGGCACAGGGTGCTCTGTCCCTGTCCCAGCTTTGTCCCCTGTCCCAGGGGAAGGGGCTGCCCCCTGCCCTGCTCACCTGGAGCTCTCCTGCCCCACAGAGTCCCTGGCAGGCTTCCTGCTCTCCGTCAACTCCACGGCCAGCCTCAGCCGCCTGCGGATACCTTACCCCCAGACAGGCAGCTGGTACCTGAGCCTGCGCTCCCTCTGTGCCACGGAGCACGGGTAAGAGCCCCCGGAGTGTCACCTCCCTGCGCGGGGCATGTCCTGTGGGTCTGTGGGTGTGCCTGTCACCGCTCGTGTGTGTGCATGTGGCTTCGTGGGCTGTGTGTCACCGTGTGAGTGCCTGCGTGGGCATGGATGGCTGGAGCTCGCGCCTGCCTGGCCATCTGCGGGTCCCCGCGGCTCTTCCCTCTGTCTCTCGGTTAGGAAGCGCCTGTCAGCTTGAAAATGCCGTGCATCTGTTGGTGCTTGCCCATGTCCCCATCAGTGCCCATCTGTACCCGCGCCGGGGAAGAGACTGGGCTGTCACTGCGAGGCCAGGGCTCGGCTGTGTGCGTGAGGGGGCAGCTCCAGTCAGGCTGCTCTGCCCTTGCTCTGCTCAGCATCTCCAGGGACCGGTCCTGTGTCTGCCTGAGAGCCCTGCAGCGGAGAGGGGCTGTTGTGTGTGTGTCTGTACGTGTGAAAGGCCATGTGGGGCTCTGTACCTTGCAGATGGTGCTGTGTCCACACCTTCAGTGCACGCGTGAGGACAGAACTGCATGTATGTTTAGGTGCACAGATGCAGACAGCTCCATGGGGGGGTATTCATGTCTGTGCAAGCAGGCAGGGCTGCGTGTCTGCTTTACGCGTGTGCAGATCTGGCTGCCTGAGCACACACAGGGACAGCAGGCACACGTGCAGACACGGCCCGTGTATGGTTGTGCATCTTGGGGTGCCTGTGTGGGCACAGGGAGCACTCACTTGGTGCTGTCTAGACTCGGTCCTGCCTGTGCTCCTGTGTGCCAGAGGCTGCCGAGGTGTGCCCAGAGCTGCATGCAGGGATGCTGTGCCTGCTCTGACTCCTCCACTGCATTTCTAGTTCACTCTGAGTTGCCAGCTGCAGTCAGTCCTTTCCTGACGTGGTCGCACACAGGCATTGCAGGGCATGGTGTTTGCACAGCAAAATCCAGGCGAAATAGCCCGCTAAAGGCAAAGTGGGTCCTCCCGCTCGCCCAGCCTGGCACAGGCGCTTGCAGCACAAAGATCCTCGGGGACCAGCTCCGAGCTGTCATATAGAATCATAGAATCATAGAATCGTCTAGGTTGGAAGAGACCCTTGGGATCATCGAGTCCAACCGTCTCCCCTACTCTACAAAGTCCTCCCCTACACCATGTCCCTTAGCACTGTATCTAAACGGCCCTTAAACACATCCAGGGATGGTGACTCCACCACCTCCCTGGGCAGCCTGTTCCAATGCCCTATCACTCTTTCAGTGAAAAATTCTTTCCTAATGTTCAATCTAAACCTACCCTGTTGGAGCTTGAAGCCATTCCCTCTCATTCTGTCACTAATTGCCTGTGAGAAGAGACCAGCACCAACCTCTCTACAGTGTCCTTTCACGAAGTTGTAGAGATATGCAGCACCAAAGCAGCTCATTTCTGCGCTCGCCCTGTCCCTGGGTCTGCCACCACCTGCCAATCTGGGTGCGATGGGTGCCTCTGATGGAGGCAGGAGCTGCTTGCGGGGCACAGGGCCAGGGCTTACCACCTTCTCCTGTGCCACAGGTTCGAGCCCTGCACCAACGTGACAGCCGAGGTGTACCTGCGCGCTTACCTCTCGCCCTGCATCAACGACTGCGGCATCTACGGCCAGTGCAAGCTGCTGCGCACCAACAACTACCTGTACGCCGCCTGCGAGTGCAAAGCTGGTGAGGGCTGGCATCCTTCCCCGGGGGGTTGTGCACCCCATTATCCCCCTGCTCCACAGGGTGCTGGAAAGGGGCTCCCCTGCTCCCTCCCTAGCCCCTGTGGGTGCTGCAGGGGTGACGGCCGCTCTCCCTGGCCACAGGCTGGAATGGCTGGGGCTGCACAGACAACTCCGAGGCTTTCTCCTACGGCTTCCAGCTCCTTTCCACGCTGCTGCTGTGCCTCAGCAATGTCATGTTCGTGCCTCCCGTGGCCATTGCTGTCCGCAGCCACTACCTCCTGGAAGCCGCTGTCTACATCTTCACCATGTTCTTCTCTACCGTGAGCGTGGGGTCAGGGGCAGATAGGGGTGGCAGGCAAGGGGCCAGGGCCATGCAAGGCAGCTCTCATCCCCTTCTTCTCCCATTCCAGTTTTACCATGCCTGTGACCAGCCGGGCATTGTGGTGTTCTGCATCATGGAGTATGATGTGCTGCAGTTCTGCGACTTTCTGGGGTCCCTCATGTCCGTCTGGGTCACTGTCATCGCCATGGCCCGGCTCCAGCCTGTGGTCAAGCAGGCAAGTGTGGGGAAAGGGTACGTGGGTTGGGCATAGAGAGAACCCATCCTGACTGCTGCCCTGTTGCCCCACAGGTCCTGTACCTGTTGGGGGCCATGCTGCTCTCCATGGCTCTGCAGATGGACCGCCATGGGCTCTGGAACCTTCTGGGGCCCAGCCTCTTCGCCTTAGGGATCATGGCCATCGCCTGGGTAAGGAGATGCCATCTCTATCCTCTTATGTCCCCATCCCGGCTGCGCTCAGCATCCTGCCCAGCTGTCCAGCCCCATTCCCCTGCCAGCACCTTCCCCATGAAGGCTGCTGGGGGATGCGGCACCACGGCACAGGGGCTGTGCCCATCCCTGCTGGGACTGCCTCCTCCAAGACCCCCCCTCTTTCCCCACCACAGACAGCTCGCACCATCCGGCGCCGCCACTGCTACCCACCCACCTGGAAGCGCTGGGCTTTCTACCTGTGCCCGGGAGCGCTGATCGCGGCGGCTGCCGTGCTGCTCTACGCCTTCGTGGAGACAGAGGAGAACTACTTCTACATCCACAGCATCTGGCACCTCCTCATCGCCGGCAGCGTGGGCTTCCTGCTGCCACCCCGTGCCAAGCCCAGCGGGCGCCTGGGGCCGCTGCCCCGGCGCAAGGGCTGTGGGTACCAGCTCTGCGTCAACGAACAGGAGGAGCTGGGACTCGTCGACCCGGCCGTAGCCTCCATCAACAGCATTTGTACCAGCTGATGCTGATGGCAGCCCGGACTCCTCCGGCACGGACAGTAGCCCTGTGGGGCCTGGCAGCCACTCTCTTTGCTGGCTGCCTGTCCCTGGGAGCACCAGGACTCCTCCGGGAGAGTTGCACAGCCGCCCGTGCCACCCTGTTCTTGCAATTACAGCCTGGTTGAACTTGTCTCCAGGAGTTGCTGCAGCTCAGTCTGGTGCAGAGCTGGGGGGCCTTGAGGCTGAGCTGGAGCCACGCTCCCCTCTGTGTAGGGCCATGGAGGTCCCCAGGGGACGTGGCTGGGCGCGGAGGGAGGAATAGCAATGGTTTCTCTCTCTCTCTCAGGGGTCTGTAGCAAGTGCTGCTACTCTGCGGTGGGCTGCTCTGTGGCTGACACAGCTCTGGCATAGAGCAAGGTGATGGGGGGCCAGGGGATACAGTTTTTTAGCTCACTGCAGGGCAGGCTGCAGAGCTGGGATGACTTTGCTGTGGCCCTGTGGTCTGACAGGAGGCCTGTAATGCCTGACCCATGGGCAGCCGTGCTGTGCCAGGGCAGCTGGGGCCCTCTCTGAGCCAGCAGGACCGTGGGGACCCCATAGCCCTGGGGGTAGCTGCCACTGGGGAGGCAGCCACAGCTGCCTGCTGTGCTGATGCTGGGGGCTGAGAGTGCATTGCCTGCAAGGACCACCCCCAGGAGTCCACAGCCCCGTTGGTGTCACCCTTTGGTGCCCAAAGCAGCTCCCCTGTTGGTGCCACCAGTTGTGAGCAGCTCCTGCTGCCCTGTCTCTGCAGGGCACTGAGCGTCAGTGAGAGGGGGGCATTGCACAGATGGGTACCCCCTATCTGGTTGGGATGACCTTGTCTCAGTTCCTGTTCCTTGTCTTCCCCTGTGGTCAGACCCAAGGGCTCAGCACCCATCTGAGCTGGTGTTGACTGTGGTGTGGTGGGACCCCCAGGCTGTGTGTATGGCTCAAGGACAGGGCATTTCCACCCAGCTCCTGCAGCTCAGAGCGGGTATGATGGACCAGAGAGGAGAGGGGAAACCCCACTGCCCTTTCTCACCCCTGCAGGGACTGCTCCATCCCCCTGGGCTCTTCCCAACCCCGCAGGGGTCTGGAGGTGACTCCCCAGCAAAGTTTTGCACTGTGGTCACATTCCGGCTCAGCAGAGCCCACCCACCAGCAGCCCCCCTCCCTGTGCTCCGGGGACAGAGCCATCACAGGGAGATTTACTGGATGCCTAACAGGATTAGCAACTGCGGGCGGGCGGGCAGCTCCATAATAGGATTGCAATCTAATTAAACCTGCTGCTTGGGAGCTGGGCCCCAGCTGGCTGGAGCAGGGTGGGCTTGGGGGGCTTGCGGGGGTGGCTGGAGGGGATAACACGGATGGGGTAGGCAGGGGTAGAAGAGGGTGTGAACTGCTGAGGGCCACGGTGATGGTGGTGGGTTCAGGGCTTTGCTGTCCATGTCTTTGGCCTGCAAAGGGCATGATGGCCACGAGGAACCAGCCTTGTGAGGGTGTGTTCTGGGTCGCCTGGGGTGCCTGGACAGGAGCTCTGGTCGCTGTGCAAGGAGGGTGGTGGACTTGCACCTGCCTCCCTTCCTCCCCCAAGAGCTCACCCTCCAGCCCTTTCTCTGCCACACAAAATGTGGCAGCCTGGTCCAGCCAGGTGGCTGATTAAGGTTTAATCTTTTAATTAAGAACGTTACTCACTTCACCAAGTCCAATTGCAACCCGCCCCCCCAGCAGTAGCAGCCCCCAGAGAATGAGGAGCTCAGCGTTAGCTTTCACATCAGCAACACATGCTGAGCACAGGGCTTGTGCCATCTCGGTGTGTGTACCAGCTCGGCAGCCGGTCCTGCACAAATGCACCCCAATTTCATGGAGATGTCAGTGATCCATGCAGCTCATCCCCTGTAGAGGCCCTGCACAGCTCATCACTGCTGTAGGTCTGAAGTGCAAACCCGCTGCTGGCTAAGTTTGTGTAGACCCTACAATAACAGAGCCTAGTGAGAATGTGGTGGGATGCGCATTTCCTTTGCAAGCAGCTGTGCAGCTCCTGGCTTGCCCTACCACAGACATTACAGGGTGGCCCGTGCAGGTCTGGACCCCCAGGAGGTCCTGGCAGAGGTGGGGAGGTGTTTTAGCTGGCAGAGCTGCCTGGGGAAGCCCAGAGGAGCCATGCACCAGCTCTGCTGGACTCCCCTTCTCTGCGCTGCCAGGGCAGCTCAGCTCTCCTCTCGTTTTAATTAAACCTGCAACTGCATTTTTCATCTCAAGGACAGGCCAAGCAGTTGACTGTGCTGCCGGGGAGGGAGCTCAGCCAGGCAGTGCTGGAGGGGATCCAGGCACACTTTGCCAGCCCAACTCATCCCCTGGGGCCTGTACACTGCCCATTGAGAGCCAGGCATCCCTCTCCCCACTTCACCCCCGAGCTGGGCAGAAACCCATTCCCCTGCCCAGGAGGCTGGCACAGCTCAGGAGCCATTGCGGTGGGGTGCAAGTCCAGGACCTGCAGTCTTGCAGGACAGAAAGTTTTTCACACAGTGCTCCTGGCACCAAGCACAGTGAAGCTGCCCTCGCCTGTGGGACACCCAGCACAGGCTGTGTGGCATCGTCTCTCCCACCAAGCCTGACTGGGAGCATGCTGGGGACCCCCGCCCCGTGGAACACTCCACATCCCCTCAGCCATCTCTCCTTCATTGTGGGGTCAGGACCATGTGCCCATCCAGCCCTACAGTGCTGGGTGAGCTTTGCTGGTGTGCTCCCCGTGGTCTCCAACCTTGGCCCCATGGGGACAAGCTTGGGGCAAAGGCTGGACTCTGCCTTCCTCCCCCTGCTCAGAGAGTTGGGGTCTTTGTGACCCCCACCCCCTGCAGTGTAAACAGCTTTCCTGATGCTCCATCCCGGCCTCTGCCAGGCACAGCAACCATATAACCATGGCAACAGTGTCCCTATAACAACCAGGTACATCTGACATCCCCATGGCAACCAACTCCCTGAACAGCCAGTGAAGAGCTTCTCTTCCTCAGTGCTGAGGAATGATAGGGGTGGGGGGGCGTGTTTTAACACCACCAGGGCTGGTGGCCGCAGGGACATAGGGACAGACACAGCTGAGAAGGGCTTTGGCCAGGTGTCTGGGGCAGCAGAAGCCTTCATGGACTCTGTTTTGCTAGTGAGGACACAGGGGACACAGGCGATGCAGGAAAATGGGATGGCTCTGGGGACAGCATCACCCCAGCTCAGTGTCCTGCATCCCAGCTCCATCCTGCCTGCTGGGATGTCAGTGCTCTTGGGCTGGCACTTCCTGCTCCCTGGAAATGCCTATCCCAAAGGCTGGGACCTTGCTTCTCCCCACAGCCTTCTCCCATGCCTAACTCCTACCACAGGGATGCTCTGCCCACTGCCCACAGCCTGCCCTCCCTGTGTGGACCCTCCTGCCACCACCTGCCCATGTCTTCTGGGTCAGGCTCAGCAGACAGTGGCCCTGACGCAGTCTGTCGTTGCAGACGGCAATTGCACGCCATGCAACTTTAATGTGTCAGGCCTGAATTATTGAGCCCTGCAGCGGGCTGCGTGCGTGCAGGCAGGACCCATCGTCCCTCCTCCTCTCCCTGCCCGTGCACACCGGGGCTGGTGAGAAGTCCCAGCCTTTAGGGTCTCTCTAGGTGGGAGGAAGGTGCCATTGAATCATAGAATCAGAAGGGACCTCCAAAGGTCATCTAATCCAACCTCCCTGCAGTCAGCAGGGACACCCCCAACTCAACCAGGTTGCCCAGGGCCTCATCGAGCCTCACCTTGAATATCTCCAGGGAAGGGGCCTCAACCACCTCCCTGGGCAACCTGTTCCACCCTCACAGTAAAGAACTTGTTCCTAATCTCCAATCTAAATCTGCTCCCCTCCAGCTTAAAGCCATTGCCCCTCGTCCTGTCACTGCAGGCCTTTGTAAACAGACTCTCCCCAGCCTTCCTGCAGGCTCCCTTCAGGTACTGGAAGGTTGATATTAGGTCTCCCCAGAGCCTTCTCTTTTCCAGGGTGAACAACCCCAGCTCCCTCAGCCTGTCCTCGCAGCAGAGGTGCTCCAGCCCCCTGATCATCCTCATGGCCCTCCTTCGGACCTTCGGTCCATGACCTTCCTATATTGAGGGCTTCAGATGTGCACACAGTGCTCCAGGTGAGATCTCACCAGAGCAGAGTAAAGCGGCAGAATCACCTCTCTGGACCTGCTAGCAACTCATCTCTTGATGCAGCCCAGGATGTGATTGGATGCTATGTCCCTTGCTAGTCAGAGGGGCTGTGAAGGTGCAGGTGGCAGAGTGGCTGTTGGTGACACGAACTCGGTCGGCCAAGAGTTGGTGGTCCCTGTGCCGTGAGACCCCAAGGATGGCGTTATCTCTGCAGGGTGCAGGGGCAGGTGCATAGGAGGGATGCACCATCTTGCTCTGCCACCATCTCAAGCTTTGCTCCCTGTATCCTCATGAAACCCCATGGCCAGAGGCAGCAGATGTCTCACTGGTGCCCTGGGAGGTCCTTGTCCCCCTCCTTCTCACTCTGCTGACAAGCCCCGGCGAGACGAAGCCTTTCCCCAACAGACGATGTAAATCCTGCCATGAGTGCAGCCAGAGCTTGCTCCCTGGCCAGACACAGCTGTCACCATGCCTCTCTGGGGATGACAAAAGGCTGGGAGAATGGCCTGGCTGCTCTTTTCCTTTGCAATTTGCCCGGCGTGCCCTGCAGCCACTCGATGATTTTCTCATCAGAGGAGCAAGCCTCCACCGCCCTCCCCGTGCAGACCCATCCATCACCCACGGCTGGCACTGCCATGCAGATCACAGGCACTGGAGCCACCTTCCCTGCTCTGTCCCTGGCCATTCCTCAGCCCCACAGACAGCAGCCTGGCCACGGCCAGCCTGGGGGGAGCAGCTCTGAGCACAAAAAGGGACCCCATTTCCCCTGAGCAACCCAGGCAGAGCCTGCTTGCTCACCCCCGCTTTTTCCCCACCGCCCAGCCACATGTCTCACCCTCCCCACTGCCCTTTCCACTCCTCATCCCATGTCAGGGATCTCTCAAAACTTCAGCCCCAGTCTGCAGGGTGATGGGCAAGGACTAGGTGGGAGCCAGGCAGCCATAAGTGGGAGATAGGGGTATGGATGGAGCAAGCCCAGCCCCTCTGCGTGCTCCTGCATTGCTCCTGCCATGAGGCATCTCTCCAGGTCCCTGCTCAGGGCCAGCACCGTGCCTTGTGTACCTGCCCCGTGCAACTGGGGCAGAGCTGAGCGTGACAAAGTCACCCCAGAGCAGGGACAAGGGAATTGGAGATGGGCTCTGGACACCAGAAACCAGCATTGCCCCAGCAGCACCCTATGCCACAACACCTGGAGGTGTGAGAAAGCAGCGGGGTGGCAGGGGACACCTGGTTTTTACATGAAGGTATGAGCACAGGGACCATGGAGATGAAGGACAAATGGCTTAGCTGTACCCACAGGGGATCCGGAGCATCACAGGGGGGCTGTGTCAATGGACAGCCATCAGCTGCCATGGTCGCATGGCCGGAGGGGAGCAGTGGACGAGGAAGGGCCACACTGTGACACTGGAGACCAGGCAAATGTGGTGATGCAAAACACCATGAAATTTACCTGCTGTTAATTTTGTTGGAGAGGCTGGTGGGGGAACCCACAGCGGGGGAGGTGGACTTGGGACTTTATCCTTAGCAATTTAGAAAAAGGCTGTTGAAGAGCTGCTCTGCCGAGTGGAAAAGCCACTTGAGTCGTGTTTTACTTCATCAGAGGAACTGCATAGAAATCAGGGAGCTTGCTAAAATAAATTAATAGAGCAGCCAGGAGGGCAGAGCGCCTGCAGACAGCACGAGAATTGCTCACAGCAGCATGCCGGAGACTTCCAGTAAATGAATGTGTCCTTTAATGAGATTTGCAGGGACAGTGTGGCTGAGGAGCAGAGCAGGTGAACGGGTGGGCAAGGGCATTCCTCAAGGAGGGGAAGCCATCAAAATCAAGAGCATGGGGAAGGGGATGAAGTTACATGGAAAACCAGAGCAAAACAGCCCCCCAAAAGGCTTTGAGGAAGATCCTGGCAACAGCATAAAATTGCAAATAATTTTGCAACATTGACTTTGAGGTCTTGCTGTAGTGATGTGGTTTTGGGGGTGTCCAGGGATGCACCAGAGTGGACCTACTTCCTTTGGATGACTCTTGGGGTAGGACCCGTATGTCCTGCAAGCCTTTGCCTTTTGTGTTATGACAAGGAAGTCAAGCATTTCTAGCCCCAGAGCAGACATCCAGGGCCCGAATATCAACACAGAAGAATGATGCTGAAGGAGCAGCCTTGGTGCGTTGTGGCCGACGAGCAGGGGAAGGGTCTCCTGCAGGCTGCAATTGTGAGAACAAAGTCTACAAGTACAAAGTGCAGCTGCGTTCGCTGTCAAATGGTAGGAAATTAAGGCAGTTACTCTCATGAGAAATCAGCCTCACACCAACAGAAAGCAAACTGTTACACCAAATGCAATCCTGGATATATTTATCTTAAGAAGCAAGCCTGCAGAGGAAGATAAAAACCATGTTAGTGGAGGCTGAGAACATTTTCCATGGGATGCAAAGCCACTGTTCCCTTTATGGCTTGCAGATTAAAGTTTTCTCATCAAAACCATTTCCCCTCACTCAAATACCACCACTAAAATTTCCCTTGAAAGAATCAAGTGCCAAGCAATATGCTGTTAACGTATGAACAGTGCTTCCAGTAGAAGCTGTATTAAAGAAATCACATCAAATCTTCCTGTTGGAGTGTGAGTGGTGCCTACACTGAGGGGAATATTACAGTTTATTCTTACTTCATACAAAGATGCTTCACGGCTGCCAAGGCTAAAACCCAGGGCTCCTGGGGAGGAATATTTTGTCTAAAATTCTATGGACTTGGAACAAGTGCAATCCAGAGGCTCCTCGTTCAGCCGGAGGGGACGTGAATCCCAGAGGGCTCCAGGCAGCACGTCCTCCGGTGGAGCTTTGCCCCAGGGCTTGCTTGCAGTCAGCAAATCTCCTGCCAGCAGAGCTACAAATCCTAGACGAGCCCATGGGGATTGTTGTTCTAATTAACTAATGAAGGCGTCTCCTGCAGGGAAGATGGATAATCTGAGCTGGAGGCTTCCTCCCTGTTTCAGGGGAGGACCTGGAGCGACATCCAGCTCCTCTCAAGGGACCCCATAAGCACACCCCGAGGACTGGGGTGTAGTCCCTGCTGTGGGGAGGTGCCAAGTGCTCCCCAACACTGAGCATCTGTCTACACCCTGCCTTCAACTGAAATTCAGTCTCAGAACCTGTCCTCTGCCCAGCAGGTCCAAAGGTAGCTTGGCTGCTCTCACCCCTGAGTCTCCACTTCTGTCTCATCCCCTCTGCTGCAACATGTTTTTTATTTTCAAGAAAATCACATGAGAATAATTAATGTCTGACGAGGGTGAAGCCCATGCAGGATCTCCCTGAGCCACATCCAGGCACAGCACAAGGAGGAGCCGCTTCAAAGAGGAGAGCCGCTTCATTAAAAAAGTGCTTTTGACATCAGGATAAACATCCTGATACACTTCAAAGCAACTTCCTCTCTTTGTCCTTAGACACCCTCTTCCACTTCACTCCGTTCTGCGTGTTGGAGTTATACTTCTGCCTAATCCATCCTGTGCTGTACCCCATCTGAGTGACTGGCTGTGGGGGAAGATGTTGGGTGCTGCTTTGCAGCCTGTGAGACCTTTAGGGCATGAGCATGAACTCTGTTATTGCCTTCCAGCCCACCTACAAAGTGTTAAAAGCTGCTGATGAAAGTGACACCTTTTTATTGAAAAACATCATGGTTTTAAAAGACAGTGCAATAGAAAAGTGTCTGGTGGGACTACGGGGTACCTCCATGCCTGGAAATGTCCATCCCTCCAGACAGCCCAGTGGCAGAGGCTGCAGACCCATCTCTGGCAGCAGGTTGGGTGTCCAGCAGCCTGGGAGAAAGCACTGAGGTGGAAGTGCTGACCACTTGCAGAGGGACAGGTGTGAGGAGGTAGAAGCCCTGTGTGCAGGGGGTGCTGGTGGGAGTCACGCTGCACCCCAATGGTTTGCCCCCTGGTAAACCTCTCCTCCAGCATTTGGAGATGATGAGAAGGATATTGAAAGGCTCGAGAGCCAGGGGACTCTTCCTGCTGCCAACACTCAGGACTCTGGCCGTGGCTGGGGGCTTTAGCAGGGTGACCATCAGAACTAGGCTATAGGATGAACCGTGGCTAGCGGGGGTCTGTCTCCTCCTCATCAGGTGACCCCAGGGCTGAGGGCAGGCTTTGGGGCAGGAAAGGGAAGAGGAGGGGCTGATGCAATGGGGAAGCTGCAGGGCTGGGCGGTGAGAGCAGGCAGCCTCAGGACACAGCCCAAAGCTGCTCTTGGGGCAGTTGTTTGGGTTGCACTGCCCAGGCCTTGGCTCTGCAGGATGGAAGCAGGCTCCGGCGGGCACACAGCATGGCCTCCAGGGCACGGTGTGCCCACATGGGCTGGGAGAGGGATACAGCAGTTACCTGAAACAAAAGCTCTCTGAACCAGGAGCAGTTTAGAGAGGAGATATTGCTTTATTCGATGTCAGGTGCTAGGTGGAAATCCACAAATCTAGCACACCTTACCGGGGACGTTCATCCATTGTTTATACACAAAATATTCTCATAGTTCTGTCTGCCCAATACATAGCTCCACCTGGGCTTACATAGTCATCAGGATGACAAAATAGCCCTTTTGCACACGTGTATTAAATTTTGCGGTGTTGGAAAAACACTTCTGCACAGGTGTGAGTTCCTCGGTGGTCGTTTGGGTAAGGATACCCTTCCTCACATTATCCTTTCAGGGTATTGAGTGATCTCAGGACAGTGAGACTTTACTGTAGGTTTGCCAACTTCTTGAGGTTGATAAGGATGTTCCTTGAAGTAGTCACAGCTCTGTCCTAATTGGTGTAGGAGTATGTGTTTAGATGTATGAGGGAACCTTGAAGTGATTAGCTACTTCTTGTTATTCCATCCTTGTCACTGTTAGCTCGGTGATCAACTGTCTTCTCACAGAGTAAGAAGCTCAGTAATCATCTCAGTAAGAAGGTTAGTAGGAAGAAAACAACATTTTAGTTGGCACACGGTTATAAACAAAGCAGAGGCTGGTCTTTGGTAACGCAGGGACAGAGGGGTCACTGCCTGCTGTGCTGGTGGGCAAAAACGTTTCATTATTTCAACTTCTTCACACATTATATATAGGATCTAGGCTGAGGAAGGAGAGGATCAGGAGAGCGATGCAGCTTTCACGTGTTCCAGAGCAGGATAAATCGAAGGAAAAATCCTCCCCCTCAGGCTCCACTACCTCAAGGGTCTGCTCTAGCTGCCCTGGGGGCACATAGCTTCTGGGAAGGAGGAGAGCAGAGAGGGGACCTGCCCCGTTGCAAGCTGTCGTCTGGGGTGGAGGGTGAAGGAACCGTTATGTCCTGGCTGCCCAGAGCAGGACTCTCGTGGTCCCTGGGCCACCAGACGGCAGCACTGAAACCCTGCTGAGATCTGCTGCTGCTTTCACCTCCATTTCCAGCCTGGAGAAGGCCTTGCATGCCCAAAAAAGAGCCTGCCTTCCTCTCCCCGTGCTGTCCTGGCTGCCACCCCAGCCTTGCAAGTGCGGGCACATTGCCTGCGCCTGGAGAGCGGGGTGAATCTCACCAGTGTGAGAAACAGGCTGAATTTTGCTTCAGCTAATTGATATATTATTTTTTTTCTTTTCTCTGTTAGCGTGCCTGTATTGATAAAGGTAGTTCAGTTATAGTGGAGTCTTATCCCTTGTGTCCGACTGATCCTTGGAGGTGCCTTGGGGCTGTCCAGGGGTTCTTGATTGTGAAGTGTTATCTAGGTGAAGGCTAACCAAAAATTGGTGGCAGACTGATAAGTGGACAATGGACAGTGAAGACTGATAAGTGGACAACGGACGGTGAAGACTGGTAAGTGGACAATTGACAGTGGAGACTGATAAGTGGATGAAGGCCACCTGGAGGGTAACTAATGAAGATATGACCACCAGAGTACTTGTAACCACTAATATTGGACAGCAGGTGATGGCAAACATATAGCGGGGTGTTTAGAATAATAATTTTGTAGAACAGATATATGTGCTTTATCTATAATAGGTTAGGCGGTCAGGAAGAATGTGAGCTCCAACTTCTCAGCCAATGAGAAGGGAGACAGTAACTCAGGCAGCCGGGATAAAAAGTATAAAGATACCTAAGAAACCAAACGGGGGTGTGCCTCTACTTTGAGATGCACCCGATTCAGCGCTATTTCGTATAATAAATTTCTATACCTTTGCTTCACCGACTTTGTCCTCTTTAAATTCTAGGTGTGAGCCGGCATTTCTCACACCAGGCACGGGGCTTGTTTCGGATGGACACCCCCAGGAAGGGGGCAAGGGCTTTGGCTATCCCAGACCCTTCCCCACCTGCTGCCCCCTTGGTGCCAGCCCCGGTTCCCCTTGCTGAAACGGCCCGATGCCTGTGTTCAGGGCTTGGGGGTGTCACCGGGAAGTGGTTGGGGTCGAGCCCTGCCCCACTGTCCCTCTGGCACAAGCTCTGGGGGTGGGGGCAGGCAGGGGGCACCCCAATGCGTGCTGCAGTGGGGCAGGGAAGGGAGCAGAGGGTGCAGTGTGAGTACCCCTCGCAGGGCACCCCCCCCGCCCCCAAGCACCCCCACTCCCCGCCCCCCTGCCCCGAACGGGGGGGG
>NW_015090963.1:1888558-1912945 GCF_001431845.1 Calidris pugnax | reverse complement strand
CCCCCCCCGCACCCCCTCTGCTGTTGTCTCCCACTGCACCCCCGATCTGACACCCCCAGAGTACCCCACTTCAGGCCTTGCTGCAAGCCCCCCCTCCTGTGCAGACAGCTTCCCTGCTGCACCCCATCCCCGGGCACCCCTCACTGCACGTCACCTCCTGCCGGGGACATGTCCTCTCTCTGTGCAGGGGGACACGGTGCCTGCCCCACTGCTCCACCACCCCTTAGGGCTCAGGGGAATGGATGGTGAGGTCTCCCAGGGCTGGAGGGAGGAGGCTGCAGCCTCCAGTGGGGAGCACAGCAGCATGGTGGGGAGCACAGCAGGGTGGTGGGGAGCATGGGAGGTGGCTGAGAATTCTTAAATACCTGGAGGTATTGAAGAAACGTGTAGATGTGGACTTCAGGGCATGTTCTACTGCTTGAGATTGTGGGGGTCTTTTGTATGTGTATGGTTGGACTCGGTGATCTCAGAGGTCCTTTCCAACCATGAAGATTCTGTGACTCTGTGATTCTGTGGGCAACCACCGCCCAAAAGTGCCCTCCCATTGCAGCCTCTCTGGTTGCAAGCAGCAGGGCTCAAGAAGGGAGATCCAACCTTTCTCCTAACTTTGCCCACCCCAATCAGCCCCTGGTAGGGAAAGCCAGACCAAAGCTGTTTCTGGGCAGTGGCCCCACCGCTGTGAGGCTTGGGGCCAGAGCTACTGGCCAGCAACCAGCCTTTCTTGGTCCCTGCTCAGGAGCACGGGAGATGTTTGTGTGTAACCGTGGGAGCACCATCCCCACCCGAGCTGGTCTGCTCCTGGCAGCCCCCACAAGTCCCATCTCCTTCCCACTGCGTCATGGCACCTACATGTCTCCACAGCACAGAGACCTTCTCTCTGACCCAGGCCGTGCAGCTGGCATGGGGCGACGGATGGTGCCGTGAGAGTAATGGCCTTTCCCAGCACTGCTCGCCCACGCTCTTCCCTGCCAGGTGCTGTCTGGACTGCAAAGTTGCTGCTCACTGGTGCTGTAGCATCTGCCACCCCCAGCCTCCTCACTGGTGGCCCTGTTGGCCATACCCCTGGCCCCTCTCATGGCTTTGCCACCAAAGAGGTGCTCAAGCTCGTTGGTGTGTGCTGCTCATTCTGGGGATGTCCATGGTGGGCCATATGGAGGTTCTGCACATCATCTGGGGATGTCCATGGTGGGCCATATGGAGGTTTTGCACATCATCTGGAGGATGTGGGGTGCCCTGGCAAGTGCCTGGTAGCCGGTGTTTGGGGTGGTGCAGGCACCCAAGGCAGCAGTGGGTTGGGGTGAGCAGCAGAAAGGACAGGAGTTTGGGGACATCTTGCTGTGGAGCTTCAGGCACACATATAGCAACCTCACCCAGAGGATAAAGCATGGCATCTGAGCAGTAGTCAGCCCTGCTACATCCTGAAGACTGATTATGACTACTTCACCACAGAGTGTTTGCCCACCTGCCTGGCTGGGCTTGAGATGGCATGAACTGTTCTCTACACGGAGTCCCTCTTCTCCTGGGAGAAGTGGCAGGTCACCCATCAGCCCACCAGCAAGTGGCATGTGGCATGGCAGGACTACCATCCTGATGTCTACCTGTCCTATGCCAGGACATCCTCCCCCTGGATGTGGCCAAGAGATTCTGGAGGCAGCCAGCACGTCCACCCCATCTCTATGGAAGATGTGGGCATCCCGTCCACCCCATCTCTATGGAAGATGTGGGCATCCTGGTGGAGGTGGTGGGGGTCCAGGCAAGAGCCAGTGAGCGCTTTGCCAAGTGGAATGTTGCAGACAAACATAGCATGCCAGCAACTACTGCTACCTGATGGTGATCCATGTCCTGCTTACAGGACACGGCCCCTCGCAGCACACTGCAATCCCCAGCTCGCCCACCAGAAGGGACCCACCAAGGACCTGGTGACTGAGTGACCATGGCCACAGCACACACTGCCTCCCCAGCCCCAGTGCTGCCCAGCATCATCCACCCATTTCTTCCCGTGCACAGGGATGCAGCCTGTGCCCCAGCTATGCTCTCTGCTCTCCCCATCCTATGGCAGCCCTGCTCCCCTCCACAGCACGGTCCTCCTGGTCCCAGGCGCAGCTGGAAGCTGACAGAGAATGGGCAGAGGCAGAGAAAGCACATCTCCCCCACGGTGTGTGGCCTGGGAGTTTCTCAGAGGCTATAAATAGCCGAGTTCCCCTTCTGCTCATCTCGAAAGTGAGAAGGGGAATCTCCCCCAGAGAGGAGGAAAGAATCAGTCAATTATCATCACTGGTAGAAAAAGCTATTTTTAATTTTATTTAAATGTCTCTCTTCTATAAACTTCCAAAATATCCAGGGCCTCTGCTATAAAGATCTGTGCTGTGGCTGCATAGTGAAGCTGGTGCCCCTGGGGCTGAGGGTGGTGGCACTCACGGGGTGCAGCCAGAGGCAGGGGACACCTGAGGCTCCTCTTTGTGATCCGGGGAGGCGCGGGGAGAGCCGGCGGAACAGGGCACCCCAGGGCCACCCTCAAAAATGGGCACGTGGGGACTGTAGTGGACAAAGGGGCTGAAGTAGGTCTGTGGCCGGAGCAGGAGCTGGTGCAGGGTCTCACCCACCTGCACCAGGCTGTGGGAGAGGAAGTTAAGGTGGGAGACGGTATCACTGGCCAGGCTCTCCAGCAGCGCCTGCTGCTGCCGTGACGTCTGTAGGATCTGCACCAGCAGCTGCTGGACGTTCTGGAGCAAGCCTGGCACACCTGAGCCTGCAGTGAGAGGCAGGGGAGGGGTCAGTGGTAGCAAACCCCCAGCACTCCTCCGAGAACCCACCACGAGGCTCCCGGGATGCTGCAGGGAGGACCCACCATGCAGGCTTGCGTCCAACGCCTCTTCACTCGTTGCCGGCTGCTCACTCATGGCAGCCATCCCAGGGGAGCCCAGGGCTGCGGTGGCCACTGGCAGCACTTGGTTTCTTCTTCCTATCCCCAGGGACGTCTCACCAGGAAAACCTGCTGCGATGGTTTGGCATGGAGGGAGCAACCAGAGTGCTGGAGCCACCCAAGCCCCGTACTCAGCCTGACCCTGATGCAGACCCCCAGGCTGGCACTGGCTGTGGGAGTCCCCGTCCTCCATCCCCCACGGGCAGGAGAGGACAGAGCTGCCTCCCCTGGAGCAGGGGGGCTTGCTTGGAGCTGCAGACCCTTACCAGCCTTTTGCTCAGCTCTCTCCTGCTTCAGGGTGGTGTGACAGCCTGCAAGGGAAGCAGACCCAGCCCATGAACTCCGGCTGCCTCCTTCCCCATGGTGCACAAGCACGGTGGCCTGGGCATGGTACTCGCCCAGGAGGGGAAGGGGAGGGAAGCAGCCACCGGTGTCTGCAATGAGAACTGGATGAGACCCTTGCTCATGGGGCCGAGGGGGTTTACCAGGCCAAGTGGGGCAAGGAAAGCCTTACGTGGCACAGCAGGGGGAGTGGGCAGCACTCCAGCGATGTGTTCCCCACCACCGGCTGCTGGGAGAGAGCAGAGAGGAGAGATGCATCATCTGATGGGGATCACCACCAGCCCAGGGTCTGCCCGACTTGCCCCAGCCAGCCCCGCAGCCCGACATGCCCCAGCCACAGCTCCACAGCACCCTGCAGGGCCCCAAAGTGTTTCATGAGCTAGATACAAAAGCAGGAGTCACTCACCCACCACTGCAATGCAGCCACCTCTGGGCTGGAAGGCAGCAGCGGCGTAGCAGCGTGCAGCAACGCTACACAACAGATTAGGACTGGAAGTGAAGGAGAATCCCACATCCACTTGAAACTGCAGGGGGAATTTAGGGAGACAGAAGGTAATTACCCAGTACGGGATGCTGGCCGGGGGGGGTGCCCATGCAAATCAGACCCAGGGACCTATCCTGCATCACCTCAGTGCCAAACCCCTGGGAGAGTGCACAGCGAAGGGGGGCTTGCAGGATCTGCCCCTGGGTGGGCTGCAGGGCAGGGGAGCTGCAGACACCTCTGGCCCTCACACCCAGTCCTAACTCATCTGAAGCTTTATGGTGTTACTGGAGAAGGGGAAGCCAGGATCTGCCAGAGGAAGGGGAGTCACATGCCCTGCAGTGCCACACAGCCACAAGAGCCCCCTGGGCCGGATCAGGGCCACCGTCTCTTAAGAGACCTTGAGCCCCACAGCTTCCCTTGGGGCAGCCAGCAGCCTTGCCATGCCCTCAGGCTGGGTCAGAGCTGGGGACCCTTTCCTTTTCATCCCCATCTCCATCCCCTCACGCTCTGGGACTGGTTTGGATCCAAAGCCTCTACAGAGAGAAAACCCAGCACCCCGTTGGTGAGCATCCCTGCTGTGAGGGACTTGTGATGGGCCTTCCCAACTCTCTAAGCCCCCCCCATTCCCATCATGCTGGCATGGACTGGGGCTGGAGCCGTGGCCGTGCAGCCCGGTGCAGCGGGGCAGACCGATACTTACGGCTGTCTGGCTCATCCTTCGCACGCTGCAGCAATGGGGACAGCAGCACACCCGGGGCGTCCTTGCCATCATCGTGCCCTGCAGAAGGCAGGTGAGGGGGCAGCAGGAAAGAGCTTCAATAACCACGAGACGAGGGGTGCCTGCCCACCCCACAGCCAGCAACAAGCCCCACGCCAGCTGCCTGTCACCCACAGGTACCTGGTGGCCCTGGTGAGGACGGAGAGCGGGCGGCAAGGGCTGACCTGCGCTTCCTGGAGGGCTGTCTCACCAGGTCTAGAGGAAGAGAAAGGCATTGTCAAGATACCCCGGGGTGGCTGTCCGGCACCAGGGCTCCCCCAGCATCCCACCCCCAGCCACTAAGCCCACCCGCCTTGCCCCCATCGCCCACCTGGCATCCTCCGCTCGCCAAAGACGGGCCTCCCGGCCGCCTTCCAGATGCTCTTCATGGCTTGGTAGTGCGGGGGCAGCCGGGGCGAGTGGCAGCCGGCCCTCCGGCGCGTCTCCCGCTCCGAGTGGAAAGCCTGCTTGAGGGCCTTCCACTTGGAGCGGCACTGGGCCACGCTGCGCCCGTAGCCAGCCGCCGCCAGCCCTTGGGAGATCTCCCGCCACAGTGCCTCGTTGGGCCTCGACGTGGAGGCCATGAGCAAGGCGGCCTCCCCCGAGCCCTCCACCAGCGCCAGGAGGCTGCTGACCTCCGCCTGCGTCCACGCTCGCCCGCGGGGCATGCTGCCCGTGGGGGTGGTGAGGGTGGGTGCCGGGGAAAAGCTCGGCCCCGGGGCCGGTGGTGAGGCTGGGATGGGCAGGGCTCAGCCCCGGGGCTCGGTCGTGCGCTCCCGAGGGCGCACCGGGAGCCGCACCGGGAGCCGCACCGGGAGCTGCACCGGGAGCTTCACCGGGAGCCGCACCGGGAGCTGCACCGGGAGCCGCACCGGGAGCCGCACCGGGAGCTGCACCGGGAGCTTCACCGGGAGCCGCACCGGGAGCTGCACCGGGAGTCGCCGGGAGCTCCGCCGGGAGCTGCACCGGGAATCGCCGGGAGCTGCACCGGGAGCTCCGCCGGGAGCCGCACCGGGCGCCGCGCCGGGAGCTGCCGGGAGTCGCCGGGAGCCGCACCGAGCATGTGCAGCCCCCCGGAGGAGCCGCTGGGAAACGTAGTCCTGGCCGTGCCATCCCACCTCTCCCCCTTCCCCGCCTCCTAAGGGGGGGGGGGGGGGGGAGGAGGAGGAGGGTCGCGGTCTGTCCGTCGGCATCCCCGCCCCTGCCCTGCCCGGCGGGAGAGGTGTGGGTCTGGGAGACCCCCCCGGGACCACCCCCGCGGGGGCTGGGGTAGCCCAGCTCCACGGGCAGGGCAGGAGCGCCCATCGCTGCCAAGAGCAGCGCCTTGTCTGTGCCGGGTGTTGTTCGGCGGCGAGTGCAATCACTGCTGTGCACTTGAAATCTAATTTAACAAAAGAAATGGAGGTCCTTATAATGAACAATAGCGGGGGGGGACGGGGGGGATGGGGGGGACGGGTCTGGAGAGAGAGCAAAGGTAAATCGTAATAAAACCAATACTTTTAGTGTCAAATAAAGCTCTTCGTGTTTCCTGTAGCAGGAAGCAAAGCCTAAATCAGGGGTTTAGGGTTACAGAAGAAAGGAGACTTTCCTAAGAACCCAAAAAGGACCATGAGTAATCCAAAGATCTTGAGAAGCAACTGAAAGTTGCTGGGCAGGAGCAAAGAGTGAGCGTCCTACAAGCAACCAGTTTTGCTTTCAAGCCTTTTATTTAATATGTCACCCGCATCCTGCTTCGTTCTGCTCCAAGTTACTCTTCTTGTGGCTTAATAATTTGTCATAGGTTTTTTTTAGGTCCCCTAAAGGCTCGAGGAGGGGAAAGGGCACCCCATCCCCCCACACCTGCTTTCCAAGGACGAGATGCAGCTGCAGCCCCATGCAAAAAAAAGGCAGCAGACACCACATCTGAGGAAACACAAGGCTGTGGACTTGCTGCTCTGAGAGCACAGAGCCTGGGGATGAAGGACAGGGCCCTGAGTCCTGCTCTCTAAGGATGACCAGATTCCCCCACACAGTCCCCAGAAGGGATCTGCTCAGCACCAAGGGGTGGTGGCAGTGGGCAGCAGCCTCGACTGGGCTGCCCGGCGCAGCCCTGGCCCCACATCTGAGCTGGTACCCGTCCCCACCACTCGCTGCCCTGAAAGCCAGGGGTGCGGGGTTCCCTCAGGAGGGGAACGCCTGGGTGCCAGCCTGGCTGGGGTTCCTCCTCAACCCAGTTGGTGTCAACACTGTGAGTCCCCCCCAGGGTTGTGACCCAGGTGGTGCCCCTGGGGACCCAGCCAGGAAATGACACTTTCCATTTCGCGTCACGCCCGGCTGCTAAAGGGGGCTGGGAGGGGGTTGCTGCTTCCCCTGTGGGGTGCAGAGCGAGAGACTGAGGGAGAGATGGAAGAGGGGGTCACGTATGCCGACCTGCGCTTTCCCCCCACACCAGGTAATGGCACGCCACTCCCTGCCCCTGGCACCCCAACTCTCCTGGTGGGTCCCCTACCCTCCCGCAGCCCCTTGACCTCTGCAGAGCCGTTCCCCCAGCCCTGTTCCCCTCGCTCCCTCCTTTTGGGTATCTTCTCCAATACAGCTCCTCTTCAGCCCTCTTGCAGACTGCCTTCTCTTGGGGTGGAGGGCTAAAGGGTCCCAAGGGCAGAGGATGCCCACTGCCACCCCAGTGCCACCGGCACACACAGGGACCCCACGCTCTGCTCTCTGCCCCTCTGTGCCAAGCGCTGTCTGCAGGGAGACAACTTCAAGGAGGGTCAAGGTGCTGCAAATGGGCTCTCCTTCCTTCTCTCTCTTCCTGGGTTCCCCAGCTGCCTCCTGAGAACCTGCCCAGGGTTCACAGACCTCTCCCAGCTGGGTGGTCCCCACCAAGCCCCCAGGACTGAAGCTAACTCCCTTTCTCAGCTCGTCAGCAGCCGGTGCGGTTTCCCTGGTGCTGGGCAGCCCTCAGCCTGGGTCTCTTCTCCCTGATGCTCCTGCTGGCACAAATCATCCTCGTTGCCTTGAGCTTCCACTGTGAGTACCCATTTGTGCTTGGACATCTTCAGCTGGGGTCTTGGGGTCAGGGGGTTGGCACCACGGGGCCCATGTACCAGCAGACAGAGTTAGAGCTTGGCCATGGAGCTGGGCCCTCCGGCTTGGAGTTGAGGGTGTTATGGATCCTGGGGCAAGCAGGAAAACTGGTGAGGCAAGACCTCACCTGCCAGGCTGGAGGAGGATGGTGGGGGGACAGCGTGGGCTCGGGGAGGCACTGGGGCATCCTGCTCCATTGCATGGCAACGAAATAAAGACATGAGAGAGAGTGGTGACACTGAAACCAAAAGGCAGAAGCGCTTTCCCCGAAAGCTTGTCATGTGATGGGCTCCCAAGCACAGCAAAAGCCACAGGGACCTCAGCGGGCTTGGCTGGCAGGTCACCTAAAGAGGGGGACACCCTCAGCTGCAGGGAGAGGGCACTGGCTGCTGCTGGGAGCTAGCAAGGACACTCCTGTGCTCTTCTGTAGATTTAGGACAACAGGCGAGCTGTGCCCATGGTCCCTGGAGCATGGAGGAGAGCCCCAGCTACGGGCAACAGACAATGCGAGGTAAGAGCCCAGTGGGCTCCTGGTCAAGGTTTGGGCTGGCTGCTCCTTTCAAGAGGCAGGATCTGTCTCTACTCCAGGATGTTCCCCCTGACGAGTCTCCCTTCACCCTTGCTGCCTGTCCCCTGGCTCGTGACATGGAGAGCTGCCCTGGTGCTGCTGATCAGGCTGCGCTGCTGGGATCCCTTCGGGAGAGATGACCCCAGAGCAGCTCAGCATCTCCTGGGCATGCACCAGGCTCACAGCTGCCACCAACATCCGTGTGCCAGATGCCATTGGGTGCTGTCTTTCGACCAGCCTCTGGTGAAACTGAAATTTTGACTGAACTCTCAGCTCTTGCAAATGATATTTGTATCACTCTCCCAAACCTGGAGCTCCCCTTCCTGACCCACTTGCCTGATGCCAGCACCTTCCTGTAACCAGCCCATCTCCCCTGGGGTCCCGCTGGGGAGCTGGGGTTGGGATGGGGGAGCTGGGCTCCAGAGCAAGGGCAAGCAGAGGGTCCTCTCCACCGGGTAGCCATAGGAGTGTGCTGGGTTAGTTGGCACCCTGGCTGCCCCTTGTCACCCTCCTGTCCCTTGGGCTGGGGGCTGGAGGCAGCTGCCCTGTCCCAGCTGCTCCCACAGGCTGAGTTTCTGGTGTGCAGGGCGATGCCAGTTCTGCCCGACCGGCTGGCTCTGGGATGCGGGGCGCTGCTACTATTTCTCCTCTGCCAAAAAGACCTGGGAGCAGAGCAGGGATGACTGCTGCTCCAGAGGGGCACAGCTGGTCACCATCCGAGCCAACACCACCCTGGTGAGTGCACCTTGCCAGGCCTGTCTGACTCCCCGCGGGTGTTGGGCTGCCTTGGTGACCACCTCAAGGTCCCTCAGCAGTCACCCAGCCATCAGCAGCATCGTCTCAGCCCTCTGGCTCTGGCCAAGGGGCCCAAAGCTGAGCCAAGCCCCCGGGCAGGGAGACGGCGATGCTGTGCTTGAACTGTGCAGCCCCCACCACTAATTGTGTAGCTGGGGCTGGGTGTCCCCAGAAAGGGAGCTCATGACGGTCCTCTCCTGTGCTAGGCTTTCCTGCTGCGCACAGCCAACATGGAATCCTTCCACGTGGGGTTGAAGCGAGACAACTCCAGGTCTGACTGGAAGTGGCTGGATGGCACCACGCTGCAGGGGTGAGGCTGTCAGCTTGTCCACAGCCAGGGCTGCTGTGGGTCCAACATCGGGACAGGGGGACAGGCAGCCCACTGGCAGGCCGGAGATGTGCTCCATATTTTGGCTATCTCTGGTCTTCCCAGGGCTGCAGTGGAGCATTTTAGGGAAGGGAGTACTGCCAGGGCCCGTCCCTGGTGCCCACACCCTGCCTGGGTGAGGGGCTGGGATGGTCCCCCAAAAGCAGGTTCCCAGGCTTTGCTTGGTGCAGCTGGTGGTGAGCCCTGCCAGGAGGGACCTGGGGGTGCTGCGTGCATGATGGGGCTGGGGGCTGCATGTCAAACAGGCAGAGGTAGGGTTAGGGGGCATCAGAGCATTTTTCCTAATTCGGAGGGGGATGGCAGGGGACAAAGCTCCATTGGGGAGGGTGAGCTTGGTCCCCAGAGCTTCTTTATGCAGCAAGCTTCTCTGTGCAGCCTCTGGTCCCTGTCTGGAGGAGCTGCTGCTGGGATAACCCCAGCAATTCCATCCCATCCCAGCCCATCTCAGCCCACTCTCTCCTTCTAGACTCTTCCCAATCCAGCGGTCCACCAGCTCCTTCCTGGCCTGTGGCAGGCTCTCAAGCTCGGGGCTGTCAGGAGGCTGGTGCAATGAAGCCCTCGGCTGGGTCTGTGAGCAGAACGCAGCCACCCTGCAGTGGCTCCGCTCCTCATCCCCCGCCTTCCTCTGGGGAAACACCACCTACACCTGTGTGGGACCCTGATGACCACGGGGACCTCCAGCCTGTCCCACCACCCTCTTCCCAGTGTGTGGGCATTCTCAGGTGCCGCTACCTCCTCAGTCAGACTGCTTTAGGCCCCCTGGATCTCTGCACTTTGCCAATAAACTCTGGCACTTGGATGCTGTGGCTGGCTTTGGGGGATGAGGGTGGTGGGATGGAGGTGCATCCTCCAGCTCACTGATTCGGTTGCATCGCTGCCTGGTGGGAAATGATGGCTGCCACAGCACTGAAGGAAGTGTCTGGGAGCCAGCATTGACCCAAGCGTCCTCATGGCTGGGTGGCAGCATGGAGAAGCTCCTGTGTAGGCTGGAGCAAGTCCCCCAAAGCTCTGGGGATTCTGATCATGGTGGCTGTCTGGGTTTTGTGCTTCTCAGGAAAGGCAGCTGAGAGGTGACGCTTTGCCTTTGCGGTGCTGTGGAGGGCTTGGACTGGGTAGCAGCTTGTCTTGCGGTCTCTGTACATTCTGAGGACGTCACAGCATACACCTTCATTTTGCTTTGAGGCTGGGTGATGTATGAGAGCCTAGAAGGCTTGCTGAGGCTTGGCTTGGAGCGATTTGGTCCTGGGGGCTGTTTTGGTATTGATATAGATCACCTCTGGGTTATGCCAGCAGCATGCAGCTCCAGCTTGGACATCCCTGGGAGTCTCTCCTGGTGCATGTGAAGGACCAAGACATCACAGTCACTGCATCCTGTCTCCTGAGCAAGGGCTGGGATGTGGAGGGTGATGCATGGGGCAGCATGGCCCTGCTGTGGCCAGTACACACAGGTCTTGGGGGTCCTTCCAGTTCGGAGGGGTGGATGCAAGGCATACTGCCCGGGATGGAGCTCATTCACCCCCCCAACCCCCAAACCGAGAGCAGCCTCAGAAATAAAACTTTCCAAATAAAGTAACTACTTCTGCTTTTCTGCACATGAAGAAGTGGCTCCACCTCATGTGGTCTCGGCCACAGCCTGCCAGCTGACCGCAGTGGAACAAGGCAGCCCCGAGTCCCCGAAATTCTGCCACCCAAGGTAGCACCCACCCACATCACCCAGAAAGTGATCTATGCTGACCTGAAGTTTGCCATGGCACCCCTGCTCACCGCCCCCACCTGCCCCACAGCCCCTGATGAGGACCACAGCCCCTGTGAGAACGTGCTGCCGGGGCCAGTGGCCATGGAGTCCAACCCAGGTGAGAACCCAGCAGTGGCCACCACCATGGGGATGCCCTGCGTGCAGGGCGGGCAGAGGATGGTGGTAGTAGGACCACAGGGTAATGCCTGTGGGTGGGTGGTCATCTCTTGTAGATTGCTGACCCCGGTGTTGGTATATCCTCACAGGACTACTGACAGGTAGCCTGCTGCTGCTGCTGGTGGTGGCCACAGTGGCCCTGGGGGCTTGTGTGAGTCGAGGTGAGGGCCGTGAAGTGGGGGCCAGTTTGAGGGGAGGCACCAGGAGCCAATTTGGGGCTGGGCAAGGGCTGGGGTGTTGGGGGGTTGTTAGGGTTGGGGGTTGCCTGGGGCTGGTGGTCCAGAGGTGGTTGCTGCCTCTTGCATGGACACCCCAAGCTACCCCCCATCTGCCTGCACTGCCTACCACTGCCTCCCCCTTCCCTCCCATTGCCTTGCCTTTCCTACCCATTGCCTTTCCATTCCCTTCCATCCCCTCCCCTTGCCATCCTTGGGGCTGCCTTGTCCTTCTCATGGCCTGGATATGCCCACCTTGCCCCCTGAGCAGGGTCACTCCTACCGGGGTGGTGCACATCAAAGACACCCTCCCATCTTGCACAGCCACATGTCACCTCAGCTATAGCTTGGGAAAGAAGGTGTCTGCATTTTAAAACAAGACTTATGGAAATGAGACTGTATTTCTGTGTTCCACACTCATGCTCACGCTTACCCCCCCAGCCCCTGCCCTCCAGCCCCAGCTCCCCTGAACCAGGGAGGGGATGCTGGTACCAAACCCTGCTCACCTCTGTTGAAGCTAGTTTGGGAGGTGCCTCCTACATCTTGTGAAGCTGTGTGATGGAGGCTGTCCCAGAGCTGAGCTTTGTTCTCCAAGCCTTTATCACAGGAAGAAGGTGGAACACATCCTCCCAGGCATGTGATGGTCCAGGCACAGGGAGGACATGCTGCTGGATAGGGAAAGCCAAGGCAGAATTCACCATGAGCCGGTGATGCCTGTCTGTCCTGCCTGCTGCTGTGGGAACACTGGCCTGTGGATCAGAGGAGAGCAATGGGGGCCATTTATCATGAACCTTTGAGGTCTGGAACATGTTTTCCCATAGTCTGCTTGCTGGCAGAGTAGGGAGACGTGGCCGGGAGAAGAGGAGGTGGTGGGTGGAAACCTGGATGGCGGCAGGGCTGCAGGGGGGTGTCGGCAATTCCCTTTTCCAGCTGGTATACTGGAGGGCAAGACCAGTGTTCAGAAGCACCTGGAGGAATTGCTGGTGGGAACCTGCTGATTTTGGATGGGGGAAAGGGTGATACCCCCAGCTGCGAAGGGAGGACAAACCCCAGGCATCAAGATGGGCAAGCAAGCAGGCATGCTGAACAGTGGACCAACAAACCAGAGGCTGGACAGAAGTCAGCAGTTTGTCCTTTGGGGTGGCAGAGCCCAATGTCACTGTGGACAGTGGTGACCAGATCACAAGGGCTTCAGGGGCAGGGAGTCTGCTCTTCCCAGGACAAGCCAGACACAACAGGTCTTTGTTTTGCACGATAACTGAGATTGTAGGGGATCTCCCACAGTCCCGTTCCAACCTCCCAGCCTCACCATGCTGTGGGGCGGCTCCACCAGCCTCCTTCTACATCTCCGCTCCCAGGAGCTGCCCACATCCAGCTGAAAAACGTGGTTCCCACCTCACCCACCTGTCTGAAAAGTGCCTTTCTGCAGAAACACTGAGCGAGACAGGGAGGATCAGTGCTGCCCCTAGACTCCCCCACTCACCCCAGCTGGGTCATGGACAGGGGTGCCTCATCACATCGCCCAGCAGCTCAGGTGCCGCTCAGGTCTTAGGGGTCTTTCCCCTGTGGTGGCAGGGGCCTCCCTTTTCCCACGTGTCCCCAAGCCTCCCCAGTGCTCTCCCCTCTCTCCCACTGTCTTAAGGCGCCTCGCTGCACCCCAACTTTCTTCTCATGGCCTCAGGTCTCCCTCATTTGCCTTCCATGATATTGGGGATCTTCACTGCACCCCCATTTCCCCCATGGCCCCAGAGCTCCCTTATTCACCCCCCAGGGTCTCCGGGTTCTTCAGTGCACCCCTTTTCCCCCCATGGTCTCAGAGCTCCTCAGTGCTCCCCCATGTCCCACATGGTCTCAGGGCTCCCCAGCAGATTCTCATGCTGATGGCTCCACTGCCTGCACCCCCGCAGGCAAGGCCCAGACCCAAGCCCCAAGCCCCAAGCCCCAAGGTGATGGAGGCAGGAGAAAGGGCAGGATGGGGGCTGTGGTTGCTGAGGGAAGGGACAAGCAGTAAATCCACTGGACTCCCCAAAGCCAGCTTGGGGACACCAATGGTGCTGTCGTCCCCCAGCTCCAAGGAAAAGCAAAGGGCACATCCCTGCCATCAGTGCCCCACGGAGGGAGCTGCACTGGCTGAGGTCATTGCGAGCTGTGCTGGCCAAGGCACACGTGGACACACAGAGGGCCGGTGCAAGGTAGTATAAGTGTATGCATGAATGTGAGAGAGGGGAAGGAGATCTTTTTTTCCATGAGCCTTGCTTTAAAATACACACATGCCTTCCCAGCACTTTGCAACATGGTTGAGGCAACGCGTGTGCAGAGGGGAGAGGGTCTTGGGGCACATCCCCAGCTCCTGTCCTCGGGTCCTGTGATGGAGTGGGGTGGCAGCACTATCAGGCCTTGTCCAGGAGAGGACGAAGGCTCTTGGATGCGGTGGTCAACTCTGGGGGTTTCTCGCAGATCCACTGGTACAGCTTCCATTTATAATTGTCTGCTTTCCTGTTAGTTGTTAGCAGCTCACACATTGCTCCACTAGAGTGACACCTAGGAAGAGAGGGCACGTCTCAGAGAAGCAGTGACAGCATCCTCACCGTGGACACCCCTTCCCACAGGTCCCAGTGCTGCTGGGGCAGGGAGGGCACCTGGCACTGGGACCAGTATGAGGAAATGGCCACGTTCCTTCCCCCAGCCTCCTGCTCTGCCACTTGAACATCCAGCAATGCACCCCACATCTGGGCTTTGCCCAACCCCCCCCTCCCCCCCACCTCCCCGTTTGCTGAAGCATCAACCCCTCTGCCAGAGTGGGTCTCACAGGGATGAAACGGTACCTCCCTGACATGGTTAAAGGGCAGGTGCTTGTGCCAAGGACTGCTGCGTTTACAACCGCTTGCTGTCGTGCCAGATAACATACCACTTGATGTCAGAAGGAATTTTTGTTCCAATCCAGTAAAGGGCACTAGATCCTTTCATAATATCCTGGGGGGAGAGAAGCTGTTGACCGCCTGCCCCGTGGCTGGGGCCCAGGAGTTCCACCACCAGCTGTGCTCGTCCCCATAGCCTGCAGGGTGGGAACCCGGGGCTCGCTGTGCCATCCCAGCACCTCCACAGATGCTGCTGACCCTAGTGGGGGGGTCTGCCCAGCCACACCATCTCCTCGACCCTGCGCGGTGCCGCAGCCCCCCTGCTCTATACCGGCATGTTCCATGAGTTCCATTTGCCTTGGACCAGCAGCCGAGCACCTTTATCTCTGCAGTCTTGACAGCTTTGCTGACAGCTCTTCTTCTCCCCCGAGATAAAGAGGCAGACGTTCTTGTAGAGCACCCAGCCCAAGGGGCAGCACTCTGGGGGCGGGGACATGGCTCAGGCTCTCACCCTCCGATGGGCACTCAGGGGGGCACCATCCTGGCTGGGACTGGCCCCCACATCCCCCCAGCAGCATGGCTGCCTGTCCCCCCCACCCCGCCATGGTCCTACCTGTGTTCACACAGGCACGCAGGCTGCTCACTGTGCTCTCGCTGCTGATGAGCTTCGCCTGCACCTCCTGCATCTTCTTCTGCAGGCTCTCCAGCTCCAGCTGGCTGCTGTTGCCCTCTTGCCACGCTCGCTGCAGCTCCGCTCTGGCCAACGCCAGCTCCATCCGTGTCTGCTCCAGGCTCTCCTGCCGTGTGCTCACCTCCTGTGAGAGGCGGCCCTGCTCGGCCTCATGCTCACGGGAGGTGTTCTGCAGGCTGCGGGTGACCTGCCAGTCTGGGGAGAAGGTGGATGAGCTGGGGCAACAGGGTGGGACAGTCCTGGGCAGGGGGACGTGGAACTGACCCTGCGCAGGGGGCAGGGTGGGCACGTCCAGGCCATGGGGAGGACAAGGCAGCCCCAAGGATGGCAAGGGGAGGGGATGGAAGGGAATGGAAAGGCAATGGGTAGGAAAGGCAAGGCAGTGGGAAGTCAAAAGGAGGCAATGGGAGACAATGGGAAGGGAAAAGGAAAGTAATAGGAAGCAAGGGGAAGGCAAATGGAGGGTAAGGGGAGGGAGAGCAGAGGGGAAGGGAAGTGAGTGCAGTGGGAGGGAAGGGGAAGGCAGTGGTAAGCAGTGCAGACAGATAAGGAGCAGCTCAGGGTGGCCATGCAAGAGCCTGCAACCACCCCCGCACCACCAGCCCCAAGCCCTCCCCCAGCCCTAGGCACCCCACAGCCCATACAAGCCCCCAAGCATTCTGGTCCTCATCCAGCCCCAAACCTGCTCCCGGTGCTCCCCCCTCCCTTTCCCAAGCTGCCCCCTCTCAAACTGCCCCATGCCCCAACACCCTCACCCCGACTCACAGCAAGCCCCCAGGGCCACCGTGGTCACCAGCAGCAGCAGCAGCAGCAGCAGCAGGCTGCCTGCCAGCAGCCTTGCAGGCACACGCCAACGCCGGGGCCAGCGACCTGCAAGAGATGACCGCCCACGGGTGTCACCCCGTGGTCCCACTGTTACCACATGCTGCCCACCCTGCACCCAGGGCATCCCCGCGGTGGTGGCCACTGCTGGGCTCTCACCTGGAGTGGGCTCCACGGGCACTGGCCCCAGCGGCACGTTCTCATAGGGGCTGTCATCCTCATCGGGGGCTGTGGGGCCGGCGGGGGCAGGGAGCTGGGGAGCCGTGGCAAACTTCAGGTCGGCATAGACCACGCTCTGGGCCATGCCTTGGGTTGTCTTGGAGGTTCCTGCTAAGCTGCACTTGCCCCCTCTCTCGGGGCTGCAAAGGAGAAGTGTGCCTGGTTTCTGCAGAAGCAGAAGTTTGCTGAGAGGTGCGGCAGATGAGAGGTGGAAAGCACAGAAACGGGGGCCGGCGCCCTGCCATTGGTCCCTGGTACCGCCATCCTGTCCCCTTCCACGCCCCAAAACTGCTCAGGGTCCCCTGGGATGATGTTGGGGCAGTGCAGCTTGGGCTCGGGGTGCTGGGCAGAACCGCAGGGCTCAGACTACCCAGAATCGACCCAAAATCCCTTGGTCGGGGGAGAGCAGAGCTGGCTTCCATGTGGGAACTGGTGGCTCTGGGGCTGGCCCCACGTTGGATGGAGGTTCCCCCTCTCTGTGCTCTGTTCCGGGGTTTGAGCATTGCTGCTGTGCAGAGATATTTGCCTTAGCGCCTAAACGGGGTTTCCGCATTGCAGCGTGAGCTCTTGCTCTTCTCCCCTGTTCCTGGCCATGTCTCCCCACTCTACCAGCAAGGAGACCCCAGTGGACCATGTCCCAAACCTCAAAGGGTCATGAGAAATGGTCCCTATTGCACTCCCCTCATCTCCAGCTCAGTGGTCACACAGCAGCAGGCAGGCAGGTCGGGCAGGGGTCTCTCGCCCTTGGAAAATCCTGCTGGGCTCCCCACAGCCACCACCATGTCCTCCCTGGCCCTGGACCACTGTGTGACAGGGAGGACGTGCTCCATCTTCTTCCTGGGGATTGGGTGGAAGGTTCTCAACCTTTAGTTTTCCAAACCTCCTTCCTACCCCCTTTGATGCTGGGTGTGATTTTTGCCTTTCACCAGTGATGGAGGGCTTCCCCTCCTCTTGCAGATGTGATGGGAGAGCAGCCTTGCAATGCTGTGCTCCAGCAGCATCCCTGCACACCTGTCCTAGGAACTGGCTGTGTCCAGATGGCCCCAGCTGTTCCTCAAATCAGTTCCCCTTCTGAAACCCGCCTTTCTCTGGATGCAGTTCAGTAGAGGCCTCTGAGATGTTGAGGGGCTGGAGGTTGGGACTGAGGAGGAGTCACTACGAGTGTTGGGGTTGTAGTCTGGGGAAGAGAAGACAAAGCTGGTGTCACTGGTGTATGCAAATCTCTGGAGGGGAGTTTGGAGAGACACCGAAGCTGGGGTCTTCTAGGAGGGGACGAGGGAAAGGAAGAGAGGCAGCAGGACAAGGTACATCATAGGCAATTTCCCATTAACAGAGGTTGGGAGAGGAAATCTGCACCCATGAAGAACTCCAGGCCTCCACAGGGCAATGTGCTCCTGTGTCCATGTTCGGCCTGCTCTCCCCTAGCTCACTCCTGGCCCAGAATTTGTGTCCATCCTTGCTCGGTTACCCCCCTGACGTCAGGCCATGCTGCCCTGGTGCCATGTGTACCCAGGGCGACCATGAGCACTTTCGGGGCGTGGGAGGGGACGGGCCGGTGGTGCTGGGACCAATGAAGATAGTACTGGTCCCTGCAGCTGTGCCTCGCTGGTCCCATCTGCTGCATCTTAGAGCAAACTTCTGCTTCTGCAGACGTTGGCTGCACTTCTCCTTTGCACCTCTGAGAGACGACGCAATCGCCGGGGAGCAGGACCATCCCAGAAAGGCATCCCGAGGTCAGAGAGGGAGTCAGCAGGGCTCAGGGCTTGCCCGGCACTAGCCCACATGGCCCAGAGCGTGGTTTATGCTGACCTGAGGTTTGCCAAGGTGATGGGGGGCCGGAGCATGGCCAGCCAGGCGCTGGAGGCAGGTGAGAGCCCGTAGGACCTCCTCATGGTAGCCCCGCCATACCCATCCCGGGGGGCTCAGACACTCTCCCCTGCCTTCCCCAACAGCCCTGGGCATGGATGAGGCGGAGAGCCCCTATGAGAATACAGAGCCATCACCAGCGGCGCAGGATGGGGACGGGGCTCAGCCCAGCCCAGGTGAGTGACCAGCTGGAGCCCAGGGGACCAAGGGAGGTTGCGGGGAGTGGGTGGTGTTTCAGGGTGTGTTCCTGCTGCCATCCTTGAAGAGAGGAAGCACTCACACTCTGCCACCTGTGCCATCACGCTGCCACTTTGCTGCCCACAGGCAGGAGGTCTGGGGGCTGCCAGGGGTTTCCCAGCTCACTGGGTGATGCCTCTGGTCGGTTGTGTCTTGCAGGGCGCTGGTCCCGGCAGTGGTGCATCCTTGTGGGGCTGCTGGCGACCTGCCTGCTACCTTCTGGGGCTGGGGGTGGCTGGGCAGCATGGGGAGAGGGAGGCAGCTGGGCTGGGGCAGGTTGCCATGACTGAATGGGGGAGAGCTCGGGGTTAACGCAGGCATGCCTGTGTACCCTGCTTGTGGCCGGGTCCCTCTGCCCCATCTGCCACAAACTGGCCTGTATCCCTCACACACCATGGGATACATCCCACGCCTCCCTTGGCCTTGGGAAGCATGGCCTTGCCTCCCATTCCCCAACTTCCCCACCTCATTCTGCGTTTCTCCTCCTCCTTTCCCTTCCCTTCCAGGCATCTCCCAGCCTCGTATTGCTGCACCCTCCCTGCCCCTGCCCTGCTCTCTGTGTTAGAATCACAGAATGGTTTGAGTTGGAAGGGACCTTAAAGATCATCTCATTCCAACTCCCCGCCATGGGCAGGGACACCTCCCACCAGACCAGATTGCTCAAAGCCCCATCCAACCTGGTCTTGAACACCTCCAGGGATGGGGCATCCACAACTTCTCTGGGAAACCTGGTTCCTACACCCTGCCTTGCCAGGTCCTGCCGAGCTCCTTCCCTGCCATGTCTTTCCCATCCTTTCCCACCCGGCACAGACACCTTGTCCTACACCCAAGTCAGGGTCAGTCCCACATCCCCCTACCCAGGACTGTACCATCTCTGTGCCCCGTCTTACCCACCTTCTCCCCAGACTGGCAGGTCACCCGCAGCCTGCAGAACACCTCCCGTGAGCATGAGGCCGAGCAGGGCCGCCTCTCACAGGAGGTGAGCACACGGCAGGAGAGCCTGGAGCAGACACGGATGGAGCTGGCGTTGGCCAGAGCGGAGCTGCAGCGAGCGTGGCAAGAGGGCAACAGCAGCCAGCTGGAGCTGGGCAGCCTGCAGGTCGAGCTGAGACGTGTCATGGGGGTCCTGGGAAAGACAGAGAAGGAGATGCAGGAGGTACAGGGGAAGCTCAACAACAGCGAGAGCACCGTGGCCCTCCTGCGCTCCTGCACGGCTATAGGTAGGGCGATGGTGGAGCAGGGATGGGGTGCCCCCGGGGACTGGCACCCCTCAAGAGGTGCAGTGCCAAGGCACAAGCACTGGCTTTTTGGGCCACATGGTGGGGACAGGGTGGTCCAAAGGCTGAAGCTGTGCCTGGAGCAGAGCCTGAGCCTATGATGTCTGCTGGGAACATGTGGGGCTGATCCCAGTCGCCCCCAGGGCATCTCTGGCTGAGCAAACACCTGAGTTGTGACCCTGTCCCCAGACTGCTGCCCTTCAGGCTGGTTGCTGTACAGGGGCAAATGCCTCTTCATCTCATCGGAGAAGAAGACCTGGGAGGACAGCAGAGATGAGTGCGAGAAGAAATATTCTCAGCTTCTGATCACCAAATCCTGGAGTCGCTGGACTGTGCCGGTAAGGTGCTGGGAGGAGGTGAAGGCAGGAGCTGATGCATCCATCCCTGGGTTCCCCAGGTGGGCCAGGATTGCTCTGGGGATCCCCGGCCTTCTGAAACATTGGAGAGTGCAAATCTGGAGCACATGGCTGGTGGTGGACTTGGGGCAGAGAGCCTCTGGCACCCCTGGATGCTGCCCAAGCTGGAGCAGGACACCAGGGCTGTTCAGCTGTCCTGCCCCAAGGAGCTCCAGTCCCAGGGGCTTCTTGGGGACATGATGACTCCCTGCAAACACCACAGCACATAGGTGCCGTAGAAAGACCACTAAAGGGCCCTTTTCTCCTTCCTCAGACCTTTCTGAGGAATGCAGACATCCCATACTGGATTGGGCTGCAGAAGACCAGCTTGCCCTGGTACGACTATGGCTGGCTGGAGGAAGGGGACCCAGGTGAAGACGGAGTCTCAGATGCCTGGTTCTGGGTGGACGGCTCCCTTTACGAAAGGTACCCGGCAGCACAGCCTCTTGCCGAAACCCTCTCTCCTCCCGCATGGCTTCTGAAAGCACTTTGAGTCCTACCAGTACCCCCTCCCAGGCACGAGCACTGGGGACAAAGAGCATCAAAGCAGCTGAGACGGAGGGGAGGTGGGTGCAGTGGTGTGATGAGATGGTGCTCAGAAGCTGTGAAAACGGAAAGCCGAGGCTCGAGTGGGGACCGTGCAGGGCTTGTGCGGGCAGGAAGCGGTGAAAGGGGGCAAAAGTTTTATTTGGGGTCAAGACAAAACGTTTGAGCACCACCTCTATCCCCCACGCGCCTCCCTGGTCCCTCCTTGAGGGGAAATCGAGCCTTCCCGCTCGCAAAGGGTCCCAGGCTCCTCCCCGCCACGTGCACCCCCTCCCCACCTCGCCACAGCTTCCTCTTGCGGTGTCTGAGAGCAGTGGGGAGGAACAGACCCGTCTGGCTGGGTCCTGGGTGCCCAGCCCCTGCCTGCTGCTGGCCCTGCCATCCTCAGCCCTGCTGTAGGGGGCTGCACCCCACCATGACCCCATGGCCCAGGGCAGCTCCTCTGGCCACCCACCCATGGGGAGGACTGGGCTCTCCCCACTGCCAGGTGCTGTGGGGATGCAAACCTTTTGCAGAGGGGTTTCTCAGTCCTGCCTGAAGAAGGGCAGGGATGCGTCGGCTGAGGCTTCAGGCCATGAAATCAGCAGGGAAGGACTGGGGGATGCCCCTTCTGACTGCAGCATTCAACCCCTCCTGGGTGAGCGTGCAGGAGGCAGCCCTTCAGCAGCCCCGGCTGCCTTGGCAGGGAGTGGTGGATGAGGTGGTGGCAGCCCCCTGATGTGTCTTTTCCCTATCCAGGCCGTGGCAGTCGAAGTTGAACGGGTCCTGTGCCATAATAAGCCGCGGGAACATCAAACCTGCCCAGTGTGAGGGTCCCAACGACCTGCACCTCTGGATCTGCGAGAAGGCGGCGGGGCCGAGCTCCCCCTTCATTGCATGATGGCCACTGGCCCCAGCACTGCTGAGGTGAGTGTGCCCTCTGCTGAGCCCTGGGGTGCGTGGGGCCCGTGGGGTGTGCGTGGAGAACAGCAGGGAGCCTGGCCCTCTGCCTGGGGCGTGTTGACCCCCCTCCCGTGGATAGGGACTGTGCAGGATGGAGCCTGCCTCCATCCCTTCGCTGCCACAGGAGCCCCTGGTCTGCAGTAGCTCAAGAGACCTCCTCCAAGCTGTGCTGGAGCAAAGGGGCAAGATGGGGGAAACCCCTTTGCAAACTGCCTTCCCAGCCCCGCTGTGTGCTGTGGAGGCTGGGCAACACCTCACCCTCACCCTCTGCCTTCCCTTGCAGCACCTGCACCCCGCACCGCCTCCGCTTCAGCCTTGCTGCAACCCTGCCCAAGGTGTCCCGTCCGTGTGAGCAACCCACTCCCTCTCACAGACCCCTGCCCAAGTCCTTTCCAGCGATGCTCAAGCATCACAAGGCTGGGGAAGGTGGCAGCAGTGGCCGTTTCCCTCCACCCGATGCGCTTCAGCAGAGCGGTTTGCGCCCCACATCCCAGCCCCACACCTGCACAGGGTACGCTGGGTCTGCCCGAGCATGGGGGCTGGTGGGGGGCCAAGGCCCAGCCGCAGAGCAGAGCAAGCCCTTCAGCCATGCGACATCCCCAGCACAGAGTGAGCTGCGCTGCCAGGAGGCAAGGATGTGGGCGCTGGGGACACCAAGCCAGGTCCCCTCCCCACAGCTGGGACTTTCTGCCTGGCCCCATCCTGGGAGCAGCTTGGCCACTGGCTTTCAGGCAACCCAGCAAAGCCTGGGCGCCCAAGAAGGAAGCTGTGCCTGAACCATCCGGCGCCTGTGCTGGTGGTTGGTGGTTTGTTGTGCTAATTAGAAAGTACAGCAATGACCTTTAGGATTGTACGGTGCGATGCGATGCTGCCTCTTAAAAGCAAAAGCAACTCCGGCACGTGCAGTGGACTAACGCTTTAAAGCAAAGCAAGTCATGGGGATTTTAAATAGTTACCACGCACATGCACATGCGAAGATTAAGCAAAATAGCCCTGATGTAACATTGCAGCCAGGCAAGAAGAGAGGAAGTCATGTTCAACCAGGCGAAGACGCTCTGAGTTTATTACGGGGTCGTGTGTGCCATATATAGTTGATTAATTGCTATGTGAACAAGCTTGCTTGAAGAGCTGAAGAGTGTTAAAGGCAGGCTTTCTGGAGGTGGCACATGTCACTCCTCTGTCTTGTCCGCTGGCTGAACCCACTTTGTAGCAATAAAGAGACACAGCTTGTCTGCTCTTTGCTTCCTTGTGTACCACCGCAAACAGAGACTCAAGAGCATGAACACAAAGAACCTAAATAATAAATGGGAATTTCACCCAAGCCATTTCAACTGAGATTCTCAGCTTCAGGGACATTGAGATCTTGGGCTGAGCCAGGCTGGCTTGTGGTCCCTCAGGGGCTCCCCAGAAGCCCCAGGCAAGACCATGCAACCTCTTGGGGCTGGCGTCTGACGTGCATCCAAAAGACAGAAGCGGCAGCCTGGGTTGCTAGGACATTCAGTTTTTATTGAACACTTTAAATAAGCTGGGTATATATTACTAGCAATTATTATTAATAATAAAAAACACAAGAGTTCTGCATTCACCAGTGCATTGTGCGGGAGGGAGGAAAGCCGGCTCCCACCCTTGCCAGGGGCCAGGCAGCCTGGCCAAAATCCCCATCGGCCCCTTACCCCCCCCAGAACGGCACCCTGCTCCTGCCCCTGTGTGCAGGGGGGGGACGCGAGGCGCCGTGCCAGCTCAGCACCCAGCCCTCGGCAGCTGGTGGGCAAGGGCAACCCCAGCGCTGGCAACTGATCCTCCCTTGTGCACTGCCCCAGGGGCATTGCCCCTCTGCCAGCCCAGGGAGGGACCGGCTCCACTCCCCATGCTTGTGGGGCAGTATGGGAACACCCACCAGCCCCACAGGATCCCCTAAAACACACATACACACACAATGACCCCCCTTCCCCCAGCCCACCCCTGCTCACCCCCCAGCCCGGGGGGCTGGGGGGGCTCCCGGTTCTCCCGGGGGGGCAGGCTCCTTGCGCACCCCTCCATGAGAGCCTGCAAAGATGTGAGCCCTCGGGGAAGGGGAGGTCCTGCAACCCAAGGTTTAAGCCCTGGGGGTCCCACGGGGGGGGGACCGTCCCTGCAGCGCTGGAGTATGCCTGGGGAGGGGGTGTTATTGCACTTCAATCCCCAGCAGGGACCCAGCCCACCCCAGGGATCCCCACAGACCCCCCCCCAGAGGCCAAACCCAGTGGGATGGGCACCCAAGCGCCTGGGCAGCGCCGTGGTAGCCACGGCACGGGGGCAACCAGGGCCACCAACGCAAGGACAGACTGCACGGACGCACCGATCTCCTGCAGCCGAGGGCTGGGGGTCCGAGGGGCAGCCGGACGCATCCCTGCTCCCCAAGGATCCCCGGCACTAGGACTGCGCCTCCGGCAGCTTCAGGCTGGGCTCCGCCAACACCGGCCCCAAGGCTTTCTGGTGGTGGCCCCGGTCGTGGCAGAGGCTCTTGGCCTCGCAGTTGAGGTTCTGGTAGCGGGGCGGGCTGGGTGCCGGCCGGTGGCAGACGGAGGCGAAGCTGAAGGGACCCAGGCAGCAGCCGGGGCAGGGCAGCACCTCGTCCTGCTCCAGCACGGTGACGGAGCTGTGCCCGGGCAGCATGGCCGTGCGCTCCGTCCGCTCCAGCGTCGCCGTGCAGGGGATGCTGAGCTCGGAGAAGCCGTGCTCCAGCCCGCTGCCCCACGTCAGGGGTTTGCTGACCACCACGTGGTTGTTGTTGAAGAGGAGCCCGTTGGGGGCTCGGGGCTCCGGCTGCCAGGGTCGGGCCCCCGTGGACGCCGTGCGGATGAAGTTGCTGTTGGGGGGGGGCGGCGGCGGGGGCTGCGGCGGCTCGGGGCTGTCGAGGCCGCAGTCCATCCGCTCCTCTGCCCCGGGGCTGGGAGGGGAGGCTCGTCCCCAAGATGGGGGTGGGAGGAGGGCAGGGGGCTGGGGGTCATCGGTGGGATGGGGGGACCCCACGCCCAGCTCCAGGCCCCCCCGGCGGGGCAGCTCGGGGGGGGGGGGCAGCGAGGGGGCCCTGCGGGGGGGGGG
>NW_015090963.1:1879662-1888347 GCF_001431845.1 Calidris pugnax | reverse complement strand
CCACGCCCAGCTCCGGGCCCCCCGGGCGGGGCAGCGCGGGGGAGGTGGGCAGCGAGTGGCACTTGCGGGGGGGGGTGGCGGTGGGGGCCGAGAAGTCACACTGCACCTCCACGGTGGGCTCGGGCGTCACGGGGGTGCTGAGCTGGAGCGGGGCCGGGGGCGGCAGGTCGAAGGTGAGCGAGATGACCGACTTGCTGGGCGTGTCAAAGAGCTTGATCTTGCCTCCCTTCAGGTCCTCGCGCTGGGAGAAGGGGTTGACGCGGGGGGACATCTCCTTGGTCCTGGCCCCGCCGTAAGGCTCTGGTGGCCGCAGCAGGGTGGGCGATTTCGGGGGGAACACGTCGGACTGGCTGCGGGACAGGCGCTGGTCCGGCTGGAGGTGCTGGGTCCCCAACTCACGTAGGGGTGACTGCTCGGCGCGGCTGGCCACCCTCCCGGCTACCCCTGGGCATGGGGACAGGAGCGGGTCACCAGCTGCCAGCAGCTCCAGGTGCAGGGTGCCACGGGGTGCTGGGCACCCAACAACCCAAGGGTGCACCCCGGGGCGGGGGGTGACAGTGACCGGCCCCATCTTGCAGACCTCATGCAACTCATGTCTCCTTCCCCTACAGCTGCCAGGGAAGGATGGGACACCCCACATCCTTACATCCCCCCGAGATGCCCACATACCGTTGAGCGTGGCCGGTGTCCCAGGCGTGGGCAGACTCTCCCCACCACTGAAGAGGGTGGTCCCGGTGCCCTTGGGACCCGGTTGGTGCTGCAGGACACCCTCCAGGCACTGCGTGATTTCCAGGAAGGAGGGGCGGGAGGTGGGCTCCATCTGTGGGGAGAAGAGGTTACCAATGAGCTTTGTGCACCACCTCCCCGAGCCCCAACACCCCCCAGAAGGGTGCCCACAAAGGCAGGGGTGCCCATCCCGCCCCGGCTGAGACAGGGAGGCTCACACTGCAGCAGTGGAAAGTGAGCTGGAGGAAGGTGGCCGGGCAGTCGATCCCCACCATGGTGCGGAAAGTGGTGACGTCCAGGCCGAAATCCTGCACCAGGGAAAGGAGAAAGGAGGAAGAGTGAGTTTAGTTGCCCTGGGGCACCACATGGCACCATGGGGATCCAGGGTGGCCATCCCCACACTGACAGCGTGCCACTCGGGGGTGCAGACCTGGCAGCACCGCGGCTGGGACACAACAAGGTGGAGACCTTGGGGTCACCCCAAGCTGGGGCAAAGTTGGGGGATGCTGGGACACAAACCCCTCCCGCTCCCTGCCCGAATGCTGCCATCCCCTTCTCCTCCCCAGGCCGACTCCAGGCTCCAAGGCACATCCCTCCCTGGGGAGCAGCACTTGCTGACAGGAGACATCTGGGACACAGCATCCCTGCCCCGAGATGTGGGGCAGATCCTGCACACGGGGCTCTGCCCAGCATGGGAGGATGGTCCCCCTCATTTGGGGAAGCAGTCCCAGCTGCCCTCCCTCCCTGTCCCCGACCCCATCCCTGTCCCCATCCCCAGGGAGTCACCTCAGTGCGGGGCAGGTAGTCGGGGTCAGCAGGGATTCGAGCGATGATCTCGCACAGGATGATGCCGTACGCAAACACATCGGCCTGCAGAGAGCAGGGAGTCACTTGGGGGGGAGCCTGCAGCCCCAAGGCGACGTGCCCACCCTCCTGTGAACACACAGCCCCTCCTCCTCCCCACGGAGTCCCACCGGTGGCCCTGCCACCTTGCCACTTGAGGAATGTCCAGTTCTTCCCCTCCATGTGTCCCACCGCCCCCAGGGCCACAAATCTTGCAAGCCGCCAGTGGCACAAGCTTGGAAAAAGCCTCATGTGTGGCAGCCATGGAGCCTCACCTTCTCATTGTAGATCTCCCCTCGCAGCACCTCGGGCGCCATCCAGTACGGGGAACCCACCACAGCCAGCGGCTCCTTCTCGCTGCCCTCGCTGGGGGACACAGTGGGACATCAGGGGTTACCCACAGCCCCCTGCCCTTTTGCCACTTCTTGTCCTCCTGCTGGCTGGGGCAGCCCGTACCACCATCTCCATCTCCCTTCCTGGGCTAAGCCTCCTCCACGCATCCCATGAACCCATCTCTCACCATCCACACCATCCCCACCTCCATCCCCTCCTTGCCAGCCCCAAACATGTCCATCTGTCCCCGAGACCCCACCACCACAGACCACCCCCACTGCCCCCCATCCCTGCCCTTCCAGCTGCACCCTAAATGTCCATCCCTCCCCAGCTCCTGCTCCGAGTGGGCTGGAAACCCCCCACCCTAAGGATGGGTATGGACACTGCCTACGCACCTGTAGGTAGGGATCTTCTCCGCCAAGCCAAAGTCACCCACTACAGCTGTGTAGCCGTTGGCCTCGCAGCGCACCAGGCAGTTCTGGGGGCACAGGAGGACCCTTGTCACACCGACCACACCAGCCCTGCCTCGCTGGCCACCGCTACCAGGATGCCCTGGCACAGCACAGCCTCCTGCTGCCCAGCCGGCCATGCCTGGGGCAGCAACATGGGTATGGGACAAGGAGGGCAATGTGATGCCTTGGAGCACCCCGTACCTTGGAGGTGAGGTCACGGTGGAAGATGCCCTTGGAGTGCAGGTAGCGCAGGCCACGGGCTATGTCGAGGGCCAGCTTGACACGCATGGACCAGGAGAGGGGCACAGGGCTGTCCAGCAGCTGCTCCAAGTTCCCACCGTTGATGTACTGATGGGAAGAGCCAGACCATTGTGTCACTGCACTCCGCCCCCCTCCCATAATGCTGGATGCCCACCTCTCATCCCAGAGCATCCCACACACACCCAACAGCACAGGCCCCCAGTAGACACCGCCCTGCACATGTGCCATGGGCCAAGAAAGTGTCACCACAGCTATGGCCATTCCCTCCCCAGGCCTGCAGGAACCCCGAGACTCACGGCCGTCACCCCGCTCTCACCTCCGTCAGCGCATGCAGCTGTCCCTGGTGCACACACACCCCCATGAACCTGCAAGATAGAGGGGGCTTGAGGGTGGCCGTGGTGGGGAACAGCCCCCAGGGGCTCACCCAGCACCCGTGGTAGCTCCAAACCTCGCAGGTTAAGGAGAAGGGGGGGCAATGAGGGTGGCAGCGGGGGAGCAGGTCCTACCTGAGGATGTTGGGGTGCGAGAGGCGGTTCATCAGCTGCACCTCCCTCAGCATGTTGCCCCGGTTGCTGGTCAGCTTGTTCATTTTCAGCACCATGATCTGCCCCGACTGGCGGTGCCGCACCTGGAGGGGGGGTGGTGCAAGGGTGGCTGAGCCCTATGTGTCTCTGCGGCCCCCCAACACCAGACACCAGCCCGCATCCAACACCCACCCCAGCCCAAGGCATGGGGCACCCCAGGGACCATTAGGGCTATGGAGAGCTCTCCTTGCGCAGCAGCACCCCAAGGACCCCCAGTGCGGATGATGCACACCCCTGTTGTCCCCAAGGCACCTCCCTTGTCGTGCTCCCCGCACCATACCACACTGCCCAGCCCTCCCAGAGAGGCAATGGCAGCTCCTCCAAGCTGTGACCCCAAGGCTTGTGAGGGATTGTGAGGTTCACACCAGGCAGGGCTTTTTCAGGTCAGAACAACCCAGCCAGACCCTAGCAGCACAGGATGGTGGACAGAAGGGGCACACTGCCCCCCAAACCAGCTCTGGGGGTGGCCAGCGTTGGCCTGGTGCATGACCCCAGCCTGGCGGGGCACAGTGCTCCGACGAGGCTGTATATTTAGCTGGCCCCAGCCTGACGCTGTCATGCAAGCTGGGGGTCTGGTACCCCGCCAGGAACAGCAGCTGGGAGTGTGGCCAAGCACGGACACCCCTGCCCTTCCACAGCCCCCCCCCCATCCCCTGGGGCTTGCGGGGTGAGGGACAAGCACGGGATCCCCAGCACTGCGGTGGGGTGGGTGGGTGAGGGGTGCACGGCTGCTGAGTGTCCCCTTCCGAGCGGGTGCTCGGGGTGGGATGGGAACCCCCGGAGCAGCAGCCAAGTTGGGGGGGACAACCCGTCGGATCCCAGCTGCTCCCCAGCACACAGGGAGCTGCGCACGGAGGCGCAGGCATTCCTCGGCGCTGCCGTCAGCTCCCTGCTCTTCTCCTTTTTAGTCGATGCTGGTTGAAGCTGCTGTGCCGGTGCCAGCCCCTGGCCCGTCCCACACCCCTCCTCGCCTCGGGGATGGCCTCCCCGGGAAAAACACGGGGGGCTGGCTGGAGGCAAGGACCCCAGTGTCCCCCCCACCCTGCTGGCAGCTTGGCCGTCCCCATCACAACAAGGGAGGGTTGGCATGCTGGGCCCTCGGGGGCTCTCTTCTCACTCCACACCTGGCATAGCTTTGGGGAGCAGTTGTCCTGGGGTGCATGCTGAGATGGGGACCCATCTAGTACCCACTTACCCAGGGAATGGGCAGCAGCTTCCCCCCACCAAGGGTCCTGGGGGGATATTAGAGCTTTTTGACGATCCCTCTACATATCTGGGTGCACCAAGGCCAAACCAGCCCCAAGCAGAGCGGAAGTGAGAGGAGACAGCCTTGGCCTGACCCCGCTGTGCCACCACCAGCTCATTGACTTCAGGGAGAGGCTCTGAATAATTCAGCAGCCACCTGCCCATGGGCTACCTGCTCTGGTTACACCTGCGTCACCTCCAGCCAGCTCCAGCCAGCCAGCCAGCACCCCCGGCCCGCGGTCAGGGGCCATGTGGCAGCAGAGATCAGGAAGGACCCTGGACAAGTGAGGAGGGGACACCCCAGACACCTGCTGCTGTAGGTCCCCATTCCCGGGAGAGGGGAGGATGGGTTTCCCCATGCCTCCTCCTCCTCGCTGAGCACAGGACAAAGCTCCTGGGCTCAGGGAGAGCCTGTTGCAGGGTGATGGCACAGTCCCTGCTGTGGGGAGCACGGGTCCTCCGGCCCTGTGTGCACCCAGGACGCCCCATCTAATGGCACCCCAGGCCCACCACCCTGCTCATGCCACCTGAAGTGCCTGGCACTGCTACCAGTCCTGATGTCTGGGGACTCCCTGCCCATACCAGCCGGTGGGGGAAGGGGCACCCCCACTCCATCCCCACCATCACTGCCTTCCCTCCACCCCATCCCCATCTGGAAGGCTGCATCAGACATAGAAATGGGGCTTTCAGGCTCTGGTGGTTGCGTGGGCTTTAAGGTGGGGACCACCCTGGCTAAAGCAGGGTGGGCAAGGTCTCCCTTTGTCCCTCCAGCTCCTTGCAGAGCCAAAGGCCGAGGTTTTCGGAGCGTGGACAAGGCCAGCAGGACCCCCCAAGCCTCACTGAACCCCAGTGCTCCCAACTCAGCTTGCCCGACAGCAGCGCTGCCTTCCCTCCCAGCTGAGCGTGGGGCTGGCAGGACTGGCTCGGTCGGTTTGGCTGGCACCAGCAGCTGCCAGGCGCCAGGACAGCGGCTCGATGGCGCGGGCAGGCTGGGTCCCGCCGGGATGGCCGCGGGCGGCCGGGCTCCGGCACCACGCGCCCACGGCGGGAACGCCGGGCAGCAGGCACAGTGCTGGCACTCAGTGGCCACGCACTGATGGGTACCCGTCAGCAGCACCGTCCCTGCATCAGGGAGCAACTCCCCGGTGGGCGCCGGATCACCCCCACATCGCCAGGATGTGCCCGTGGCTTAATTCCTTGTTAATCAGCCTCCTGCCATAGGCTGGGTCGGGTCCGAGTGCAGCCACACGGCTCCAATGCCTTAATCCCGGAGGAGAGGCAGCCTGGGGGAGGGAAGGTCCAGTGAAAGCCCCTTCCCTGGGATTTCTCCCAGGGACCCCAGGAGCCCCCCGGCCAGCACTGCCCTGCCATGGTGCTCTGTTCCAGGACTTCCATCCCCAGGGGCAGGGAGGGCTCCAGGGGCTCCCAGGACAGCCGCAGCCCCATGCACATGGGGCATGACCTCCTCAAGGGCATCCAGTGCCCTCAGCTTTGCCGTCTGTCTCCCCTGCACGCTCCATGGTGCGAGGCCAGCCCTTGCCCGAGCTGGCAGAGAAGGGGTTATGGTCCCCTGGGCTTCCCAACAGCCTCTCACGGGCATTCACCAGTTTACCCAGTCTAGCCAGGTGCTAGCACCCCGGCTGCTCTCCAGAACCAGAGGAGGGAGCAAGCCATGACCCCAGGCTGGACACAGCCCCCTTGTTAAGGGGGTTTTCTCCTTTCCCCCCATGCCCCCCCATCCAGGGCAGGCATCAGGCGGGAGAACCTCCCCGGGCAGGACGGCGTCCCCCCTCGCCTCTCTCCACGCTCTGGCATGGCGCCCAGGAATCCCAGCGCATTCCCCGGAGCTGAGCTCAGCCGGGCAGCCATACCGGGGTGCGGGGAGCTGGGGGGAACAGGGTGGGGGGAATACAAGCTTCTGGCCTCCACCCAGGAGGCAGACAAGCCCCCTCCCCTCACCCAGGCCCACCAGCACCCCACAAAGCCCCTCCCTTGGGTGCTTCAGGGGGGTCCCACCACCGATCCGGGGTGCCGTAGCCCGTCAGTCCCCATCCCATCTGTTGCCAGCCCACTGGGCTGGGGGGATGGGACGGGGCTGGCTGCGGCCCCAGCCTGGGCACAAGGGATCTGAGCTCTTTTAACAGCGGAAATTAGAGTCTTATTTAAAGAGCATGCTAATCAGAGCGAGCAGACGGCCTGCTCCCTCCCCACAGCCAGCGCTCCCGTCTAGACGCGGGGCAAAGCCCCCCTGCCATCCCCCCCCCCGCCCCCAAACCCAGGGCGGGGCTCAGCAGCCAGCCCCCCAACTCCTTCCCCGTTGTCACCCCGCGCTGGGGACAGGCTGGCGTATGGCCCCACACCAAGCATGTTCCCTTGCCCCAGCATGGCACAGGCAAGTCACAGAGGCAGGGACATCACCCTGCACCCCTCACCCTGGGGAAAGACGGGGGGGCAGGTAAGGGAGGTGCCAACGCCACGGGTAATCCCACAGCCACCCGCAACGGCTGCGCCCGAGCTCCCGGGAATCCCAGCAGCGCAACAGGTCCTTTACTGGGTGGGACTGGAAAACCTGCTCATCGCGTGGAAAAGGCAAGGATCAGTCGAGACACACACGACCTGCGGGGAAGAGAAAGGAGCTGGGCGTGCAGCGCCCGCTCCCAACAAACGCTAAGAGCATCACCAGCTCTCCCCTCCCGCGCTCCCAGGAGGAGAGGCACCACGGGCACACACCAGGAGCTGGGGCAGCGCCGGTGTCACACCACGGTGGCGTGGCACTGTCAGCCCGTCACCCGGCAAAGCCCAGAGCACGCCCTGTGACAGCGCAGGAGAGGTGCCGGCAGGTCTCTGGCTAGTCAGCACAACACGTTTCCAGCGCCCGGGGCTCCCGAGCGGCGACAGCGGGGCCAGGGCAGCTCCCGGCGTCGCTGAGGCTGGCTGACCTCGGCAAATTCACTTCCTCCCCTCCCTGCCTGCCTTAGTTTCTCCATCTGTGCCGCCCCGCTCCACCCTCCCTTGTAAAACAAGGCAAGGTCCACTGATGAAGGGCAGCAGATAAGAGGGAGGGAGTTATGTTGTTATGGTACGCTGGTAAATTGGGATTAAATACAAAACCTCAAGTGTTGGCTTCTCCGCCGCTGCTGCCCACCCTCTCCCAAGTTCTGTTCACGCTGTGAGACACCAATTCCCTGCCTGGCACCCTGTGGAAATGAGGTGCTGGGCCGAGCACAACAACAGGCTGTGGCCTGGGAAGCAGCACCTCGGGGAGGATGTGCGACAGCGGGGCATAAGGTGCAGAGTTGGATGAGCAAAGACCTCTGGATACAGCCCCCAGGAGCGAAGCCGGCGTCTGCCGTGGGCCACACGTGGGAAAGTAAGAGAGAGAGATGGGAAGGAGAAGCAACAGTGGTTTAAGGGCTGGAGAAAATGTCTGGCACAAACACACCCAGCTCAATCTGCTCAGTCTATTGGAGATGGGTACTCCTCGCTGCAATGTCCGTGTACCGGAGAAAATGGGTGCCTCTGAAATCGCACAGGGAAAGGCAATGGAAACCAGCTGTTCCAGAGGGAAAAGGCCCAGCTCTGCAGCACAGCAGGGGATCAGCAGGGAACAAGAGGGGAAAAAAGCAGCTTTCCTTCGCCGATGTCTCCCGTCTGCTCTGGACAGCTTTTCAGAGAGAAGTGGCTGGAGTGGGATAAGGCTCAACCCAGGGCCGATCTTGGGACTCCAGGGCAATCTTGGGACTCCAGGGCTCAGACACACTGAGCCCTTTGGCTTTAACACTGGGAGCAGTGTCAGAAGCCCGTGCCGGTACCCCAGCACCCTGCCTGGCCCTGGCTCGGCTGCACACCAGGGCTGAGCTACCTAGGGACAAAGATGTCCAGGTCCCCTCCCTGTCCCCCACGCCCACCAAGGCTGGAATGAGGCAGGACCCAGCAGCCAGGCGGAGGAGGGAGCCGCCAGTGCCCACGGCCATGCAAAGCAACAGCAGGAACAAGAGAGGTGGGAGGAAAACGGGTCCTGCGCTTGCCCTGCCAAGCCCCATCCTCCTCGCAAGCTCAGGCAGCCAAACCCCAGCTCAGATGCCGGGCCTGCCCCACCATCCTGCTGAGATCTTGGACGCAACCCACCGCACGAGCACAAAGCCCCATCTGGCCCCCTCCTGCCCCTGCCTCCTCTCCGGCATCCACACACGTCGTCTCCTGCTGCCTGATTCCAATTCCACACCCCCCCCCCCCCCCCC
>NW_015090963.1:1878030-1879316 GCF_001431845.1 Calidris pugnax | reverse complement strand
TACCCCCCCCCCCCCCCCCCCCCCCCAATCTCCACTGGTCCCCCAAATCCTACATGGAAGTGGCCCCACAAGAACATGAACAATGGGTGGGAGAAGGAGCATTTTGTGGCTCCCGCAGGGCCCAGGCAAACAGAAACAGCGAGGCAAGGAGAGGCTGTGGCCTGGCCGAGACATGGGAGCATCCATTATTAAAGAGCCGTATCCACGCCTGACATTATTAAATGCCTCCCTCTGCTCCAAGGTGCTGCCACGCACTCCAAGCCAGGGATCAATAGCAGGAACTCGGCCAGTGGAGGGGTCACGGCTCCACGGGAGCAGGAGGGAGCACACAGTAGGCTCTGCACGCCTGCCACAGCCCGTTGCAGGACATCTCTCCCCGGCTGCAGAGGATCTGGGTCTTGGGGTCTCCCTGATGAGGGGAGGAGAGTGGAACCAGGCCTGGAGAGGGTCCCGCCGGGATGTGGATGCCCAGTTGTGCTGCACACAGGAACGTGGTCCCGCACAAGGGACGCAACACCGTGCTGCCCAGGACCCCAGCGGCCATGGTGGGAGGTGGTGAGGGTCCTGCACAGCCCAAAGCTGCTCTTCGAAGGGGGCAAAGCCACTAGAAGTGCGGCTTAAGGGCAGTCCTTGCCCAGCAGCTTGTGGCACCTTAAGAGATGCCGAGGATGAAAACAAGATGTGCATACACCCCCCCTCCAACGTGGAGAGGCGGCCAGAGGCAGCGGGGCAGGGCACAGTACTGTGTGGGCCGGCAAGGTACTGTCACCACACACCTCTGTCACACTGTTGGGACCTCGAGCTCCCCACCAGCATCCAGGCACCGCCCCCCTCCCCAAATCAGGGTGTGGGCCATGCATGGGCATCCCTCCTCTGGCAGTCCCAGAAAGGACGGGGGACAAAGGCACCTCTGGGCTCCCAACTGGGGACCTTCTTTTCAGCATCACACCCCGCTCCCAGACCCGGTCACCTTCGAGATGCTCTGGTGGGGCACTCGGCACATCTACCTGCCCAGCGCAGGCTGGAGCAGGCCCAGCAACGCTGGAAATCACCCCAAACGCTGCCTGCATCCCTCGCCACAGGAGTCCGGCGGGGTCGGGGCTCCAGGCTTTTGACAGGAGCCCCCAGGGCTGGGCTGCCCGCCACCCCACCCGTGCTCAGACCCCCCCCGCCGCCGCCGTCACCCGGGAGCGCTCAGTCTTCCCGGAGCTGTAAACACGGCCGGCGCTCCCCTCCCCCTGCGCGAAGGGATGGAGGAACAACATCCCCGGCGGGGGACGGGGGCT
>NW_015090963.1:1809226-1877784 GCF_001431845.1 Calidris pugnax | reverse complement strand
GCGGGGAGCACGGAGCTCATGGCCCGGCAGCCCCGACCCCCGCCGCGGCCCGGCGCTGCGCCTCCGCCGCCCCGAGCGCTGGCACCAGCGGGGCGGAGACGGGGCGGGGACAGCCCTTAACTCCTTGGGAACCGCCGCCGCCGCCCGGACCTGCCGGTGACACCCCCCCCACCACCACCACCCTCCCACCACGGCGGGGGTCTCGGACGACCCGGACGGTGTCCGGCGTGTGCCCCTGCAGGGTCCGTGGCATCTCTCTATGCGCCCGCATGGGCTACGGCGACGTGAGCTGATCTGCTTCTACCCTGGGCCCGGCCTGGGTGCTCCATGTAGATGTAGGACTTTCTTTCTCCCTCCCCTCGGTTCCCACCTGGATGCTCCTTGTAGATGCAGAACTCTCTGTCTGCCCTGAGTCCCACCTGGATGCTCCCTGTAGATGCAGGACTTTCTTTCTCCCTCCCCTTGGTCCCACCTGGATGCTCCTTGTAGATGCAGAACTCTCTGTCTGCCCTGAGTCCCACCTGGATGCTCCCTGTAGATGCAGGACTTTCTTTCTCCCTCCCTTCGGTCCCACCTGGATGCTCCTGTAGATGCAGAACTTTCTCCCTCCCTTCAGTCCCACCTGGATGCTCCCTGTAGATGCAGAACTCTCTGTCTGCCCAGAAGTCCCACCTGGATGCTCATTGTAGACATGGGACTCCCTTTCTCCTCGTAGCACCCAGTCTCTGAGCGGGTGGGCCAAGGGTGCGGGGACCTGATCTCCCCATATATCTAGCCCCACTTCTTCCAGCCTTGTGTGTCCCATTTTCCCCATACAAGCAGCCACTGCTAGGATGGGTCCCACCAGTACAGGCTCGGATGTCTCCTCACGGCTGTCACTAGGCTGGATGGATGCTGTGGATGTGGGGCTCTGATTGTCCCCGTGCACCCACCCCTGCCAGGACCCCTGGAGTCTGTTCTCCTAGAAACAGGGAAGTGCAGCCTTTCCATGACAGTATCCCCAGTGCCCGTTGCACCCCTTTGCTCTTCTCCTTTTCCTGAGCTCTTCCACTTTTCCCCGGTTTCCTCCTCCTTCCTGCTCCCCCTGGACTTTTCCCTGCTCTGCTGATCATCTGTCTTGTCCTTCCTGCCCAGGGACTCTCTGCAGCTGGATGTGCCCTTGCTCTGTCCCAGACATTTCGCTGCTGTTCTCCTTGACGTCCACCTGCCCGTGCTGGTCCAGCCCTGCCCGAGCCACCTCCCCAGCTGCTGCCCCGACCCTCCTCTGCTGCCCAGCCGCCCTGGCACTGCTCTGCTCCAGCTGTTTGTTTCCCTGTGCAGTAATGCTGGCTCCACATCCCCTGCTGGGAAAAGCAGCCACATGGAGTGTCTCCCGCTGTGGCAGTTTTTTGGCCAGTGCTCGGCTCCAGGTGCCACCAAACACAGCGTAAACCCCATGGACCATGAGCCCTGGGATTTTTTTTTTGTTTTGTTTTGGTTTGGTTTGTTTTTCTTGTGCTAGGAGGGAGAGTAACTCTGTGGGCTCAGGCACATGAACTGAGCCTCCGGCTTCTTTGTAGTGGGAGCAGCCCCCTGTGACCCCCCCCCTCGAAATGCATGGTATTTCTGCTCTTTTACAGAAGGGAGTGGGTCTGTGCAGGGCAAGTTTCCTACACATAGGGAGGCAGAGCCTTGTCCCAAGCACTGCCTGGTAGGGTCTGAGCCATCCCGTTCCTCACCACTACTGCTCCAGCCTGGTGCCTCTGCCTGCTGGGGTGACTGATGGTGTGTGCTGGGGAGGGTGGTGCAGCCGTGGGGCACCTCTCTGTCCAACAGGCCACATTCCAGAGCTTCCCAGGCCTCCTGCATCTGTCCCACTGACAAAAGCCCGACAGAATGACAGGAGCAGCTTCCTGGGCCTCCTGTGATGGGCACGGAGAGGAGAGACCAGTGTCTGCGTGTGGGGACAGGAAGCTGCAGACTCTGCCCTTCCACCACGATGGCCAGCTGCTGGGATGGCAGTGGGTGCCTTCCCTGCCTGCTCTGGTACCCAAAATCTGAGCACCCTGCTGTACCCACAGACCAGCAACCAGCTCCTTAGTGGTGTAAGGAGACATTCAAAGCAAAACCAGCTTAGCTGGAGGGAGAAGGAGAGCAATGTTGCCTCTCCTTTTCCCTTGAGTGGACATTAGTAGTTGTCCCCTGAGGGACAAGGCACCGCAGCAGAGATGGAGAGTCCTGGTGAGGCATCTTGCAGAGAGAAGCTCAGGACCACTGCCTGTTCAGGGCTCCTGCTGCTTACAAGTGACTGGGTTTACATCCAATTAAGTTGTAACGGATAAATTAAAGCCCTGGAGACGGCCCTGACTGTGGAAATTGCTGCTACAGGATTTACCATCCCTTCTCTCATCAGCACTGGTAACTCTACTGTGCTATTTCCACCACGGTCTGTTCCTGCCTGCCTGGACAGAAGTGTTGAGCTGAGATATGGCTAAAGGTCCCCGGTGTCCCAAATCCCTCCCGTGCTGCAGGCAGGGACACTGGGCAGCTGGGTGCACAGCCAGGCTGGGCTGAGCCTGCAGCAAACCCTGAATTAAGCTCCTCAAGCCCTGGTGAGGAAGAGCAGGAAGATCTGCCTGGCTCTGCTTTGCTTCTGTGAAGCTGCAGAGGGGGAGAGGAAGGGGGCTTTGCCCTCTTTGCCCTTCTCTGTCTGGGCTCTGCACCCTCCCCCTCTCACAGGGAGAAGGCTCAGGGATTAACAAGCATCTTCTCCCTGCCAGCTGGGAAGGTGTATCACCCAGGCAGAGCAGAGGCAAGATCCTTCAGACAGCCCAGGGAGGCTGGTGCTGGAGAGGTGCAGGGGCTGGGGGTGTCCTGTAAGGATTGGGGCACACCATGGCCGTGAGGCAGTGAGGATGTGTGCAGGGCAGTGAGGGATGCATCCATGCAGAAAGCCTGGTGCTCGCTGCAACCCTACCTCTGTTCCCCACCAGCACCTGTGGCACCGGGTCCCTACAGCACATCTCTGGTTGGGATCAGCCAACAGGAACCTACCCTGACCAAAGGCCTGCCCTGCTGAGAGCCCCAGGGCCAGAACTGGAGCAATCACCTCCTCTGCACTCACGTGTGTGAGAGCCCATCGATACCTGAAGCTTCTTTTCTGCAAACACTAAGGAAAATCAATGGCTGCTGTTGTGGGGAGGTCCAGGAATGGCTGCAGGGAGTGAGTGTGTGAAACTGTGCCAGAGCTGGCACCAGGCTTCATTTCAGGAGGGTTTTCCAGCTTGGAGGTGCTGTGCACACCCAGAGCTGAGCAGGACAAGGAGCATCAACTGACTCAAATGACTTAACAGCCTTTTGTGCCTGCTCCCAGAATTGGGTGCAGCCTCTTGGTCCTAGGCAAACTCTCACCCTTGTTCCCTGACAGCCTCTGCTCTTTCCCCACTTTACCACACATCACTAAGCAGATCTCCACACCTACCTGTGTCCAGCATGTTCCCTGTCCCCCTGCTTGCTAGAGGGGCCAGTCCTTGACACACACCTCCCTCTTCTGCCCTGTAGAAAGCAGGAGATGGGGACACAGCAGGGTCTGTTGCAACCTGCTAGGAGGCTTGGTCAGTGTGAGGAACCCTGAGTGCAGGGGAGAAGGTTCCAGCCCCAGTAGCTGATGTGCAGTCTGGTGATGCCCAACAGTCCACATTAGAGGTGCTGCAGCAGGACTACGTTTCCCAGCGCACTGTGTGCTGCGGGGCCATACACCCTCTGCTCCCACCACCACGGCTGCAGGCTGTGCAGCCCACCTCCAGCTGCGAGCAGGGGCTGTCGAGGTCCTACTGCTGCTGTTCAGGCATGTAGCTGCCCTCCCCGTTCCCTTCATGGCGCTCCAGGCCAAAGCAGGGCTGTGTGCGGTGGGAGGGCAGCAAATAATTGTCGTGTCATTGATCTTCTGCAAGCGGAGTCAGCATAGCACCTGGCAGCATTTGCTTACTGCCTCCTATTATTTTCTGTCCACGCTTCCCGTGCTGGGGTGCCAGCACCATGACCTCTGTGGAGGCAGCATCTGCATCCCATCCCTGTCTCTTAGATGTGGGCAGTGATTTCGGCTCCCTGCTCTGCTTTGCCTCAGACAAGCCGTGGTGCCCCTGCCAGGGTGCACACCAGGGTGGCAGGAGATTGAGCAGCCGATGCCTGAAGGCAGCTGAGTACGTACCTGCTGGAAGCCCTGTGAGCTGTGAATTTGAAAAGACTCAGAACACTGATTTAAAAAAAACAAACCCTACTATCTCTGAAAAGGAGGCACAAGCAGCTCTTAACAAGCAGCCATGTGAGGACAAGTACATCCTTGCAGTGAACCAGTGCTGCAGAGAGCTTTGCTGGTCACCAGGAGCTGGTCGCCTTGTGCCAAACAGGCAGGGGCAGTGCGACCATCTCCAGCACGTCCCACCCTGCTCCTGAGCCAGCCTGAACAGCTTATCTCCCAATACATGCCACGCTCCCATCCTCCAAGGCTGCCCAGCAGGTAACAGGGCTGCTGCTTGCCTTCTTGGCCTGGCCCTGGGCAATGGGCCTCTCAGCAGCTCCACGCTTGTCCCAGGAGGTGTGCCAGCCTTGCTCCATCTCCTGCCCTGTGCCAGGCTATTAATAATACTCCCCAGCCACAGCGCAGCGTCCCTGAAGTGCCTGTGGTTCCACCAGACGTAAGAGATGCCAAGAACCTGGTCTGGCTGCAGTGGTGGGCTGAGCGGGACCACATCAGAGCAGCTCCAGGACTGACCTTGGTTGAACTGGTGGAAGCAGCCCTGTCACCCACAGCACAGGTTGCAGGAGAGCAGGGCAGGGAGCAGGGCTGGGAGTGCTCAGTGGCCTATGGCTTTAGGGAAGAGCCTCCACCTGTGGTTCATTGCTGCTCTTTGATCTGCACGGCTTGACGTTCCTGCAGGGAGGAACTCGGAAACAGCACAGCAATGTGGAGAGAGAGGCCAGTGAGGGCATGCATAGCTCAGCACAGTGCCTGCCAGAGACCCTGCAGAACAAACCCACATGCACAGTCCAGCCCAGAGACCCCACATTAACAAACTAAAATCCTCAGCCTTGCCCTGGCTTGCTTTCCTCTCCCAGAGCTGACAAAGGAAAACCTTCTGGAGGAAAGCAATGCATCAAGCTGGAGAGCTATTCCTTTCTGAGCTCTGAGTTTCTGTTTGGGAATGACACATCCCACCCTGGCCACAGCAGCATGGGCAAGAGAGGTGCTTCCAGCCCCTTCTGCCCTCTTGCCCCCAGGCAGAGACTGTGGAGCCCTGCTTTTTCTCCCAGGTGCCTGAGCAAGACAGAGGTGTTTCCAGGGTCTCCTTGGACCCAGCAGTTACTCACCTCTCTGAGTAGCTCCTTGGCCTGAGCATGGCCCCGTGTCTTGGTTTAACCCCAGCCGGCAGCTAGAACCACACAACTGCTTGCTCACCTCCCTAGTTTGGATGGTGGAGAGAATCAGAAGAGTAAAAGTGAGAAAAAAGCTCATGGGTTGAGTTAAAGACAGCTTAATAGGTAGAGCAAAAGATGCACACGCACGCAAAGCAAACCAAGGACTTAATTCACTGCTTCCCATGGGCAGGCAGGTGTTCAGCCATCCCCAGGAAAGCAGGGCTCCATCACACCTAACCTTTACTTGGGAAGACAAACACCATCACTGCAAATGTCCCCACCCCTTCCTTCTTCTTCTCCCAGCTTCATGTCACATGGCATGGAATACCCCTTTGGTCACCTGGGGTCCGCTGTCCTGGCTGTGTCCCCTCCTAGATTCTTGTGTGCCCCTCTCCTCCCTCTCTCCCCACCGACTGCTTGGTGATGGGGTGGTGTGAGGAGCAGAAAAGGCCTTGCAAACTTAGCAACCACCAAAAACACCAGTGCGCTGTCACACTATTCCCATCCCAAATCCAAAACTTAGCACTGTATCAGCTGAAACCATGATGCCCTATAATTGTCCACAGCGCTTGGCTGGTTCCCTGACACGGTTCTAGCCTGTGCTAAATAGGGCAGTTTGAAGTGAGCTCACGTGCCAGGGCCATTCCCAGGAGGACACATGGACATGGCCACCTCCAGGCAGAGAGGAGAATTGAGCCGTGTGCTTGACCTCCTGTGACTCCTGCCGCCTTCTTTGGCTTCCACTCTCTGTGCTGGAGCACAGAGGAGCAGGGTGAAGGTGCTGGGCTCTGGATGTCCACGGCAGCCTTTCACCTGGAGGTCACTGATGCCACCTGTGGACAGTGATGCTCTGCCCAGGCATCAGGGGGCCTGGAAAGCGGAGCATCATCTCTCCATGCACCAGCAAGATTGGGAACTTCACAGCCCCTTCCCTCGTCTCCACACCCTGGCCACCCCCTGGCCAGGCAGGGCAGGCTGAGGCAGCAGGGGCTGGAGAACAGCTTGGTGTGGGGAGGGAGAGCATCTGCGCTGTGTTCGGTGTGGAAGCGGCTGTCGTGCTGCTGCTTGCAGCCAATTCAATCACAGCTCTTCTCCCGGGTGTTGAAAATCTCATTATGTTTAGCAAGCTCCGTGAGCAGCGCTGCCAGCCTTCCTCATCTCCAGCCCTCTCCTGTGAGTCAAGGCACCCTGACCTCCAAGGAGATGCATCAGCGTGCTCCATGGGGCCTGGGCAGAAAAACCTGGTGTATGTGGGTGACTCTGGCACAGGGAAGGTGCGCCAGGATCTGCTGCGAAGACAAAGGCAAGGGAAGGAGGTGTGTGTTGTTCTGTGTGGGGACATCTCTACGACACAGCAGAGCAAGGCAGCAGGGCTGTCCACACACAGCAGCCTTGTACCCCACGGAGGGTAAAAAATGAAGGAGAGTTAGTGGCAAAGATACGAGGCTGATGCTCCCAGGCCAGCAGCAGCACATGCAAATAGTACTTGAGCCAGGACAAGCAGTGGCAGTACTGCTTTGTCCTGGGGTCTCTGCCTGGAGAAAGGTAGAGCTGAGATGAACGAGGCAGGGCTGTGCCCTGCATGCTGGAGCCCTGTTCCCAGGCAGCACCTGCATGCCACCATGACACATTAATACCTTTGATTACTGTGGCCTAATTTCTGTCCACTTGTGTCATGGGTGGCTGGCCACCCCACCCTGCTGAGCCCTTGTTCTGCAGGGGCTGATTGCGCCAGCACTGGACAAACTGGTCTCCTGGGCTAATTACAGCCAGGAGCGACCGGGTGCTTCAGGCTGTGGGTGAGCCAAGTGTCTCACCACCGGTCCAGTGCCTGGCATGTAAGTCACACCATGATGCATGGCAAGTCCTTTCATATGGGACATTCAGGAGCATTCGTGTGGATGCCCTGTAGACTGGACTCTCACAAAGAAGGTCCATCACAGGCACCGTCTCACCAAGCTTCCCAGAGGGAAGCTGACATCCTTCTCCCAGTGCCTTCCAGAGACTTGACTTCCCCCGTGGCAGGGGTGAAGCAGCATCCTCCCTCCCTCCTCCCCACTGCCTCCTGCCTGGAAACCTTCCTCCTCAGCCTGCTTGTCTCATGGCCCTGGGCTCTGTGGGATTTTGGCTCGCCAAGGGGAAGCGGGCCAGGCTAAATGGGGGTTCCCCATGGGAGGTGGTTGCCCAAGATGGGACCTTCCCTTTGGCCCCAGGTCAGCTGTGGTGCTGCTGTAGATCTGCTCAGGATCTTCCCCTTGGCTTGATCCTGGGCTGGAAACGCACGTGATTTAATGCACGTATTTATACAACAAAGGGCAGCTGCTCTCTGGGCACTGTGCCATCCCCACCACTCACACTGGCTTACCAGAGTGCAGTGTCCTCCTCCCTCCTTCTCCTCCACCTGCCCAGCCTTTATGGGGAACAACCTCATGCCACAGCAAGCCCTGGTCAATGGCTCAAGGCTGGGAGAAGCCAGCAGACTCTCAGGGGGTTCTGCAGGGCCACACACTGAGGGAGGGAGGCCCAGAGCATGGGCCCAGACCTCGTCTTTCTGGTGCCCCGTGTATGAGAGATGCTGATTTGGGGAGGCACAGCACTCTGCTGATGGCAACTGCAAGGCCAGGACATGGATGGACATCCTGGGAGGGGTCAGATGGGAGCTGTGCCAGCTCAGGGTCCCCCAGCAGCAGTGATGCCTCCTCCAAGGCATCACTGGTGCAGCACCAGACAGGACGATAAGGGCTGTGTAGCCCCCAGAAGATCAGCTAGCACCACCAGCTGTGCCACCTTCCCCCCTCCACCAGACCACCAGCTCCATTTCGCTGGGGAAACAGCTGCTTGGATTTTTCTTGCCTATTCATCTAGTTCCTTCCTGGCTCAGGATATTTTGGGCACTTCTCTGTTCCCTGGGTGGCATAGGCGGTTCCTCGGGATTTGCTTTCCTCTGGAAGCTGTACAGGCCAAGAACTGAAAAAGGGGAAATGCCAAGCCCTTTATTTAAGACCCGTGTATGGAAGGAGAGACTCATGACTCCACCAAACACATGCACTCCATCAGCTGCCTGTGACAGAGAGCTGTGACGTGTGGGGCCAGCACATGGGGCTGGGTGGAGTATTTGAACGGGAGCAATGTGGGGAGGTTTGTGCAATGAAGGAGGTGCAGGGCAAAAGGTTTATCCAGGAGACAGAAGGCTGCCCCTCTTGGGCAACGAGAGAGACCACAGGCACAATATGCCACCCCTGCCAGGGGGCAGAAAGAATTGGTCAGAATTATTGGTCTTGGTGCAGAGAGCCTGTCCTGAAAGCAGCACCTCCAGGCAGCAGAGGCTGGAGGAAGCTAGTCTGGCCTGAGATGCTGCTCCAAATCATACAATGACCTCCTTCTGGGCTTAGCCGTGTTCTCTGTCCAAGAGCCAGGGTGGGACATGCTGAAGATGGCCCTGGGGATGGGAGCAGGAATAAGCAGATCACACAGGATCACACGCTGGTGCTGTGCAGGGAGCTGAACCCTGCCTGGACATCTCAGGGCTGGATCTGACTGGGTTACCCTCCCCAGGCCTGATCCCACCTGCGGGATGGCATCCCAACCTGGCCTTAGCCCATCCCCATGACCATGACCGTATCTGATGATCTGTAGGTACACCCCACACAAGGGTCCCTCAAGGACAGTTATGGGCTGGGGTCTGGAGTAAGCCTTAAATACATTTCTTTTATTTGTGAGGTCTGACAAGAAAATAGACTTTACTGCAGGGGAATGTGGTGGAAATGTCAGCAGTGCTTTCCACAAAGTCTGATCCTCAAAAGCCACAGCTACTTCTCCTTTCCTTGTGGTTTTGCGGATGGTTTTGAGCCCTCAACATTATTCCTTTTCAGAAGCAAAACTGATTGTAAATTGTAGGTGGTTTGGGATTTTCTCTCTTCAGTCCGAAGGTCTGAATCCTGTTAGTTCATTGACGATCGAACCAGATCTTCAGGAAACACCTCATCAATCATGTTTATGATGATCAGATCAACTGCTCAACTGAGAGGGAGGTATGTGGCTTGTTAGCTTTATTATATGCAAAAATGTAGACATCTGCTGTATGCTATAGCAGGAAATCTGTATTAGAAAGCGTCTAAGATGTGTTGAGATGGCTCTGCAAGACTTAGTCCTGCTGGAAGGGCTAGAGTGGTGTACACAGGGTACGTGCAGCCCACACATGATGTGCTCTTGAAAATGTGGTGAATGGTGTCTTGGAGGTGGAGCTCGCCACCTCCTGTTGGCCATTCCATGCCAAGTGTGGATTCGTGAGTTGCTGTGTGACTTGGCAGTCCCTTGGAAAACTTCTCTCATTTGAACTCTGCTACACGGCTCTCCGTGAAGCAAGGCATCAACTGAATTGGCAGCTCTAATGTTAGTTAGAATGTCTAAGAGCTAGGCGTATGACTGAATGCACTGGCTTTTTCTGGTGCATGCTACACACTAGGGCAACAAATCTCGAAAAGTTGTGACTTTCTAAGGAGGGAGAGGCCCAACACAAATTGCTAGGCTGCAGTGCATTTCAGGATAGGGGAAAAGAAAATAAATGCATCAGCTGCAATAGGAAGCCTACTGCACCGTGTGCATTTTTCAAGCTTGACTGTTTTCTTTCAATGTTTTTGCTCCTTTCATATAGCAAAAGAGAGGCAGTGGGAGTGTCCACATCTAACGCTGGGGTTTTATGAGGAAATGACCCGGTGAGTGCTGCCTGTGGCCATTCTCGCATCTTTGCACCTTTGCTGGCTGCACAGGGTCAGAAAAAGCCTGGTTCCCAAAGCCCAGGGAATCACCAAGGAAACAGGGAGGACGTGGTCTAGTGGGTCTAGTGCTATTTCTCCTCTTGCTGAAAGTGTGCTAGAAGACCTTACCCCATCAATCTCACAACAGCTGGACTGTCACATCACTGTACTGATGTTCCTGAGTCTAGGGGAGACCTAGCTTCCAGAAATCCCTCAGTGTTGCTGCTCTACTGAGGTAGGTACACCAAGCACTCTCATGTTCCTGAGTCTAGGGGAGACCTAGCTTCCAGAAATCCCTCAGTGTTGCTGCTCTACTGAGGTAATGCAGGTAGGTACACCAAGCACTCTTCTGTGGTACTGAGGGTGATGGTTCCTGGGAATGGACCTGCCATGGACCTTTGGGCCAACCAGTCCCATCCAGGTGGTCAAGAGCAGCCTGGATGACAGCAACTGTTCTGAGAACACTGATTGTGTTGAACCATGGAGCAATCATTACTCCTGTCTGCAGGGAAACCACAGAGTTGAAAGAGGGGTTGCCCAGGAGAGCTGCAGCAGCACAGGAGGCCAGGACTCATGGAAGCTTAAAGCCATGCAACACTGTATGAGCTGGAAATGGACTTGGAGAAGAGATTGGTGGTGATGTCTTCAGGTACAGGAGACTTGGACAGTGTGAGTGAGCCATCCTTGGGGTTATGGCCCAAAGCCAGGAGCACCCAGGGAATTCCCTCCCATACGACCCAGCCAGGGACAGGAAGAAATCTTCTCCATCCAGCTGCAGGAAGACCCTCTTAGCCCCAGTGCTGTGTGCTCTGTACATCTCAAGGCACTTCACATCCTAGAAGGTACTGAGAAAGTGGAGCTCAGAGCCACGGTAGCAGAAAGCTTTGGAGGAGACTGGAAAAAACCTACATCTGGCTGGTTCAGGAGCCTGTCAGATACAAGAGGTCTGTTGGCGGGCATCAGTGGCCAGGTTGTTGAGGATGGGTCAGTTCAAGATAGCAAGTAAAGAGAGCACAAGGCAAAAGTAGATGCATGATGAGAGCACCCCGGGATGGGCTTGGGCAGGGCTGGGGTGTTTTGCTCAACATCCACCATTGGCTCTGGAGGGAGAGAGGAGTGAGGCAGAGCTGAGAAGGTTTTGGAGGTGTTTGTGGGAGCAGGGCTGCAGGGGCCTGAGGTAGCCAGCAAAAAGGCTGGACTGAGGCACCCAGGAGACCCCATCAAGCCTGGACCTGGTGCTGTTTGTGGGCAGATGGGCGAGGAGAAGCCCTGAGGCTGGTGGGATGCTCTCTTTCCGAAGAGGAAGCTTTTTTGCACCCCATGTGATTTCCCTACGTGGCTGTTTCATTTCTGTGTTGGCACCTCTCCTGTGCTGGGTTACACTGATACCTCTCCCGAGCGGCTCAGACTGAGTCCTGCCTGAGGACTTTGTGCCAGCATGGTCCTGCGAGGGCTGGCTCTGTCCTTTCTCCTGGTCCTTGCACCTCAACTGCCTGCATGGTTATGGAAGGACCGTGGTCCCAAGAACCTGGGGAGAGCTGAGGAAGGAGGTAAGGGTGGGTTGTGCCTCTCTCTTGCAGAAAAGGTTTTGCTGCTCCTCTCCCTGCCCATTTTCTGGGCAGCTTTACCCCGTTCTGTGGGGTGCTGGGGAGGGCTGAAGCAGGTCCTGAGACACTTGGGCACCCACTGGGTTGTGGTGTGGTGAAGCCTTGGTGTGCTGGGAAAGTCTCCGTGAGCATGGGAGCTGTACTGTCCCTTTGGGGAGTGGGCAGTGTCCCTGGGAGCAGGAGGTGACAGGTTCTTGTTACACAGTGGACAGATGAAGCCATGGTATGTGGCCTTCCTGTGACAATCAGAGGAGATGCCTGTCTCAGGGGAAGGTGGTGGTGATGCTCAGCAAAGGCGTGGGGAGCTGTGAGATGAATCCCTGTGTTAGCTGGGACTTCTGCTCTCTCCCATGGCCAGTAGAGCTGTAGTTTGGTGGGATTGTTCTTTAACAGTGTTGTTCTGTTCCATCTCCATGCGAGGAGGAGAACAGGCACCTCCTGGATCTCTGCTGGGCGCTTTCCTATGAAGTCTCTGGGCTTCCCCATGGAGACTGTGTGCTGTGTCCTGGAGTTGCTGGTGCCTGTTGACGTCCCCAGGGGGCACAGCAGGAGCAGCTGCTCTTTGCAGCAGGGTCTAGGGGGGCTGAGGCGTGAGTCATTTTCTCTGGATGGAAATGGGAGCAGAAGTGGCTTACCAAGACATTGGATGGGTCATGAGTCATGTTACCCATCACTGGTGTCTGGAGGAAGGCTGCCCTTCCAGCAATGTCTTCTGCTATCCAGGGCAGGATGGAGCCTGTTCCCCTCATCCCAACAGCAGCTCCTGGCCCTTTCTTCTGTTCCGCACAGCCCATCCTGAGAAGGTCTGTCCATAGTCATGGCTCTCCCCTCCTTGCCCTGAGGAGTCCCAGCTGGGGGAGGCTGTGATGGGCTCAGTAAAAGCATTGGCTCTGAGGGGCTGGGGCAGATTCCTTGAACCTGTGTCTGCAGAAGAGGTGTGGGGCACCAACATGAAGTTCTGGCTGTTATCCTTTAGTGTTGTCAAGGAGTCATGCTGGCCATAGCCATGTGCTTTTTCAACTTTCTCTTTGTCTCCTGTGTCCTTGCTGTTCAGGAGTAACCACCAAAGTCTGAATGACCCATATGCATTTTCTAGACAAGACCCAGAGAGCAAAAGCTCGTGTCACTTGCTGAGTGTGCCTATGGCCCAGTTCTGCTCACCTTCCCCTGCCCGCTGAGGTCTGCATGAAACTGCCTTGTGCTCCCGTTTCTCCTGCTTGCTAATGTCCCTTTGTGTGCCTTGGCCTTGCCAGCTGTTTCCTCAGTGGCTGTTGATTTCTACTCCCTCTGGAGGGCCACCTGCTTGTCCCTGTGTCCTCTCGCATTGCAGGTCATCGTCAGCCTCCTGACTGATCCAGGCTGTTCTCTCGTTGCATCCCCCATCCTCCTTCTGCACAAGGCTGCTTCTGCCTTGCTTTTCAGACTGTAGAGCACCTCAGGGACATCCAGCCTTCGGGACCTGTTTCCTGACAAATACCAACAGCAACAACCATTCCTCTCCACGGGTGAAAATCTTTCCTTTGAAGAATGGTTCATTTTCCCAGAACAGAGGGATTTTTTCCCCAATGGCTGGTGTCCCTGGTCTGATGCTTGGTGCTGGGCAGGTCTCCCATCCTCTGCCAAGGTAGAAAGGATCCTGGATGTCACTCTGGGCAGGTGTGTGAGGACATGTGTGCTGCTTCAGGGGGTTATGAGGGGAGGGGGAAGATGCATGGTGGGGATGCCTAAGGAGGTTCAGACTGAGTCAAGGGTTTCATGTCTGTCAAGGCTTTCGGCTGTCGTAGTGAAGCATGTGACGTTAGGGCACTCGAAGGGATCCTCTGCAGGGGAAGAAGTGTCCTGCCTGGACAACACTCGTGACCACTAAAGATGGAGGTGGAGGCCACTGTCCTTTGCAGTAGAGGACCTAGGTGCAGGTTGAGATGATGGCGTGAAAACCCCCTGCCAGATAAGGGAAGTGTGGTGATGCCCCTGTTCCAGTGTAAGGGAGTGCAGCCCCAGGAGTGCTGGCTGGCAGGAAGCGGGCAGTGGTGGAGGTGCCTGTGGCTGCAGAGAGGTGTTTCATCCTGTTTCAGCAGAGGCCACCTGCTGCCGCAATGGCTCCTCACGGACTGGGTGAGGCCAGTCTGGGTGACACGTCAAGCAGAGCAGGAGCAGGCAGGCTCATTTTGGGTGAAGTGCAGAGAAAAGGCTGGGTGCACAGAGTGGGGTGGAGTGGAGCGTTGTGTCCAGTGCTGTGGACGTAGCTTTTGGGGGTCCGAGGGCAGGCTGTTGGTGCTGGGAGTTTCCTTGAGGGTCCAAGTCAGGAGGGTGTGCAATGGCAGCAGATGCTCACTGGGGCTGTTGTGCTCCCAGAGCCCCTGTCCTTGGTGCAGAGAGCATGGGAGAGGGCAGCATTCACTGGGCTGATGGGTCCCACTGTCTGGGATCCAATTCCCCCTCAGCACAAGGGTGGGCAGGAGAGCTTGCAGGTAACCCTTCTGACCTGCACCTGAGGGTGCAAGGTGGGTCAATGCACCCGGGGTCTTGGGCCTCATCCTGGGAAATGCTCATCTCTGCCACCCCTCTGAAGTGGAGGGGACCAGCACCCCTCTGGACGGGGTCTCCTCACCCCTGATGATGATGCCAGAGCTCGGTGACCCTAAGGACTCTCCCTCATGTCCTTTGCACAGGATGGAAGGTATAAGGCTCCCTCTGACTGAGATCCCAAGCTGTGGTTTACCCCGAATCAGAGCAGCTATGCCTTGAATGATTGATTGCACCTGAGCTGTGCCGGGCAGAACGTGCCATCAGTCCCCCAGACTATATGCAGTTCCAGCAGGACCCAGACCCTGACACAGGGCTCCTGAGCTGGCAGCAGACAGGGGAACAGTCCAGGAACAGGGCACCTGGGTGCCTCAACTTTCCCCCATGTCCTGGCAGTGCTGGGGCACCTTTCATCACAGCACCTTGCTGTGGGCAGCCGCTGGGGATCTGTACTCCTGAGGAGGGGTTCAAAGGCAGGAACGCTTCCTGGACAGCATGTCCTGCCTCCAGCTGGAGACCTGAGCAGCTGGTGGGGTTCAGCTTAAGGCTTCAGCACTTTGCTCTGCTTGTTTCCTGGGGAAGTTTCTCTGGGCTTTGCTTGTGGAGAATGAGCTCTGCTTGTGGAGGCTGTCACTGCTGCATTGTTCACCTGGGCATGAGAGCGGCCAAGAGAATGAGCTCTCAAGCACCAAGGGGAGGCTTGTAAGTCCTGGAGATAGGGGTGATGATAAGGCCTGAGCCCCTGAGCAGTGCCTGCGCACAGGGTGGGAGTAGAGGGATGCTTGCATGTGTCAAGGTGAGTGGTCAGAGTCACGAGGAGGAGACATCTGTCACAAGCCTCCTCTTGTGACAGGTGTCACAAGCTCCCAAAAAATATTCCTCACCCTATTTTACCTCTGACAGAAACATGCCAAAGGCCTGGTAGGTGGGACCCAAGACTCCAGATGGCACCATTCCATGAGAATTACACAAAGGATGAAGAAGTGACACTGAGCTGCAATGGTGGTTTCCAGCCGTCCTTCACCCATGTCAAATGTGCAGGGGGAGCTCAGGCACAGAATTATTCTGGCTCTCTAAACAACAACGTGTGGCTGGGGAGGAAAAACGGTGATGCCTGGATCCACATTGAAGGGAACATAGTTTGTATTGGTAAGTAGGTTATCAAGATTTGCCTCTTATGGAGACCTGTGGTCAAATCCTGTCCCATTCTTCCATCTCTGACCTTCCACCATCACCACTGTGGCCTGGCATGCACTTCTGATGCCTGATCAGGGCCTCTCAGATCTCCCTGAGGCCACTTCTCCAGTGAATTCTGGCACAGCTTCATCCAGCCCCTGCCTGGGAAGACCCCAGGCCAAGCTGACACTCACAAGGAGAACCCCCTTCCAACAAGATTTGTGGAGGAGCCATGTCCTGGCAGATGGATGTGTAACCTTCACTCTCCCTTCAGTTACTGTAGGGGTTGCTGGGAATTGCTCATATGCCACCACCTACCCCTGCCCCACCTTCCTGACATCTTCCATCCCAATTAACACCCACTTTCACCTCTGCCAGAAACGTGCAAAAGGCCCCAATGGGACCCAAGACTCCAGCTGGCACCAGACCAGGAGAATTACAAGAAGAACGAAGAAGTGATGCTGATCTGCCCTAAGGATTTCCAGCTCTTCTTCACCCATGTCAAGTGTGTAGGAAAATTCCCATTCATCAGCAATGGGAAAGCAGTACACAGAGAAGCTTGGAATGGAAAGGACAGCAGAGGTGACTGGATCCATATTCAGTCCCATGTGGAGTGCATTGGTAAGGGAGACAGCGGGAGGTCTCCTGGCTGCCCAGCTCTGCCCTCCCTGAGCAGGGGAAGGTGGGCCGTGTGGGCACAGGGGGTTTTGGGCTCTGCCTGCCTGGGAAAATGGCAGGTTCTGCTGAGGGCAGTGTTGACACAGCCCCTGAGCTTGCCCCAGTGCTTTTGGTGAACCTGTGAGGCTGGAGCTGCTGTCAGCATCAGTCCCTGAGGGTCCTAGCAGGAAGGGGCTTTGGGATCGGGGTGGTGGTAGTGGTAGTGGCCAGAGCTGCCCATTCCAGGCCAAGACAGAGCACCCAGTGTGCAGGGCTGCAGCCTGCAATTCATGGGTGGGTGGGAGGTTGCCGTTGTAGGAACATGGGTGACATGGGACATGCTGCGAGCTTCTGGCAAAACCCTGTGACGAGGGGCGGTGGGCTACAGCACTGGAGGTCAGACTGGCATGTGTGGTAAAGGTGGCCAAAAACATCATGTCAGGTTCTGAGGGATCACAGTTCTCTGTCCCCTGTGACAACAGGACAAAGGCCTGGCCTTGTCCCCATGCACTGGTCTCCACTCTTGGTCCCTGCTGCATGCCATCACCACAGCAGCCAGCTTTTGGGCTCAGGTTCTATTGCTTTTCAAAAGGCTTCAGAGTGCTGTGGTGTCCACGGAGTCTACCAGCCTCTCTGCAAGCTTTATTCAAGCCACTCATGGTTGCCCTGAGTCCCTGAAGTTCTGGATCCTCCTGGCCTTTCCTGGGAGATGTGGGGGAAACAGTGTGGGGCCCTTCTTGCCCTCATCCCCTTGATGGGTGTGGAAGGGCTGCTCCGTATTGCATTCCAGAGCTCCATCCCTCACTGTGCTGTGCCAGGGATCCCCAGCTCCATCCCCTCTATGCCCTGTGGGTGGACCCTCTGCCCTGCTAACGCCTTTCCATCTTGGTGCAGAGAAATGCCAGAAGCCCCACTGGGACCCCAGGTCTATCTTTGACCCAGATCGGGGGACCTACAACCGAAATGAAGTGGTGAAGGTGAGATGTCCTGAGGGGCACTGGCCTCCTCCCATAGAGATCAAATGTGTAAAACTGAACCCAAGGCCCGGCTCCCTGATTCCTCGCAGCGGCTGGATTGGGAAGAACGGCACGGGCCGCTGGAACCCTGTGGAGGGGAACTTGACCTGTGTGGGTGAGTGAGATGACCATCCACTTTCTCAGTGCTCACGGCCTGTTCTCCCCAGGCAGAGATAGCAGTGCCACGTGTCTCACAGCATTGGTGCCTTGTGAGAGGGCTGGTCAGGGCATAGTGTGGACATTCATTCCAAAAAAAAATGCAGCTGATGCATCCCATGTTTGTGTCCGTGCTGTTGGCAGCTGGGGCAGCCAGCACCTCACCGAGGGGACAAGTCCTCACTGCTGCACATAGAGTCCCAGTCAGTGTGCCCAGACCAGCCAGAAAGGTCTGCCTGGAGAAGAGCATGAGAGTCCAGGAGGAGAAGGGCAGAGCACAGACCTGGCTGCTGGGTGTGTTGGCTAAGACACTGCTGGTGTGAAAGGGATAAGCACCAGACCAGTGGCTGGCCCCAGCTGCGGGAGGGCCTCAAGTACTTGCCCTTGCTGTCCCAGAGTCCCTGCATCACCCAGGGTACCTCCGGGAACAGGGGGAACAGGGCAAGAGGAAGGTGCAGACAGTGCCTGAGATGTGCCTGGGAGAAGTTAGGATGGCCTTGTGTGGACAGGCTGGTGAGGGAACAGTGGGGATGATGGAGGTTGGCTGCAAGGCTGGGAGGGTAAGGGAAGTGAGTGACCCTCTTGCAATGTTTCCTTCACAGATGTCCTCCAGGTTGTCTCTGAGAGCGTGGAGATTACCAGCACCAGCATCACACTGAAGTGGATCTGCAGGCTCCCTGATGCCTGTGAGCATATTCGGGCCAGGTGCCGGCTGGAAGAGCACTCCTCCCCTACCTGTGAGGCTAAGGAGGTGAAAGGAGAGAAGATGCTTCAAGGCCAGGAGGGAACATTCACCTGTCCCCCTCTGCAGCCCTTCACTGTCTACAGTGTCACCATCTCCTTGCCCCCCAGCACGGTCCTGTACACACGTCTTCTCACAACAAAGGAAACAGGTACGTGCCTTCCAAAATGTAATGTAAAGGTGCCCTTTGCTCAATAGCTCATCTTGATCCTCTGCTCCCTGCAGTGATGTTCCTGGGATCAGAGGTCCAGAGATCCTGTGGGGCTCTGGGGAAGGGGCTGTGCAGGGCCCTGGAGCACACCATGTCCCTTCCTCACCCTCCACCTCCTCACCACACCATTGCTGCCAGTGTTGCAGCATATGCAGCCTTTGTGGGAGACAAATCCTCACTGTCTCCATGTGTGACTTCATCCTCCTTCCAGTGCCGGACAAACCAGAGAAGCTGTGGCTGAATCCCAACACAGGGTCCCTCTCATGGAAGCCGCTGCCCCCCTGCAAAGGGAAGATCATCGGATACCAGGTACCAGGGGACCACAGACTCCCCATGGTCCTCTTCACCTTGCCAGGCTCCTCCCTTCCTGGAGCTCTGTGCAGGCAGCCTGGGGAGAGGTGTGAGCCCTCCATGGCCAGGGCACACCAGCTCTACACTGCTGGTGTTTCTGGTGGGGTCAGGTCCCCTCCTGTCCCCAGCCAGCAGTAGCAGCCCCTCTCCACAGAGCTGCCCTGTGCAGGAGGGGAGGTGGCTGCTCCTCCTCACCAACTCCCTGCCCTTCCTCTAGCTGAACATCACAACCCGAAGAGCGCACGATGACACCTTCCTTGAGTTCAAGCAGGTGGTGGTGAACCAGTCTGTCACTCAGTACACACCACCCCGTCAGACACCTGGAAGCAAATACACGGTGGCAGTGCAGGGCCTCACGGTGGCTGGTGCTGGGGCTGCATCAATCCTGGAATTTCAGACCTACATCTCGGGTAATGGTTGTTGTGTCTTGGGTCTGGCTGAGGAGTGAGTGCTGAGTCTGGAGCAGCCTCCAGAGTTGTGTGCGCACCCAACCCGTCCCCACCAAGAGTGGGGCAGGGAGGGTGGGCACCCTGGGAGCCTGGCTCGGCAGTGGGGGATATGGGGCTGGGTGAGTCCTGCTTCCAGGTGATGCATCATTTGGGCCCCTGGCCCCTCCTGGTTGTGATTTTGTGATCAGAGGTGGCCCCTCTGCTCTTCCACTAAAGAAGAGGATACTCATCCCTGTGTTTGGGTGCATGAGTCCTCTTGCTGTGTGCAGCCATGTTGAGCCAGCTTCCTGACCCTCTGGTTTGTATGTGAGATGGGACAAGTCCCTGTGCTCCAGACCCAGCCTCCCTCTGCCCCACTCAGCGGACATGAGGGCAAGGGAAGACTGTGCCTCGCTGCCTGACCCTGCAGCATACAGGATGGCAGAACCTGGACACGTGTGTCCACAGATGGTGCACACGCCCAACGCCATGGTTGGGGCCGTGGCTGGCACATGGTAGAGACTGAGACCCACTCCCGGCTGTGTGTTAGTTGCAGGGTGGTGTCAGGGCTCATGGACAGGCATGGTGGTCGCAGTGGTGGTATTGGTGTTGCTGGTGGTCGCCCTGTCTGCAGGGATCCTGTGGTTTCTGTTGTCCAGGTGAGGAGATGGGACTCTTGGCGTCGCTACTCTACCTCAGGCCATGCTGTGCTTTGGGGTGTCTGGGCATGGAAAGGATATTCTCCTCACTGCTTTCACTCTTCTCTTTATGCCAAGGACATTGCTTGGCTGTAGGGCTGCTGGCTGGGGATCATGAGGATCTTCCTTGGGATGGGGCAGGGACTATGTGTGCTCAGACATCCCTTCTCTTGCTGCTGTTGCTGTCGCTGCCACCACTGCTGTTCCTCTGCTCGTGAAAGGCCCAGAGGGTGGTTGTGCAGAGCTCTCCATCTCTCTGCCTCTGAGTTCTTCAGAGCCCTGGGCCACCTCAGCCTCTCTCCCAACTCCCAGGACTGCCCTTTGCCTTCCCAGGAGAAGGAATGCCTTGCCCAGCAAACCCGAAGAGGACCATTACACAGGTAGGGTTCCCACCACAGAGAGAGCTGTAGAGCTGTGGTGGGAGCTGGGAAAGGAGCAGGTCTGTTGCAGGAGGGCATGTTCCCATAGTGGAAACATGGTGGTGGCTGCAGGCAGCCCATCTGGCTCTGGCTGACCTGACAGAACAGCATATCCCACATCTGTTTCTGTCATCCCCCCAGAGCTCCAGCCTTATGAGAACGTGGATAACTACTGTGTGGTCAAGGGCACTCTTCTGGCAGAGGAAGAAGCAGGTAGGACACAGAGAGCCCTATCTATTCCCACACCTGGCAGGGAGAGGCAGCCATGCTGGCATGAGCCCCCCACACCCTCCAGAACATGCAGCAGCCTCTGCCCTGGGTGCTGTTGGTCTCTGCAGGTAAAGGTGGCCAGGCTGGAGAGATGTTGCCTCAGACCCCGCCGGTCCTGGAGTCCTCAAGAGACAGTCAGAGCAGTGAGGGAGAGGAGAAGATGAGGTTGAAGTCCCCGGCTCAGTGCTGATGGCCCCTTCCCCAGGCTTGGTTTTCCTGGGATGGAAGCAGGATCTCATAAAGCTTGTGCTGGATTATTGCTCCCTCTCAAATTCTCTCCCTCATCAAGCTCCAGCATCTTCTGTCACTGAGCAGGATCAGCCCAAAGCCTGAGGTGACCTGCTTGTGCCAGCAAGGATGTGTTCTGAGAGTCCTCCAGTGCTCTGGCAAAGTTGTATCACCCTCCTCCCGATGCCTGCAGGTGTCCTCTGAGACCAAAGCAGCTCGCTGGGTCCCACTCCCTCTTTCCCCACTCTGTAGCCCCAAATCCTTCTAGATCCTGGCCCCTGCTTGAGTTTGGCCCAACTGCGCTGCCCTTGCAGCTGTGCTGCTGTGTCCCAACAACCAATAAATTCTTCTGGTTTGCAGGAGCTGCCTGCCCTGCAACAGCTCCCACCTTCTTGTGGTTCCTCTCCATTTTGTGTGCAAAAGCCCTGTCCCTGTGGAGGAGCTTCGACCAGGTTTCTCCTGCTCCCAGAAGCCTCAAGGAAGCATATCTGAGAAGCCGTGTACTCCCAGTGCAATAGTTTGAGTTCCTACTTTCCCTCCTCCCCATCCTACTGCTAGCATCGTCTAGCTGGACCTCTGTGTTGGTCTGTGACCTGCTCTCTTGGTCTCAGTACCCTTTTCCCCTCTTGTGAGGTGCATTTGTGCCTGTCCCTCTTGGGAAAACCCCATCCTGTGTCCTTTGGGATCTGCTCGATGCTGGCTGCTGCTGCCCTGGTGCAGCCTCCATTGTCCACTGCCTCTCTGGCTCTCTGGGATGCTGGTGCCTGGTGAAGCCTGGATGCTGCTGAGGGACAGCCCAAAGGCCCTCCTTTGTGAGGAGCTCACTGCTGGAAGATGGAGAAATCGACCACCCTCTTCTCTGACTGTGTGTTGCACCTGCGATACTTCCATTTCTTCTCCTGCCCTTGGGCACATGGGCTCTCCTGAGTTCCCTGGACTCAGGGATGACAAGCTGGTTGTGGGATGTGCTTTTTACAACCCTGAACACAGAGTCATTGTGGTCTTTTGCTTCAGTGTCATCTCTCTCCCCTGCCAAACCTCTAGCCAATTGTGTGACCTTCTGACTCTGACACTTTGTTTTCTTTGCCTGGATATTTTGTCTTTCCAGTGCTGCACTTCACGGTCTTTCCATAGCTGCAGTTTTTTCTTCATCTTTCTACTAGCCGGTCATTTGCCTGAGGCCTCTCTAGCAGTGCTCTAGCTGTCACAGCTGGTGCATGCCACCCCTTTCATTCTTACTCTGCTGCTCCCTTTCATAGCTGATTCCTATCAATCTTAACATCTGTGTTGTTCCTGAGTATTCTCCAGGACACCAGTGCCCTCATGCCCTCATCCTGTATCAGAGATCTGTGCAGCTGCTTCAGCACTGCACTTTCAAGTCCATTTGGGAATCGCAGTTTTTGGATTCTGGGATACAGCATCACTGCACATGTGGGGCTGTCCTGTGTGGAAAACAGAGGACACCCTAGCTGGAGAGCCTTTCAGTGGGACAGGACGACAAAGTCAGCAAATCTGGGAGCAAAGAGGTGCAGGAACAGCCTCCCTTGGCAGGAGAATGTCCAGGGGAGGTTTGGGGATGTCTCTTTGTAGGATTATATATGAAGGCAGCATGATCCAGCTGGTTCCACGCTGGGCTGGTCCACTGCAGGATCTCGAGAAGCCTTGGAGCTTGAACACTGCATGTCCATGCACTGAGAGCAGAAAGCAGCAGCTCTGACACCGCCAGAGGTTTCTCCTCCAACAAGGAAGCCTCTTGAACCAGACGCTGTGGCTATTTGATTTCTGTGCTTGCACTTCTTGCAGGCCGTGTGCTGAGGGGGAATGTGTGAGGCTGAAACCTCAGTCCTGCCCTGGCAATTAGTGCAGCATGGCCCCACGAGTGCAGGGTGGAGGCATTGTCTTGGGCATGCACCTCTGCTGGGTGCCCAGGGACAGAAAGTGGCAGCTGGAGAGCTGCCGCCTCCCTTGGTAGCTCAGTTGGGGTTGTGATCTTTTCTCTTTGGGAATGCCACAGCCTCCTGGGTTTCACAAGGAACCTCCAAAATTTGCAAGTTTTGTGTTTCCTCCATTTGCCACACAAGAATTTAGGATGCATCTCCTGCATGTCTTCTGAGTCCTCAAGAGAACTCCCATTTCTGAGAGCCAAAATGGGCAGGGGAAGGTGGGTTCTCTGTGCACAGGTTTTGGCTCTGACTGCCCAGGGAAATGTTAGGTGCTGCTGAGAGCAGTGTCGAGGCAGCTCTTGAGCCTGCCCTGTGCGTGCCCTGGGGCTACAGGGAACCCTGTGTGGGGATGGTGCCAGCCTCAGTCCCTGAGTCCCAACAAGAAGGGACTTCAGGATCAAGGAGGTGGCAGTGGCCAGGGCTGCCCACATCAGGGCAGAGTGACCAGCGTGCTGGGCTCTATCCTGCAATCCACAGGTTGGGGTGAGGTTCCTGATGTAGGTGCATGAGTCACACTGGGCTCTGTGGGTCTTCTGGCAAAAGAATGTGTTGAGGGGCAGTGGGGTACAGAGGTGGAGGTCTGATAGGCAATATGAGGAGTTCGCAGGAATCCCAGGCCACAGCAGAAAGACAGGAGGGCCAGTGAAGTATCCTGACTTGTGAGCCATGAAGTGTAACCTCAGAGCACGCAGGCACTGGTTCTCAGTCTATGGTATAGCTCCAGCAGGATCTTACCCTAGGCCCTCCAAACGAAATAATCCCAGAATGGATAATACCCACCCTGCTATGGATGTACGCTGGGAGCTGGTGGACAGAAAGCTCTAGGGCTGCTGACCTTGGGTCTGTGCCAAGTCTGTCCATCTTGGACACACGTGCCTACGGACATGAGGTCAGCACAGTTCTCAGGGAATGTAGGCAGGGAGAGAGAGCTTCCTTGCAAACTGCCTGTGCCAACGCTCCCCATGCCAGGAGAGCTGCATGCCAGCCTGCTGCCTGCATCTCGGTGAAGACAGGGTGAGGGAGGAGGATGGACCACGGCAGGATAACCCTATAAGCAATTAATCAGAATGAATCCAGAGCTCTTCAGCATGAGGAAGTGAAAGAGAGAGAGAGGCCGCATAAACCACGGAGTTGAAGGAGAAGCTGCAGCATAACCGGAGGCCAGGACTCATGGAAGCTTGAAGACATGCAACAGTGTGTGAGCTGGAAATGGACTCAGAGAAGAGATTGGTGGTGATGTCTTCAGGGACAGGAGACTGGGGGACTATGAGCGAGCCATCCTTGGAGTTATGGCCAAAACCAGGAGCACCCAGGGAATACCATACACAAAGACCCCACATGACCCAGCCAGGGACAGGAAGACCCCCTTAACCCCAGTGCTGTGTGCTCTGTACACCTCAAGGCACTTAACATCCTAGAAGGTACTGAGAAAGTGGAGCTCAGAGCCACGGTAGCAGAAAGCTTTGGAGGAGACTGGAAAAAACCTACATCTGGCTGGTTCGGTTCATGGGTCATGGGTCACTTCAAGGTAATAAGTAGAGAGAGTACAAGGCAAAAGTAGATGCATGATGAGAGCACCCCGGGATGGGCCTGGGCAGGGCTGGGGTGTTTTGCTCAACATCCACCATTGGCTCTGGAGGGAGAGAGGAGCAAGGCAGAGCTGAGAAGGTTTTGGAGGTGTTTGTGGGAGCAGGGCTGCAGGGGCCTGAGGTAGCCAGCAAAAAGGCTGGACTGAGACACCCAGGAGACCCCATTGAGCCTGGACCTGGTGCTGTTTGTGGGCAGATGGACAAGGAGAAGTCCTGTGGCCAGTGGGACACTTTCTTTCTGAAGAGGAAGCTTTTTTGCACCCCATGTGATTTCCCTACGTGGCTGTTTCATTTCTGTGTTGGCACCTCTCCTGTGCTGGGTTACACTGATACCTCTCCCGAGCGGCTCAGACTGAGTCCTGCCTGAGGACTTTGTGCCAGCATGGTCCTGCGAGGGCTGGCTCTGTCCTTTCTCCTGGTCCTTGCACCTCAATTGCCTGCATGGATACAGAAGGACCCTGGTTCCAAGAACCTGGGGAGAGCTGAGGAAGGAGGTAAGGGTGGGTTGTACCTCTCTCTTGCAGAAAAGGTTTTGCTGCTCCTCTCCCTGCCCATTTTCTGGGCAGCTTTACCCCGTTCTGTGGGGTGCTGGGGAGGGCTGAAGCAGGTCCTGAGACACTTGGGCACCCACTGGGTTGTGGTGTGGTGAAGCCTTGGTGTGCTGGGAAAGTCTCCGTGAGCATGGGAGCTGTACTGTCCCTTTGGGGAGTGGGCAGTGTCCCTGGGAGCAGGAGGTGACAGGTTCTTGTTACACAGTGGACAGATGAAGCCATGGTATGTGGCCTTCCTGTGACAATCAGAGGAGATGCCTGTCTCAGGGGAAGGTGGTGGTGATGCTCAGCAAAGGCGTGGGGAGCTGTGAGATGAATCCCTGTGTTAGCTGGGACGTCTGCTCTCTCCCACAGTCCCCATGGCTGGTAGAGCTGTAGTTTGGTGGGATTGTTCTTTAACAGTGTTGTTCTGTTCCTTTTCTGTGCCAGGAGGACTAGAGGGACCTCCTGGGTCTCTGCCAGGCTCTTTGTATCCAGACTGTCTGCTGTGCACTGGGTTGCTGGCACCTGTTGAGGCCATATAATCATAGAATCATAGAATGGTTAGAGTTTCACTGAATTTCACTGAATTTTTAGAGTTGGAAGGAACCATAGAGATCATCTTGTCCAACTCCCCTGCTGAAGCAGGATTGTCTAGAGCTAGAGCATGTTACTCAGGAGTTGGAATGGACCTTGAAGTTCGTCGAGTTCCAAACCCCCTGCCATGGGCAGGGACACCTCCCACTAGACCAGGTTGCCCAAAGCCTCATCCAACCTCGTTGGGCACGGCATTTGGGGTGCTTTTTGCAGAAGGGTCTAGGGGGGCTGAGGCTTGAGTCATTTTTTCTGGAGGGGAAATGGGAGCAGAAGTGGCTTACCAAGACATTGGATGGGTCATGAGTCATGTTACCCATCACTGGTGTCTGGAGGAAGGCTGCCCTTCCAGCAATGTCTTCTGCTATCCAGGGCAGGATGGAGCCTGTTCCCCTCATCCCAACAGCAGCTCCTGGCCCTTTCTTCTCTTCCGCACAGCCCATCCTGAGAAGGTCTGTCCATAGTCATGGCTCTCCCCTCCTTGCCCTGAGGAGTCCCAGCTGGGGGAGGCTGTGATGGGCTCAGTAAAAGCATTGGCTCTGAGGGGCTGGGGCAGATTCCTTGAACCTGTGTCTGCAGAAGAGGTGTGGGGCACCAATATGAAGTTCTGGCTGTTATCCTTTAGTGTTGTCAAGGAGTCATGCTGGCCATAGCCATGTGCTTTTTCAACTTTCTCTTTGTCTCCTGTGTCCTTGCTGTTCAGGAGTAACCACCAAAGTCTGAACGATCCATATGCATTTTCTAGACAAGACCCAGAGAGCAAAAGCTCGTGTCACTTGCTGAGTGTGCCTATGGCCCAGTTCTGCTCACCTTCCCCTGCCCGCTGAGGTCTGCACGAGACTGCCTCATGCTCCCGTTGCTCCCTTACTAAAGTCCCTTTGTGTGCCTTGGCCTTGCCAGCTGTTTCCTCAGTGGCTCTTTGTGTCAATTTGTACTCCCTCTGGAGGGCCACCTGCTTGTCCCTGTGTCCTCTTGCATTGCAGGTCATCATCAGCCTCCTGACTGATCCAGGCTGTTCTCTCGTTGCATCCCCCATCCTCCTTCTGCACAAGGCTGCTTCTGCCTTGCCTTTGTGGGAGGTATCCATCTGCAGGGGAAGAAGTGTCCTGCCTGAACAACACATGCAATCACTAAGGATGGGGGTGGAGGCCACTGGCCTTTGCGGTGGAGGACCTGGGTGCAGGTTGAGATGATGGCGTGAAAACCCCCTGCCAGATAAGGGAAGTGTGGTGATGCCCCTGTTCCAGCGTAAGGGAGTGCAGCCCCAGGAGTGCCGGTGGGCAGGAAGTGGGCAGTGGTGGAGGTGCCTGTGGCTGCAGAGAGGTGTTTCATCCTGTTTCAGCGGAGGCCACCTGCTGCCGCAATGGCTCCTCACGGACTGGGTGAGGCCAGTCTGGGTGACACGTCAAGCAGAGCAGGAGCAGGCAGGCTCATTTTGGGTGAAGTGCAGAGAAAAGGCTGGGTACACAGAGTGGGGTGGAGTGGAGCGTTGTGTCCAGTGCTGTGGACATAGCTTTTGGGGGTCTGAGGGCAAGCTGGGAGTTTCCTTGAGGCTCCAAGTCAGGAGGGTGTGCAATGGCAGCAGATGCTCACTGGGGCTGTTGTGCTCCCAGAGCCCCTGTCCTTGGTGCAGAGAGCATGGGAGAGAGCAGCCAACGTCTTCTGCCTCCAGATGGAAAGCTGCAGCTGTGAACTGGGGGGAGGAGGAGCACTGGAGGGGTTCAGCTTGAGACTTTGGCACTTTGCGCTGGTTGTTTCTCTGGCTAGCTTCTCTGGAGCTTGGGAGGGCCCTGCTTGTGGAGGCTGTCAGTGCTGCACTGCTCACCTGGGCATGATAGCAGCCAACAGAATGGGGTTTCAAGCATCCCATGGGTGGGCAAAAACCAGGGGAGTCTTTGGGGTCCTGGAGATAGGGGTGATGATAAGGCCTGTGGCCCTTAGCAGTGCTTGGGCATGAGGTGGAATCACATAATCACATGGGGTTGGAAAGGACCTCTGGAGATCATCGAGTCCAACCCCCCTGCCAAAGCAGGTCCACCTAGAGCAGGTTGCACAGGAACATGTCCAGGCGGGTTTTGAATGGACAGCGAAGGAGACTCCACCACCTCCCTGGGTAGCCTATTCCAGCGTTCTGCCATCCTCATATTCACTCAGCCTCTCCCTGTATCCCTATCCTGTTGGGATAGAAAAACTCCTCTTTTCAGCAGTTTTGTGACCCACAGATACCCTGGAAAAGTCTAGGATGGGGAAGAGCTCCCCTTTTCCACGCCCAGTAGCGTTCCCTGACATCCCTTACCAGAGTCAGCTCTGGCTGAGCTTGGGCTTTCCGAGCACCCTCTCAGCACACAGAGGCAGTGCTTCTCTTGATCTTTTGAAGCTTCTCCTTCCACCAGCAATGTCTTCTGCTATCCAGGGCAGGATGGAGCCTGTTCCCCTCATCCCAACAGCAGCTCCTGGCCCTTTCTTCTCTTCCGCACAGCCCATCCTGAGAAGGTCTGTCCATAGTCATGGCTCTCCCCTCCTTGCCCTGAGGAGTCCCAGCTGGGGGAGGCTGTGATGGGCTCAGTAAAAGCATTGGCTCTGAGGGGCTGGGGCAGATTCCTTGAACCTGTGTCTGCAGAAGAGGTGTGGGGCACCAATATGAAGTTCTGGCTGTTATCCTTTAGTGTTGTCAAGGAGTCATGCTGGCCATAGCCATGTGCTTTTTCAACTTTCTCTTTGTCTCCTGTGTCCTTGCTGTTCAGGAGTAACCACCAAAGTCTGAACGATCCATATGCATTTTCTAGACAAGACCCAGAGAGCAAAAGCTCGTGTCACTTGCTGAGTGTGCCTATGGCCCAGTTCTGCTCACCTTCCCCTGCCCGCTGAGGTCTGCACGAGACTGCCTCATGCTCCCGTTGCTCCCTTACTAAAGTCCCTTTGTGTGCCTTGGCCTTGCCAGCTGTTTCCTCAGTGGCTCTTTGTGTCAATTTGGTGTGCCTATGGCCCAGTTCTGCTCACCTTCCCCTGCCCGCTGAGGTCTGCACGAGACTGCCTCATGCTCCCGTTGCTCCCTTACTAAAACCCTTGATAGCCACTTGTGACGTTGTCCAGCTGAGCAGCAGGCACGCCACAGTCCCTCCTTGAGGCTGTGTTGCCTGTGCAAAGTGTTGAAGAGGACAGGCCAGGCAGGAGACAAGAGGCAATTTGGAGCCAGCTGGGCAAGACAGCAGCTCCTGGAGTGTTTCCTGAGCAGGGCAGGCATGGGGCCCTGCTGATGGGTGCTGGGGCCTGGTGCAGGATCTGGGACCAGCAATGAGGTGCCCACAGGGGTGCTATGGTCTTTGCTGCACCTCCAAGTGCCACTTGGAAGTGCACAAATCTACATGTGCCCCTTGCTGCCCATGCAAGTGAGGGACCTAGGGGACATCTTATGCAGCCCCAGGACTTGGAGTGGAGGGAACGGAAGGGAGCTCTGAGTGCCTGGGGTTGGGTCAGCGCTTGGCATTGAGGCTGGAGGCTGTGGGAGATGCAGCTGGGGGAAGAGCAATGTCCTCCATTGGGTGATGGGGACCTGGGCTGTCCTGGGCAGGCACAGAGCTGTGTTGAGGGTGGGGATGGCCGTGTGGAGGTAGCCCAGTGGTCAGGGGTGGTGGGCAGGGAGAGACAAGGTGGGAAACCCCCTGCTTCAGGCTGTGGTAACACTCACGGAGTGGAGCGTTGTGTCCAGTGCTGTGGACATAGCTTTTGGGGGTCTGAGGGCAAGCTGGGAGTTTCCTTGAGGGTCCAAGTCAGGAGGGTGTGCAATGGCAGCAGATGCTCACTGGGGCTGTTGTGCTCCCAGAGCCCCTGTCCTTGGTGCAGAGAGCATGGGAGAGAGCAGCCAACGTCTTCTGCCTCCAGATGGAAAGCTGCAGCTGTGAACTGGGGGGAGGAGGAGCACTGGAGGGGTTCAGCTTGAGACTTAGGCACTTTGCGCTGGTTGTTTCTCTGGCTAGCTTCTCTGGAGCTTGGGAGGGCCCTGCTTGTGGAGGCTGTCAGTGCTGCACTGCTCACCTGGGCATGATAGCAGCCAACAGAATGGGGTTTCAAGCATCCCATGGGTGGGCAAAAACCAGGGGAGTCTTTGGGGTCCTGGAGATAGGGGTGATGATAAGGCCTGTGGCCCTTAGCAGTGCTTGGGCATGAGGTGGAATCACATAATCACATGGGGTTGGAAAGGACCTCTGGAGATCATCGAGTCCAACCCCCCTGCCAAAGCAGGTCCACCTAGAGCAGGTTGCACAGGAACATGTCCAGGCGGGTTTTGAATGGACAGCGAAGGAGACTCCACCACCTCCCTGGGTAGCCTATTCCAGCGTTCTGCCATCCTCATATTCACTCAGCCTCTCCCTGTATCCCTATCCTGTTGGGATAGAAAAACTCCTCTTTTCAGCAGTTTTGTGACCCACAGATACCCTGGAAAAGTCTAGGATGGGGAAGAGCTCCCCTTTTCCACGCCCAGTAGCGTTCCCTGACATCCCTTACCAGAGTCAGCTCTGGCTGAGCTTGGGCTTTCCGAGCACCCTCTCAGCACACAGAGGCAGTGCTTCTCTTGATCTTTTGAAGCTTCTCCTTCCACCTCCTATTTACTGCCTCTTGTGCTGCAGCTCAGTTCCCTGTTTGGCTGAGCTAGTTCCTGGGTAGTTTAAAAAAGACTTTGTCGATTTTCTTGCCCAGGGAGGTGGCCACACTTGCACCATGGTCTCTCTCCTGGTCCTGACTCGGATGCTCCAGTCGGTCCATCGCCTGCTGCTGGTTGCATAGGAAAGCTCTAAACAAACAAGCAAAGCATGCCACTGCCTTATTGGGGTGATGTCTTTGGAGTAGCAGACCCACAGTTGCCCCCTTCCCAGAGTGCTGATGTCTTTCTCCCCTCTGCCGGTGTCCCAGTGAGACACAGGCTCCACTTTTCCACAGAGCAGAGTTTCCTCAATGAAGAACTGCCAAAGAGCTCTTTGATCTGTCCTCCAATGCCTGAGCATCCCCTGTCCCTGAGAAGGAATCTCACACTTTTTACTCTGACAGGGAGGTGCCCAAAACCCCAGTGGGATGAAAGACTCCAGTTTGTACCAAGCAAAAACAGTTATGAAGAGAATGAAGAACTGACGCTGAACTGCTCTGGAGATCTCGAGCCGTCCTACACCAAGGTCAAATGTGCAAGGGAATTTCTGGGAATCAGTTCTGGAGAAGCAGTCTATGGAGATGCCTGGTGGGGCACAAACAGCACAGGTGCCTGGACATACATTGAGAGAGCCGTAGAGTGTATTGGTAAGTGAAGCAGCAGCAGCTCTCCCATGTCCCCTCGCTACCTTCACCCTTGATAGCCACTTGTGACGTTGTCCAGCTGAGCAGCAGGCACGCCACAGTCCCTCCTTGAGGCTGTGTTGCCTGTGCAAAGTGTTGAAGAGGACAGGCCAGGCAGGAGACAAGAGGCAATTTGGAGCCAGCTGGGCAAGACAGCAGCTCCTGGAGTGTTTCCTGAGCAGGGCAGGCATGGGGCCCTGCTGATGGGTGCTGGGGCCTGGTGCAGGATCTGGGACCAGCAATGAGGTGCCCACAGGGGTGCTATGGTCTTTGCTGCACCTCCAAGTGCCACTTGGAAGTGCACAAATCTACATGTGCCCCTTGCTGCCCATGCAAGTGAGGGACCTAGGGGACATCTTATGCAGCCCCAGGACTTGGAGTGGAGGGAACGGAAGGGAGCTCTGAGTGCCTGGGGTTGGGTCAGCGCTTGGCATTGAGGCTGGAGGCTGTGGGAGATGCAGCTGGGGGAAGAGCAATGTCCTCCATTGGGTGATGGGGACCTGGGCTGTCCTGGGCAGGCACAGAGCTGTGTTGAGGGTGGGGATGGCCGTGTGGAGGTAGCCCAGTGGTCAGGGGTGGTGGGCAGGGAGAGACAAGGTGGGAAACCCCCTGCTTCAGGCTGTGGTAACACTCACTTTGCCTCTGCCAGAAACGTGTAAAAGGCCCAGCTGGGACCCCAGACTCCAGCTGGCACCTGACCGGAAGAATTACAGGAAAAACGAAGAAGTGGTGCTGAGCTGCCCCAAGGATTTCCAGCCATCCTTCACCCGCTTGAAGTGTTTAGGGGAAGACCAGACCATAACCAGCTGGAATCCTTTATACAGAGACCTATGGCTGGGAAGGGACGGCAGAGGTGACTGGATCCACATTCAGTCCAGGGTGGAGTGCATCGGTAAGGGAGACATCAGGAGGTGTCCTGGCTGCCCTGCTCTACCGCAAACCGAACAATTGCTCGTATGCCACCACCTACCCCTGCCCCACCTCCTTGACCTTTTCCATTCCAATTAACACCCACTCTCATCTCTGCCAGAAACATGCAAAAGGCCCCAGTGGGACCCAAGGCTCCAGCTGGTACCAGACCAGGAGAATTACAAGAAGAATGAGGAAGTAATGCTGAGCTGCCCTCAGGCGGACAGCGAAGGAGACTCCACCACCTCCCTGGGTAGCCTATTCCAGCGTTCTGCCATCCTCATATTCACTAGGACAGCAGAGGTGACTGGATCCACATTCAAGTCAACGTTGAGTGCATTGGTAAGGGAGGCATCAGGAGGTCTCCTGCCTGCCCAGTTCTGCCCTTCCTGAGCAGGGGAAGGTGGGCCACGGCTGCACAGGGGCTCCAGGGGACCTTCTGTGGGGCCTGGGCTAGTGCCAGCATTAGTCTCTGAGGGTCCCACAGGAAGGGGTTTTGGGATCAAGGTGGGGGCAGTGGCCAGAGCTGCCGGTGCCTGGCTGGGGCAGAGCTCACAGGATGCAGACCTCCAGTCTGCAATTCACAAATGTTCCTGGTGTAGGTGCATGGGTGACATGGGGCTCACTGAGAGCTTCTGGCAAGAACACTCTTTTCTATGCAGCCCAGGAACCCATTGGCCCCCACACAGGATGCAGACCTCCAGTCTGCAATTCACAAATGTTCCTGGTGTAGGTGCATGGGTGACATGGGGCTCACTGAGAGCTTCTGGCAAGAACACTCTTTTCTATGCAGCCCAGGAACCCATTGGCCCCCATGGCAACAAGGGCACATTGCTGGCTCATGGAAAGTTTGACAGGTCAGACTGGCATGTGTGGCAATGTGGCTGAAATCATCATGCCATGTTCTGAGGGATCACAGGTCTCTGTCCCCTGTGCCCTCTCAGCCTGTGCAGGCAGGGCAAAGGCCCAGCCTTGTCCCCATGTGCCAGTCTCCCCTGCTGGTCCCTGCTGCATGCTGTCACCGCAGCAGCCAGATTTTGGGCTTGGGCTCTGTTGCCTTCTCGGGAGGCCTCAGGGTGTTGTGGTCCTTCATGAGGGAGGCCAAGGTGAGCTTGTGCTGGATTTAGAAGCCCAGTCTGATGTGCTGAATGTCAGGAATGAGACATGTGCCCCGTGAGCCTTCAGGCTGGGCCACAGCGAGAGGGCTTGGGGCTGGTTGCCTGCTGGCAGCTGTGAGCACAGGGAGTGTGGGGACATGGGTGGGAGGGGAAGGGGATGCTTCTCCTCTGGATCCTGGAGCTGGGCCCAAGGAGGCAGCCCCATGTGTGACCCAAGCTTCCTTGTGCCCTTGTAGCCTGTGCCAGCTCATGTTGTCACACGTTGCCAGGCAAGACCAATGAGCCTATCAGGCCCCAGGCCAAAAATTAAGCCCTTCATCCCAGTGCAAGCTTTGAGCACTGCATGGAGCCATGAGTGCCTGGAGCTCTGGCTGCTCCTGGTCTTTCCTGGGAGATGTGGGGAAGCAGCGCAGGGCTCTTGTCCTCATCCCCTTGGTGCGTGTGGAAGGGCTGCTCTGTGTGGTGTCCTGGAGCTCCATCCCTCACTGTGCTGTGCCTGCTCCATCCCCTGTATGCCCTATGGGGGCACCCTCTGCCCTGCTAACACCTTCCCATCTTGTCTGTACAGGGAAATGCCAGAAGCCCCAGTGGGACCCTAGGTTTATCTTTGACCCAGATGAGGGGACCTACAACCCAATGGAAGTGGTGAAGATGAGATGCACTGAAGGGTACTGGTCTCCTGCTACAGAGATGGTCTGCGTGAAGCTGTACCCAGGTCAAGACTCCATGATTCCTCGCAGCGGCTGGATTGTGAAAGAAGACACAGGCCGCTGGAACCCTGTGGAGGGGAACTTGACCTGTGAGGGTGAGTGAGAGGACCATCCACTCTCTTGGTGCTTACAGCCTGTTCTCCCCAGGCAGAGATAGCAGTGCCACATGTGTCTCACAGCATTGGTGCCCTGTGAGAGGGGTGGTCAGGGCATGGCGTGGACATTCATCCCATAGAAAACTGCTGCTGATGCATCCCGTGTTTGTATCCATGCTGTTGGCAGCTGGGGCAGCCAGCACAGCACCGAGGGGACAAGTCCTCACTGCTGCACATAGGGTCCCAGTCAACGTGCCCAGACCAGCCAGATGGGTCTCCCTGGAGAAGAGCACAAGGAGTCTCAAGTACTTGCCATTATCCTGCCAGAGTCCCTGCATCACCCAGAGTACCCTGGGAACAGTCCAGGGCCAGAGGAAGGTGCAGACAGTGCCCAAGATGTGCCTGGGAGAAGTTAAGAAGGCCTTGTGTGGACAGGCTGCTGAGGGAACGGTGGGGATGATGGAGGTTGATTGCAAAGCTGGGAGGGTAAGGGAAGTGAGTGACCCTCTTGCAATGTTTCTTTCACAGGGGACTTCCAGATTGTCCCTGGGACCTTGGAGATTTCCAGCACCAGCATCACACTGAACTGGACCTGCAGGCTCCCTGATGCCTGCCAATATATGCGGGCCACATGCCGTCTGGCCTTGCCTGCCTCCCCTCCCTGTGAGGCTGAGGAGGTGCAGGGAGAGGAGATGCTGCAAGGCCAGGAGGGAACATTCACCTGTCCCCCTCTGCAGCCCTTCACTGTCTACAGTGTCACCATCTCCTTGCCCCCTAACACGGTCCTGTACACGAAGCTTCTCACAACAAAGGAAACAGGTACATGTCCTCTTATATGAAATGTAAAGGTGCCCTTCATCCAAGCATCAGTGACGTTCCTGGGATTTGGACCGCTCAGATCCTGTGGGGCTCTGGGGAAGGGGCTGTGCAGGGCCCTGGAGCACACCCTGTCCCCTCTTTGCTCTCCTCCTCCTCACCACACCAGTGCTGGTGCTGTGGCACATGCAGCCTTTGTGGGGAACAAACCCTGCTTAAGGGGTCCCTTTGCAGCTTGTCCCCTGGGCCAGGAGCTGCCAGCACCCTGCTCTGGGCTCAGACCCTCCTCACTGTCCCCATGTGTGACCCTGTCCTCCTGTGCTTCCAGTGCCGGACAAACCGGAGAATCTGTGGCTGGATCCCAACACGGGGTGTCTCAAATGGGAGCCATTGCCCCCCTGCAAAGGGAAGATCATCGGATACCAGGTACCAGGGGACCACAGACTCCCCATGGTCCTCTTCACCTTGCCAGGCTCCTCCCTTCCTGGAGCTCTGTGCAGGCAGCCTGGGGAGAGGTGTGAGCCCTCCATGGCCAGGGCACACCAGCTCTACACTGCTGGTGTTTCTGGTGGGGTCAGGTCCCCTCCTGTCCCCTGCCAGCAGTAGCAGCTCCTCTCCACAGAGCTGCCTTGTGCAGAAGGGGAGGTGGCTGCTGCTCCCCACCAGGTGCCTGTCCTTCTTCCAGCTAAACATCACGGCCGAGAGAGCACACGATGGCAGCTTCCTTGAGTTCAAGCAGGTGGTGGTGAACCAGTCTGTCACTCAGTACATGCCACCTCGTCAGGCACCTGGAAGTAAATACATGGTGGCAGTGCAGGGCCTCACGGCGGCTGGTGCTGGGGCTGCATCAATCCTGGAATTTCAGACCTACGTCTCAGGTAGTGGTGCACACACCCAACGCCATGGTTGGGGCTGTGGTTGGCACAGGGTACAGACTGGGACCCACTCCTGCCTATGTCTTAGTTGCAGGGCAGCCTCCGGGCCCATGGCCAGGGACGGTGGTCACAGTGGTGGTGGTAGTGGTGGTTCTGGTCGCCCTGTCTGCAGGGATCCTGTGGTTTGTGCTGTCCAGGTGAGTAGACAGGAAGCTTGGGGCTGTTGGTCTGCCTTAGGCCATGCTGTGCTTTGGGGTATCTGGGGATGGAGAGGGAGTTCTTCTCACTGCTCCCACCTTTCTCTGGGTGCCCAGGTCAGAGATGGCTGCAGCATTGTGTCTTAGTTGTAGGGCTGCTGGCTGTGGCTCATGGCCATCTTCTTTGATGGCTAGGTCAGGGTCCCCATCCCTTGTTGCTGTTACTGCCACCACTGCTGTTTCTCTGGGATGCTCGTGAGAGGCCCAGAGGAAGGGTGTGCAGAGCTCTTCATGACTCTGCTGCTGGGTTCAGCAGAGCCCTGGGCCACCTCAGCCTCTCTCACAACCCTCAGGACTGCCCTTTGCCTTTCCAGGAGAAGGAAGGCCTTGCCCAGCAAAGTTGAAGAGGACCACTACACAGGTAGGGTTGCCTCACATAGACAACTCTAGGGCTGGGGACGGAGCCGGGAGAGGAGCAGGTCTGTGCTTGGAGAGCCTGGCCATCAGGAAGAACATCTGCATGTCCTCTTGCCATCCTGTGGTGGCTGTAGGCAGCCCGGCTGGCCCTGGCTGACCTGCCAGAGCAGCGTGTCCCACACTACTCTCCCCAGATGAGAACCTCCTCCAGCTGCCTCTTCCAGCAGCTCTGGCTGGGGTCCATCCATGGTGCCAGTGAGGGCTGGGAGCTGCCCCTTGTGTTCGGTCCCTTACAAACAGACCTCTGCCCGGCCCTACTGCCCTTCTGGTGTCTGTCCCAGGGTGTCATGCAATCCACAGGGCTGCTGCCCTGCTCCTTCTCCAGTCACCCCTGGGCTCTCAGGCTGTTTCTGTCATCCCCCCCAGAGCTCCAGCCTTATGAGAACGTGGATAACTACTGTGTGGTCAAGGGCACTCTTCTGGCAGAGGAAGAAGCAGGTAGGACACAGAGAGCCCTATCTATTCCCACACCTGGCAGGGAGAGGCAGCCATGCTGGCATGAGCCCCCCACACCCTCCAGAACATGCAGCAGCCTCTGCCCTGGGTGCTGTTGGTCTCTGCAGGTAAAGGTGGCCAGGCTGGAGAGATGTTGCCTCAGACCCCGCCGGTCCTGGAGTCCTCAAGAGACAGTCAGAGTAGTGAGGGAGAGGAGAAGATGAGGCTGAAGGCCCCAGCTCAGTGCTGATGGCCCCTTCCCCAGGCTTGGTTTTCCTGGGATGGAAGCAGGATCTCATAAAGCTTGTGCTGGATTATTGCTCCCTCTCAAATTCTCTCCCTCATCAAGCTCCAGCATCTTCTGTCACCGAGTGGGATCAGCCCAAAGCCAGAGGTGACCTGCTTGTGCCAGCAAGGATATGTTCTGAGAGTCCTCCAGCGCTCTGGCAAAGTTGTATCACCCTCCTCCCGATGCCTGCAGGTGTCCTCTGAGACCAAAGCAGCTCGCTGGGTCCCACTCCCTCTTTCCCCACTCTGTAGCCCCAAATCCTTCTAGATCCTGGCCCCTGCTTGAGTTTGGCCCAACTGCGCTGCCCTTGCAGCTGTGCTGCTGTGTCCCAACAACCAATAAATTCTTCTGGTTTGCAGGAGCTGCCTGCCCTGCAACAGCTCCCACCTTCTTGTGGTTCCTCTCCATTTTGTGTGCAAAGGCTCTGTCCCTGTGGAGGAGCTTGGACCAGGTTTCTCCTGCTCCTGGAAGTCTCGAGGAAGCACATCTGAGAAGCCGTGTACTCCCAGTGCAATAGTTTGAGTTCCTACTTTCCCTCCTCCCCATCCTACTGCTAGCATCGTCTAGCTGGACCTCTGTGTTGGTCCGTGACCTGCTCTGTTGGTCTCAGTGCCCTTCTCCCCTGTTGTGAGGTGCATTTGTGCCTGTCCGCCTTGGGAAAACCCCATCCTTTGTCCTTTGGGATCTGCTCGATGCTGGCTGCTGCTGCCCTGGTGCAGCCTCCATTGTCCACTGCCTCTCTGGCTCTCTGGGATGCTGGTGCCTGGTGAAGCCTGGATGCTGCTGAGGGACAGCCCAAAGGCTCTCCTTTGTGAGGAACACAGTGTTAGAAGATGAAGCAATTGGCTACTGTTTTCTCCAGCCTTTTTTTTTTTCACCTTGGGATAACCTGCATGTGCCAGTAAACACATGCTTTGATAGTCCTTTATATGAGTTGTCTGACCATTATCATTATCATATGCAACTGGCTCCTGGGACCAGACATCTCTTTCCTATGGACTTTCATTGGTGTGACCTGCATGCCTGATGGAAGTGCTCTTAGTGGGTATGGCAGCCAGGGGATGAGGGAGCCTAACCCCATGTGGCTGCTGCTGCTGCTTGAGAAAGGGGAATGCACAGAGTTGGGATACAGGGAAATGGAGGGTTGGTTTGTGCTCCTGTGATATGCTGAGCAGCTCTGGCATGTGTTTGGATGGGGTGTGTAGTGGAGTGAACAGTGGTGCTCCCTTCTATTCGTCCTGGGCAGGAGTGTGCCCTGTGCATGTGTCAAAGGCAAAGCTGAGGGACAAGCATGGTCTTTACTCCTGTGTAGCCCCCGAGCCTGATATCCAGCTTTCTGTGATCTCAGACATCCCAGGAAGGTCCCTAGGAGGTTCTGGAGGAAGAGAAAATCAGGAGCTGCTGAGGAGAAAGGGTTTAGTAGCTCTGAGGGTTTCCATCAGGCACTCAGATAGCATTGGAGGGCAGAATGGTCTGCACCCTTGGGAACAGAAGAGTGTGTTGCCAGGCTTAGAAGGAGGAGGAGGAGGCAGCTGGGGATGGAGAAGCAGGGAAAGATGAGAGAGGCTGTGGGTTGAGTGTGTCTTTCAGAAGGGTCAAGGACTGTTTCAGGCCTTGAAGTACTCCTTGCCTATCCCCATTCCTATCACAGCTTCTTGACAGCTCTTCATGGGCTTCCTCAGAAGTCACCCATCTCCTGTGATCATTGAGAGGAAGTGCAGTGACTCATCAAGACTCTACAGCCCATACAGTGGCGTTGCAAAACACGTGGATATTGCCTCAAAAATAGGCAAAGGAACAGGAGCAGTGCTTCTTGAATGCGGTCTGGGAACTAGAAGGGTTTTGGGGGGAAACCCTGGGGTCTTGGTGACAGGGGTTCTTCTGTTGAGTACCAGAGCCTGGATGCCCCTGGGGAAAAAAGGCAGCAAAAGACAGCAGCACTGACAGTGATGGGAGGTTCCCTCCCCAGAGAGGAAGTCTCCTGTGATTCATGAAATTTCCTGTGGTTGCAAGTCTCGAAGTGAGTAACAGATGCTTGGGCTCAGGGGCAGCAAGGGGGGCTGAGATATCAGTCCTGCCTGAAGACTTCGTGGTAGCATGGCCCTACAGTTGCTGGCTCTGAGGTTTCTCCTGGTCCTTGTATCTCTGCTGGCGGCACGGGGCCAGGAAGAACCTGATCCCAAGGTCCACGGAGTACCCAGGGAAACAGGTAAGAATGGGTTCCTTCTTTCCCCTCAGGGCAAGATTTTGCTGCTCCTTCTCTTGCAAGTTTGATAGGCACCTTCACTGCCTGCAGCCCCGGGCTGGAGCCCAGCGGACCGCTCAGGCTGTTCAGCTGGGATGCCTGCTGTCTCTGGGAGACCCTGGGGGCAGGAACTATGGTGTGGGTGCACTGGGGGTGCTGTGGGAAGGGTGGGATTGGGCTGGATGGTCGGGAATGTGTCATGTCCTGCACAGAGCTGGTTTGCTGATCGTTCCCTGGAAGCTGCAGGCTTGGATCAGGCATGAAGTCATGCATCATCAATCAGGGGAAGGGTCTTCAGCAAGCAGGGCTGCCACTTTCTGTACCCACCCTGTGCCCACATGTGCCCAGGGGACACTGTGCTTGCTGAGAGCATAGCAAAAGGGAATTTGCTTTGACAGCTGCATGGTCCTGGGCGTGGGCAGCAGCTGGGTGCCTGGGCATGGGGTAGGTGGTGGCTGTGTGTCAGTGGGACATAACTGCTGGCCGTGGCACTCAGCTGGGCATCTCTTGCCTTCTGCTATCAGGGCTGTCTGAGAGCAAACCCTGCACATCAGTGGCTTGTTCAGCAGCATGTCTCTACTTTGTGGCTGTTCAGAAGATGGTCTGAACCTTGTGAGATCCCATCTCTGTCCCTTCAGGAGAAGGAAGATTGTGTTTTGAGCACTTTGAGGACTCCAAGAGCCCCTTGCAGAGGCTGGAACAGAGAAGTGCTCCTTCCCAGGTGCCAGCACCCTTAACTGTAGGAATCATTGCCACAAAGCCTCCCATCACAGCACTCAGCAAATTGATGGGACAGGGTGTGCCTGCTCAGCCCTAGAGATGGTCAATGTGGTGAGGAGGGGATTTGGAGGAGGGAGCAGGGCTTGTGGCAGGGGAAAGGGGCATGGATGTGCAGAGGATGTGAATGGAGAAGGCATGGCTCATCCCCATGTCCCACTGTATGGTGGCATGGGCCAGGAGGCAAGTAGCAGAGGAACCGACAGAGCCCACACAGGGACTCCAGAAGTGTAACAGGGGCACCTCTGATGCCTGTGGGAGGGATGAGTTGAGCCATAGCTGGAGACACATGCATCCCAGCAGGGCTGGTGCTGCCACAGCCCATCAAGGGCAGCCTGAGCTGCAGTGGGTGACATTTCTGAAGGAGAGGCTGGAGAGAGTCTTCTAGTGCAGGGGTTATTGTCCTGGGAAGGTTCCTGCTGTGGGCTGTGGAGGAGAAAAGATAGTGGCCCTAGACAAGAGGGTGGATGGGGAAGGTTCATGGATGAGTGATTCTTCACACTTCGGGCACATGAAGAAAAGCTCTCTCCCAACAAGACTTGCCTGCAGGTCACATCCTGGCAGATGGACATGCCACCTTCTCTCCCCCTTCAGGGGCTGGATGGATTGCTAGAGATTTCCCTCCCACCACCCCTCCATGTCCTACCTCATCACCTCCCACACCAACTAACACCCACTTTCACCTGTGCCAGGAATGTGCCAAAGGCCCCGGTGGGACCCAAGATTGCAGCTGACACCAGATCAGGAAAATTACAAGAAGAATGAAGAAGTGATGCTGAATTGCACAGATGGTTTTCAGCCAACCATCACCCACGTCAAATGTTCAAGCGAAGTCCAGTCCACCCATGATGGGAAACTTGTAAACAGGGAAGTTTGGCGTGGAAGAAACACCAGAGGTGACTGGACGCGCATTCAGTCCCGAGTGGAGTGCGCCGGTAAGGGAGGCATCAGGAGGTCTCCTGGCTGCCCAGCTCTGCCATTCTTGAGCAGGGGAAGGCTGTCTGTGCCATGCATGACCCAAGCTTTCAGGGTGCCCCATCTGGTCCCCTTGGGTGCTTTGTTAACTTCATTGGCAGGTCCATAAGGCATGAAATATCCCTGGCTTCTTAGATTGTGCCACAAGGCGCCAGGGTCAAATGCTGGTCCATCAGTCACTGTACAAGCTTTGTGCATCGTATGAGCCCCTCATGGGTCCCCCAGTTCCTTGAGCTCCTGCTCCTTCTGGCTTTTCGTGGGAGGCCAGAGGGAAGCAGCAAGGGGTAGTTTTCCCTCAACACCTTCCCGGGGCTACTCCATATAGTGTCCTAGAGCTCCATAGCAGCTATACAGCCAAGGAAAATGAACCTTTCTTCTGGGATCTATACAGAGCAGGAAAGGGTTGGGTCTTTCTAAGAGCTGCATCTGTTGGATCGTAGAGATGCTGGGGCCCAGAGATACTTTAGTTTTGACTCAGTGGGAAAAATTGCCTTGAGCAGTAGCAGTCTAGACATTTCACCCACATTCATCCCTGTCCAGCCTCTTCATGTTCCCCTGCCAGGGAGCTGGAGTCACCAGCTCCATCCTCTCGCTTTCCCTCCCACTCAGCTGGGTGGGGAGCAGGGCTGTGTGACCGCAGCGCCCGTGCAAGGCTGGCAGGGGAAGGGAAGGAAGTAACTCTCTTGCAATGTTTCCTTTACAGAAATCCTCCAGGTTGTCTCTGAGAGCTTGGAGATTTCCAGCACCAGCATCGCACTGAACTGGACCTGCAGGCTCCCTGATGCCTGCCAGCACATGCGGGCCACGTGCCGTCTGGTCTTGCCTTCCTCCCCTCCCTGTGAGGCTGAGGAGGCGCAGGGAGAGGAGATGCTGCAAGGCCAGGAGGGAACATTCACCTGTCCCCCTCTGCAGCCCTACACTTTCTACAATATCACCATCTTCCTGCCCCCCAGCACGATTCTTTTCTCATGGGTGGTCAACACAAAGGAAACAGGTACGTGCAGATGAGTACAGGAGAGAAGGGACAGTCCTGGGCTATGCCACAGGTAGGGGAGGTGGATAGATGCCCCTTTTTGCCCAGCAGTAAAGGCTGGTTACCTACTCCCTGTAGTGATGGTCCTGAAGCTGGGGCTACTCGGATCCTGGTCTCTGGGGAAGGGGCTGTGCAGGGCCCTGGAGCACACCCTGTCCCCTCTTTGCTTCCCCCCTCCTCACCACACCGGTGATGCTGCTGCTGTGGCACATGCAGCCTTTGTCTGGAACAAACCCTGCTTGAGGGATCCCTTGGCATCCTGTCCCCTGGGCCAGGAGCTGCCAGCACCCTGCTCTGGGCTCAGACCCTCCTCACTGTCCCCATGTGTGACCCTGTCCTCCTGTGCTTCCAGTGCCAGACAAACCGGAGAAGCTGTGGCTGGATCCCAACACGGGATCTCTCACATGGGAGCCGCTGCCCTCCTGCAAAGGAGAGATCATTGGATACCAGGTACCAGGGGGACCACGGACACCCCATGGTCCTCTTCACCTTGCCAGGCTCCTCCCTGCCTGGAGCTCTCTGCAGGCAGGTGAGGAGAATGGGGAAGGGAGAGCTGTGATGACCTGCAGTTCCCAGCCAGTCCAGGCGAATATCTGGCTGTGATGAGCACAAGTGTTTTCTCTCTTACCATCAACATTCTTTGTGCTACGGAGTTGGCCAGGGAGGTGGTGAGGGCTTCCTCCCCTCTGGGCTTCCGCCCCGGCTCCCCTCAGGCTGGGGTTTGGCAGACTTCGTGGTTTTTCGGTGTGCAGCACTGGGTGACGTGTCTGTTGGGGTGGCCTCCCAGGGCTTCCTGTGTCACTTGCATGCTTGTTTCTGGTTCCTGCCACAGGCAACCCTGTGGTTTGAGTTCTCCCCTGAAAACCCCTCTTCTTCGTGAAGAGTTGGACCATTCCTTTTATGTTTTTCTCAGTGTGTGGCTAGAAGTGCCTCCTCTGTCTGTGGGTTTGGGGCTCTTCCCGCAGTGCATCCGTGCTTTTTAGCACTGAGGAAGTGTGCTAGTGTCCTCTCTGAAGACAGGCCTCTACGTGGGGTGACAGGGACCCAGACATGCTGGGCTTTCATGCCCTTTTTAGCTCTTTCCTAGAGAAAACAGCAAACAGTGGCCCTGATGGTGTTGCTTGTGGATCTGTTTGAGCTGCTTTCCTGTTCCCAGATATGTCTGTTTGTGAAAAGAACACTTTTTCTGGTTTGCAGTTAGCTCTTCTTTTTTGCATATTACCAAGATGTGATTTCCATAAAGGCCCTGACTTCTTTGTTTTGGAGTCCATGCATGGGTGCAAGGCTCCAGCTTGTTTCTCTCTGGGAACCTTCCACACCTGGGGCAGTCAGAGGGAAGGGGGGCTTTGCTCTGTCTCGGGGTGCTGTGGGCAGTTCCCAGAGGACAGGGAGGAGCTGCTGTCCTCCAGCTCTGTCTCCTCTCCCCAGCTGAACATCACAACGAGGAGCGCACAGGATGGCAGCTTCCTGGAGATGGAGAAGCTGCAGCTGAGCAGCTCCATCACTGAGCACCGGCTGCCTCAGCACAGCCCCGACAGCAGCTACGTGGTGACGATTCAGGGACTCACGGCCGCCGGAGCCGGGGCTGCGTCGCTCTGGGAGTCTCAGACCAAGAGCTCAAGTAAGGCTGGCTGTGTCCCACCCCTTGGAGGTGGCCATGGCGTGTGCCCTGGATGAAGCAGCCCCTTGTCCCCAGCCCCATGGCCTCCTGGCCGGCGAGGACGAGCCTGGGTGGGCACAGAGGAGCTGTGCTCTGCAGCCCGCACTGCCCGGGGCTGCCCCTGCTCCCGGCACAGCCCCCGCCGGGCTGCCCGCTTGCTGCTCACCCCTCCTCCCCTCCGCAATCTCTCTGCATCTTCCCCTCCAGACACCCCGCACCCTCTCGACATCAGCTGCCGCGGCGTCCACGACATCTCCCCAGCCCACGGGACGGCCGTGCTCCCCCTACGCCCCATCGCCCGTCCCCCCACAGCAGCCAGGTGAGTGCAGCTCCCGGCAGCTCTGCTCTCCACAGCCCCAGGAAAGGTTTCCCCACCAGCAGCTCTTGCCCGCAGCCCCCTCTCTCCTGCTCTTCCCATCCCCGTCTCCCCCTCTCATTGTCCTGCCTTGCAGGGAGCACCAGCTCATCGTGGCTGTGGGCCACGACGACACAGCGCTGGAAGGCATCTGCCTGGGGGAACCACAGCCCTTCAACGCCAGCCAGGAGCCTGGCACCTACGTGGCCGCCGTGCTCAACCTCACCGGCCCCATGGACTTTGTGCTGGGCAATGGGACCCACGGGCAAGGCTACCACAACGCTGCCCTCCGGCCGGGATGGCACTACATGGCCATTCTCCGCCATGTCCACCGGTCACAACAGGTACCCGTCATGGGGGGCTCCTGCTGCCCAGAGACACTGCCAACCAAGGCCACCCCCGCTGGTGTCTGGGCCAGCTGCCAATGGCGAGTGGCAATGCTACATGGGCTCCCAGCCTCTGTGGTGAGAGCCTGAGTGCCTTGGTGGGGCAGTGTCTCTGTGTCCTCGGCCTCAGCTGGGGCATTTGGTGGCCATGGCAGGGAGGCCTTTGCCCACAGGTTGGGCAGCAGGGCAGGAGTAGCCTGAGCTCTCTCTCCCATCTCCTCTAACAGGCAGAGAAGGTCACCTGTGTCTGCTACAGCTTTTCTGTTGGTAAGTGGGCTCCTCGCTCCCTCAGCCCAAGGTTTTCCCCTAGACGTTCCCTTTTCCCAGCCTGGCCAGTTCCCATGGAGAGAAGCTGGCCAAGCGCAGGAGCTGTCGGGTCTCCAGGGGCAGAGGAAACCTTTTGTTTCTCACACATGGGGCAATCCTCCAACCCAGAAGAAACCTACACCAAGACACACATCTACACACTTGCACATACCCTTTGCCATCGTTGGTGCTGTTGCCAGCATGTGGCCCAGGCGGTGGCACTCACTCCTGGTTGTGTTAGATGCAGGGCAGCATCCAGCCCCGTGGCATGGGACTGTGATCGGCGTTGTTGTGCTTTTGGTACTCCTCCTCCTGTTTGCTGGGATCCTGTGGTTCGTGCTTTCCAGGTGAGTAGTGAGGAGACAGGTTCAGCAGGGCCATGGTCCACACCAGTCTCTTACTAAGGAATTCCCTTTGCCTTTCCAGGAAAAGGAAGTCTTTTCCCACTAAAGCTAAGGAGGATAATTAAAGAGGTAGGAAAATGCAATTCCCTGGACCACTATTACAGAAGGGGCTGTAGGGCTGGCTGGCACTGGGAGGAGAGCAGAGATCTCCCAGGAGAGCGTGACCCTCAGGAGAAACATCTGCTCATCCTCTTCACTGACACATCTCTCCATTTGCCTCAGCCCTGTGGTGTTGGGGATGGTCAGGATGGCTCTTCCCACTAAGCCCCATATGGCAGCACGTGGCTCCAAGCAGTGCTCCTAGCCTAGAGCAGGGGCAGGGGTGAGCAGAAATGGGCATCCCAAAGGGTGTCTCATGGTTCAGCCCTCTGAGGGACCCACAGCCCTGTCATCCTCCCCAAGGAAGAGATCTGCTGGGAGGGATCTCAGAAGGGTTAGGCTGACAGACTGATGCATTCACCTGGGCACCAGCAGGCCCCTCCAGGGACCTGTGGTTGAAGGGGTCAAGCTGTGCCAGGCACTGCCCTGTGCTCCAGCCTGTCTCAGACACTCATGTGTACAGGCAGTGGTGCTGGCGTGAGCTGCCCACACTGCCCAGGGCAGGCAGCAGCCTCTGCACTGGGTACCTTTACTCTCCACAGGTAAAGGTGGCCAGGCTGGAGATCAATAACTCCAACCCTTGTCCATGACCACAGAAGACATTCAGAGGGAGCAGAGAAGATGGGGAGGATGACCCCAGATCACTGCTGATGGTTCTCTTGTGACTGTCAGCAGCTCTGGGGTCCCACACAAATCAGCACAGAGCTTTTTATTTCGTCACCGCCATCACCTCCCAGCTTTCACTTACTGCTTGCTTAAGGCTTTTGAGTGTGACTTTGTGTAGTTATTTGGGGATTTATTTTTTTGGCTTTGCTTTAATTTTTACTTTCCTGGAAGCAGAAACTGTACAGCAGGTTTCCCGGTGCCTGTCAAACATGGGCTCAGACTGAGGGAAGGTTCGTGCTCCTTCCATGTCCTGGGTTCCCATCCCTTCTCCCTGGTTTGTCTGCTGATATTCAGCCAAACTCTGGGCTCTGCTGGAGCTTGGCCTGGCTGGGCTGACTTTGTGACTCTGCCTGTTCTGGCTGGACAACCAATAAAGGCTTGTGGTTTGGAGCAGGTGGCTGCCTGTCCCTCTACAGCTCCTTCCTGGTCCTCTCAGTGCCCTTGTGGGGTCACATCATCCTGCAGGGAGCTAACTGCACCTTGTTGAGGGGAGGCCATGAGCAGGGCTGCTCTTACTCTGTGTCCCCAGGTGGTGCTGGGGACCACCTTTACGACCCCCAGGGCTGTGCTGGGCAGTTCTCATGTGAGTTTCGGTAGGGTGCCTGGTGGGAATGAGTGAAGGAAAATGTCCCTCAACACACTTCTTGGGCAGGAGTGTGTTCTACGCCCATGGTATGACCAGAGGTGAGGGACCTGTGAGTTCTCAGCTCCTTTTCAGTCCCTGTGTGAGGTCAAACCTGGAAGAAAACAGAAGAGGACAACACCACCATGGCCACAGCACAGAGTCTTTATTGATGAAACACAGAACAGAGCCATGGGGCCAGTCCTGGCTCTGATACCCCTTGCCCTTAAGCAGCAAAGACAGAACTAGTCTCCATGGTGCAGCAGCCTTCTGGAACAACACATCTGAGGTGAGCTGCTACAAGCATGGACTTCCATGGTGGAGTCAGACAGGCTGGTGAGGGAGCCTCTCTGGGGCTGGCAGGGCTGTGGCACCTGCATCAGCATCAGGTACATGGAACTCCAAGAAGGGATTGTGTGGGGTGGGAAGGACCAGGATAGCACTATGGGACTGTGGATTGTCCCTCTTTTGGCTTTTGTTGGCCTTGGGCTCCATGCTTCTCCCAAAGTAGGACAGATAGCCTGTGCTTCTGAGCCTCGCAGATCTTACAGTGATGCTCCCCTGGCAAAACACAGTTTGGGTATTGGTGGAGCTACCCCACTTTCCCTGAGGCTGCCTGAAGGTACAAGGGAGTCTGGATGGGACATCTGGTTCTCTTTATCCCCAGCACAATCAAGTCCTGGTGCCTCTGTTCTGATCTGTATACTCAGGCTGTAATTCCAGGTAAATTCCTGTGCAAACTCTGGGCAAAAGGTCATATCCCCTCTTCAAAGCCTGACCACAATTTGGAGATGGTCCAGCCTGTGCACTCCAGCCGCAGAGAACACTTGGGCTGGCTTTTCATGGGAGTTAAGCATCTTGGAGCTGTGCACACCCCTCTTGACTGTTTTGGTTTCCACTGTGCCTGATGGAGGGCTGTCAAGAGAGTCAAAGTCCTGGACAGAGATGGGCTGTGGCCATGCCTCTACTTGAAATTCCCGTAGGTTTCAAATGAATTCAAGTAACTGAGGGCTAGTTCATAGCAGAGCCCATACTGCTCCTGTGGACAGAAAGGTGTATGTGAGAACCTGGTTACACCAACACCTGCAGTGGAAGGCCAGCCTTGGTTGACAACAGTTTCCTGAGCAAGCCAGGTGCAGGTACTGCCCACTTTCCTCCTCCTGGTTGGAGCCCACTTTCCACTACTGAGGAATTACAGGCATGTGCTTCAGTAGCTAAGAGCTGGAGCCCAAACCTGGAGCCATCTGGTCTTGGGAGGAGAGCCAGCATCCATGGCAGGATGTGGCTGCAACTCACTCCCATCCAGGGTGCTCACCCTATGATGGCCTCTAGCATCCAGACTGGGTGGTGAGGTGGGTGTAGGACAAGCACCTGAGCATTCACCAGTGCACCCCGCAGACGCACTGGGCAGGCCAGGTGGACCAGATAGGGGCAACTCAGCCCACAGGATGCTTCTGCATCATGTACTCCTGAGTGAACGGGCATGTTCATAGGGTTTTCAGAGGTCTCATCTGCCCCTTCTGGCCCAAGGGCAGCTGCTGGGACAGTCCAGGCTGTGGTTTTTGCTCTGGTGTTGCCATCCTGGCTGAGTTTGAAGTCGGCACCTACCACATCTTTAATCAGCTGTCTCCGCCGCCTCTTCAGCGTCCTCACAGCCTGGGCTACATCCACCAGCCCCTCACTTTGGATCTGCTCACAAAGGAAACTTGCAGCACAGAAGATTCCGCTCCGGCTGGCGCCATCGCTGTGGAAGAGAACAAGGGGAAAGTGGGCTATCTTAGGATCACTTGGCAGTGCTGAGCCTCAGAGGTGTCCCACTGGTCGTGCAGGCTCTCAGGATGGTCTTGTCCATAGACCCTGCATGCAGCCAGCCTCCCCAGGGAAGCCTTCCTCCCTGAACATAGCTGAATTCATGTCCGTAAGTCCACCCAAGATGGAGCTGTGACCCTAGTTCACTGATGCAGCCTGAGCTGAATGAGCTCTGTCCCACGGCTGCTCCTCTGACAGACATCACTCACCAGCACGTGACGAGGATATGTCCATTTTGGCTTTGGCGATGGTGTGTCTCCACCTTCCCTAGCAGGCTGATGATGGTGGCAGGGTGCGGGGGAAGACGTTGCTGAATGGGCCAGTTTTTCAGTTGCCAGAACCGGACTTCCAGTGCAGACTTCTTGGGCTAGTGGAGAAGAAAGAGAGTGGGCTGGACAGAGAAGAAAGCCATTGGCTACATGGAGGGAAGGGAGGGACAGCGTATGTCAGTCCTGGCTCAGTCATGCACACTGGATCAAGGGAGCAGCTTCATGGTGGGATGGCCCACTGCCAGACTTTGCTCTTCTCCACTGAATGCTCTGAGATTGGTGGAGCACAAAACAAGAGCTGAGCACCAGGTGCAGCTCAGATTTATGCCAGCCCAGTACCCAGCTCCCTGTGATAGCTATCCTCCACGAACCACCACTGAGATGCACGAACTCTATCCACATCTGTTGTCCTCCACCTTAGAAATGTATCTCTACATTGTGTCTCTGTCTCCAGCTTCACCCTCTTGTGACTAACCTCTCTCCCATGGCAAAAGGCCCTGCTCTGGCCAGTGCCCTTCCAGGACCTCATCAGATCCCTCTGACAGTTGTGTCCTCTGCCATCCCTAGCTGTGACTTTGACCCCAGATCAAAGCCTGCTCATACTGGAGCCCAGTGGATCCTCCCAGTTTTGCAAAGGCTGATCTTAAAGGACTTCTCCCTCACTGTGCAAAGAGCCCACCTGCTGCATGTTGATGAGGGCAAGTGTCCAGGCTGTGAAGTCATCTCCGGGCTCCTCTGAGATCAAATGGACATGGAAACGGCCATAGGCAGCTTCACCCTGGGTGGGCCAGAACTCCACGTATGTCTGAAGGGGAGACAAGCGTGATCACACACGTTCCCCACCTGCGTGTGGCAGAGCTCAGCACCTCGCTTGGGTGTGATGGCACCAGCCCATAAGCCACAGCGCTCATGTGGGTACTCTGTCTGCCATTTGCTGGGCACCAACTCACAGTGCTGCAACCAGAGAAATAACACTCCCGCAAAAGAGGACACCTGGGAAGGGGTAAGCAAAACCTGAGGGTTGCTCCCTTGCTGTGAGAGTGGGGACACCCCACCGCTGTAGTGCCATGGTGCTGGGACTGTCACAGAATCAAAGAATCACAGAATCTTCTAGGTTGGAAGGGACCTTAAAGATCATCTTGTCCAACCGTCAACCTAACTGACAAAAATAGACACCCACACAACAAACAAGGAGCATCATCACTAACCCATACCTCCCAGCACTACATCTACCCGTCTTTTGAACACCTCCAGGGATGGTGCCTCAACCACCTCCCTGGACAGCCCATTCCAATGTCTGATAACCCTTTCAGTGAAAAATTTTTTCCTAATATCCAGCCTGAACCTACCCTGGTGCAACTTGAGGCCATTTCCTCTTGTCCTGTCGCCTGTGACTTGAGAAAAGAGACCGATCCCCATCTCTCTACACCCTCCTTTCAGGCAGTTGTAGAGAGCAATAAGGTCTCCCCTCAGCCTCCTCTTCTCCAGGCTGAATAGCCCCAGCTCCCTCAGCCTCTCCTCATAAGACTTATTCTCCAGACCCCTCCCCATCTTTGTCGCCCTTCTCTGGACCCGCTCCAGCACCTCAATGCCTTTTTTGTGGTAGGGGGCCCAAAACTGGACACAGTACTCAAGGTGAGGCCTCACCAGTGCCGAGTACAGGGGGACAATCCCCTCTCGGGCCCTACTCGCCACGCTGTTCCTGATACAGGCCAGGATGCTGTTGGCTTTCTTGGCCACCTGGGCCACCTGTCCTCAGTTGTGTCCCACGTGGAGCCCACAAGCTTGCAGCGGGCTCCCGTGGCAAGCTGGGCTCTCGGGAGAAGAGCTGTGTGTGGGCAAAGGCAGAAAGAACCATGCAGGGAGCCAGGAGAGGGGAGAGTTGCCTGTGGGCTGCTGACCTTGTCCAGCTCCTCCAGCCGGTTCAGCACAACCACCGACGTGCAGGTGTAATCCCAGACCAGAGCCCAGAAGTCCACCAGTGTGCTGAGGAAAGGCAGCTGGGTGATGACGAACCTGTCATCCTCAGTGTAAGTCTGCAAAACACACCGACCGGGACGAGGTGACACAATCCACCCCCAGGAGAGCCCCTCCGCCAGCGGGAATGGCCCCCTGCCTCCCCGCGGCCAGGGCTCTGCAGGCCCGAGGGGACACCCCCAGCCCTGCTTGCACCCTGCTGCTCCCCCTGAGCTCATCACACCCGGTCTCTGCTCCCAGCAGGCAGAAGCCAGCAGCCCTGCTGTGCAGGCAGGGCTTAGGCTGATCACGGGGGCCACCTCCTGGCAGCAGGGACCCAACAGCCAGGAAGTTGTCAAAGCAAAGAAGCCCCAGGGCTGGGGCACCTCAAACCAGGGTGCAGTGATGCCCCAGGGGTGTCTCTGCTGCTCCCAGCAGCTCCCCACCCCACACCGGGGCTCTTACGTTGGCAAACACGGCGTTGATGTAGCCTGGCGAGCCCTCTGCATTCAGTGAGGACATCAGGATGGGGCGGTAGGAATCGGCTGCAAGGTGCAGAGAGAGAAGTGATGAGCCATCCTCTCCCCGCACAGAAGCACGGGGCTTTCCCTGCAAGCTGGGTTGGGGTCAGCGTGGTTCCCCGCTGCAAGGGCTGGGGAGGCTCTAATGAACAGGCACCACCAGCTCCATGGCCATGCGGCTCAGGGCTGCCTGACACAGGGTGTCCAAAACCCCACCACCCTCCTTATTGCTCCCCATGGGGAGCAATATCCCCATATGGGATCCTCCACTAGGAGAGATTAGACACGGAGACGTGTTTATCCCAGGTGTGCTCTGTGAACACATGCCTGCAGGAAGCCCAGAAGGAAGCAAGGATGGGGGTCTTGCTTCCATGGAGGGACCAGCCTAATCTGTATTTTTTGCCAACCAGAAAATGACAGTTGGACCCTGGGCAGAACCTGCCAGTGGCTTAGTGCTGGGGAGGGGAGGAGCAGAGCATCATCATCCCCATGCACTGCTTCCAGGCGGTGGATCGCAGAGCAAGGGGCTGCCCAGCCCTGCCCCTGGTACCTGGCAGAATCCCTGGCTTGCGGTTCTTGGGCTGGTTGCTGGGCTTCTCCGCCTCTCTGCATGGCAAGAGCTGGAACAACTCAGAAAACTTCTGCAGGTTCTGTAGGGATGATTCAGCCAAGGAAGTCCTGCCTGTCAGCTCCTCCCCTTCTTCAGCCACCCCAGAGAAATGCTCCCCCATCTCCATCCCACAGCTGGGAAGAGGGGACCAGTAGTGGAGAGGCACCACAGACCAGCCCCCCACAACATCAGACCCAGCACAACCCAGAACCAGACTGGTAGTACCTTGAACTCCTTCTCCAGGATATTGTTGTGCCTTGAGGTCTCAGCTTCTCGAAGACAGCGGACATGGCTGGCAATGTTCTCCACTGGGATCCCAGTGTTGCCGCAGAGCAAGCCTTCCAGCAGCACCTCATACAAGAAGATGTACTGCTCCTGTGTGAGGACATGGGTCAGCTGCACAGCATGGAGCAGCTCCGTGAGGACCCCTGGGACTCCAGGCCATGAGCTCATTGGCATCAACCTGTGCCAGGAATGAGCCAGGTTCATCCTTCGCCTTCCTGCTGTGGGACCCTGAGGCCAAACAACTCTCAGTGCAGGCAGCTCTGCTCTGAGAAACAGCCAGCAACTGCAACAACCCAGACAAGACCATCTTCCTGTGGTTTAATGTTCCCTCTCAGACCAGACTCCTGCTCTGGGGAAGGAAACCCAGAAAATGAGTGAACTAGTTGGTCCTCCTACAAGAAGCTGGATGGTCCTGCCCAACCTAGTTTCCTCTACAGGGTCCCAGTGCTGAGCACACCATGAGGATATAGTCCCTTGGCAAGGACACTGCTGCTCAGCAGATTCCCTGAGGGCACACGTCCTGAGAGGACATGAAGGACATGTGGATTCTCATTCATGCTCCTATGACAGAATCATAGAATGGTTCGGGTTGGAAGGGACCTTAAAGATCATCAAGTTCCAAACCCCCCTGCCGTGGACAAGGACACCTCTCACTAGACCAGGTTGCTCAAAGCCCCATCCAGCCTGGCCTTGAACCCCTCCAGGGATGTGACATCGACAGCTTCTATGGGCAACCTGTTCCAGTGCCTCACCACCCTCAGAGTAAAGAATTTCTTCCTAATATCTAGTCTACATCTCCCCTCTTTCAGTTTAAAACCATTACCTTCCTATTGCTACGTTCCCTCATCAAGAGTCCCTCGCCATCTCTCCCATAGGCCCCCTTAAGGTACTGGAAGGCTGCTAAAAGGTCTCCCTGGAGCCTTCTTTTCTCCAGCTGAATGACCCCAACTCTCTCAGCCTGTCAAAGACAACCTTGCCTACAAGACATCCGTTCTATACAAGGATGATTGGCGTGTATGAATGCTGCTGGCACCTCAGAGGGTCTGGGTTTGGACTCAGCATTGGAAATAAGATCCTACAGTCTCCACCACCCAGCAGCTCCTCTCCCTGTGGCTAGACCATGAGCGTAGCCAGTGTGGCTTTGCACACCACATCCCTGGTAAGGGTGGGAAGCAGATCTGCAGCCCAACAGCATGCTGGGAGCAGGTAACTCTCCTCACCTTGGTCTGCACCATGCTGACCCGCTGCTCCCGTAGCCTCTGGACGCAGTGAAACACATCCACCTTCCCCTCAGCCTTCCCCATCTTTAGGAGGAAGTCCAGGGCGATGAAGGTACCTGTCCGCCCGATCCCTGCGCTGAGGACACAGAAAATTGGGGGGTCAGTGGTGCCCTGGACACCCTTGCCCCATCACCCAAACTCTCCCAGCCCAGTACCTGCAGTGCACCAGCACAGGTCCAGCGGGTGCTTCCAACCCCCTCTTGTTCACCACCTCCACTAACCACAGGAGCTGGGCAGGGTTTCTGGGCACCCCGTGGTCTGGCCACAGCAGGTAGTGAAACTGCTCCACCACTCTTGGGAGAGCACAGCCTGCCTACAAAGAGATGGACATGGCTGAGAGCAGGAACCAAGCTAGAAAGATGCGTGAAGTAATTGTAATTGCATGCCAACAAGTAGGGAGCAGCAGATAAAACCAGCCATCATAACTGCTCCACTGTAGCTCATCAGACAGCAAAGGGCAAATTCACCCAGCTCACTGCCACACGATTCACTTTGTCCTCTGCTTACCCATGCTGTGAACGCTGAATTCACAAATTACTGACAGGAAAAGCCGCTTATACCCCAGAGAAAAAAAAAATAAATTACAGCATAGAGTGTGTCTATAGTCATCGAAAAGCCCTGGTTCCCCAAATAAGATATTTCCCAAGGCTGATACTGCACTGAAGTGAGTGTAATCACTTTTGTTACCATCATGTATTTGTCCGAAAAATCCCATTCACTTGTCCTGTACTAATGAACTGTTATGTCCCTCCATCAGGTGCTCTCAGAGCTTGACCTTTCAGCTAGATTTTGCTCTGGGCACAACAAGAAAAGACAAGAACATGCATAACTATATTTTCTTTATATTGTATCTGTTTCCCCCTCCGTGCAGCTCCTTCAATTCCTGCTCATTGTCTGAGGTACAACCAGAAGAAGTACTCATCTTGAGAAATGTCATTGTGTAAGTTATCTTAAACCATCTGTTCAGGTTTAGGAACTGTAAGTGGCCGTGGAGCTTCAATGTAGACCTTTTTCAGATTGGCCCAGGTGACAGGCAGGCACCTGTCCCCATCATCCTGGATGTACGGACATGCCATTTTATACTCTTTAACTGCTTTTATACCCTTTGTGAGCACCTTATTGAAGCCCTCAAGGGTGCACGATCTGCCCATGTGCATCATCAGTCCAGACTCAGCTGGGGTGACCCCTGGAGCTGACCAATTGCCTTTGCCTGGCACAGAAACCTGGGCACGATGCCCTGGCATGGCATCCAGTGACAGCAATGCTGAACTGCTACTGCTGGAGACCAGACAGGGTTCCTCACATGGTTTCTTGGACAATAGCTCCCACCAGCTGCTGAAACCCAAAAGCATCCTTCATCCCCTTCTCAGCTACAATCCAGGTTTACCTTACGCAGGCAGAAGATGCGCGTGACAAGGCCCGTGGTGGTCCTGGTGTTGTTGAGTGTCACGGTGAAGTCCCCATAGACATGCTCTTGTTCTGGCCAATATTGTTCACATTTGGTCTGTCAAATACAAGACCACCAAGCATGAGCAAACTCATGAGGGGTGTGTTGCAAGCCATCAGTAGTGCAGAGCTGCTCTCTGCCCTCATTGACAGCTGCACTGAGAGCAAAGCAAAGCAGAAAAGGCAAGGAAGCCTGGGTTCTGGGGATGCCCAAGCTGGTTTCTCTACCTTGTTTTGTTCCACTAAGCCCGTCAGCATGACAATGACTGAGATCTTCTCCTGCCAGACCATCTGCCAGAAATCCATGACTGTCCCAGGCAAGGGTCCTTGAGGAGGAAGAGGAGAGCCCTGTACAGGTGTCCAAGCTGTGGGGCTATAACTGCTCACAGGTACAGCTCAGACATTCCCAGGCTACGAGCAGCCCTGGGCTTCCCTCTGCCAGGGGACTAACACTGCACAGCCTTGGCAGAGTAACACCTGGCCGGGGGTACTGGGCACCTTGACTTCAACACCCATGTCAGAAACTGGGACAAGGAAGAGGGAGGGCAGGTGAGCCCAGCATAAGTTAGGGATTCACTGCTGCTTTTGGGGCTTCCTCATCCAGACCCTCAAGATGACCCCGAGCTGCTTCCACATTTAGGATCCTATTTCCCGAAGAACATTTCTGCAGCTCTATGAGGAGCCTAGGACCTCATCACCACAAGCTGCACGGAGCAGACTAACCCATTCCAGCTTTGCACTGTTGGAAAGAGCCTGTCTCCGACTGCACGGAGCACAGACATGTCAGGCATTCGCAGGTTTGTCCCTGTCACACCAGCCACCAAAGGCAACAAAGCAGGATTGTGGGTGAAAGGACCATCTCCACAGCCCGGGCAGTGCAGGGTCCAGCTCCAGCTGGCTGCTGCCAAACGTCCACTGAGGCCTTCCATGTCCTGCTGCAGCCATAACCTCCATCCAAGGCAGAGGCCCAGGATGTACAGGGCTTGGACTGAGCCATTAACAGCTCCTAGGCTGCTATCTCAGTTCCCCACTCCCCTCAGTGCTCAGGGCAGCAACCAGCATCTCCTGAGCATGAGGGCTGGGAGCACCTACCTTGAGCTGCAATGAAGAAGCGTGGACTCCGGTAGCTCTGTGGGGGAGAGGTTTAAACAGCTCCAATCACACAGGTTAAACACTTAATGGGAAATTAAATAAAGGACTCATCGCCACAGGCACAAGAGACCAGAGCCTTCTGCACAGTGTGTCCCACAACACCACTCCTGGTCAGCTCAGAGAGTGGGTACCCAGGGCCTGCACCTCGGCTCCTGTGCCCTCACACAGGTCCCTTTTTAGTAGTGGTGAGAACTGCACATAAACCCTTAGCGCTCCCAGCAGCTCAGAGGATACAAGGAAAGTGATATCCCAAGATCTACCAGGACCTGAAGGCAACAAGTGCCAGACCTTGGCGCCACCCATGTGAGCAGGATTGTCCTCACCCAGGGCAGCTAGGCACCTCTCCTACCCTGCCCAGGCACGTCACTCCTGTATCCTTCACTACCTACATCCACGTAGCTGGCATTGATGTATCCGTTCCCTGTGTCAGTGGGCTGCAACACCACACGGCAGTGATCGTCTGAAAGAGAAGGGAGGTGGGAGTTGGTGCGCTGTCTCTTTGAGGCAGCAGTGAAAGGAGGAGGATGTAATTTAGGAAAGTCCAGGACTGTCCGCTCCCTCCTCAGCAGCACTTCAGGCCTCAGGACATGTTCAGAGGTAAACAACAGCTAACGAGACAAAAGGTGATATGCAGGAGGCGCAGCAGGAGACACAACACGTTTTTTAGGGAAGGCTGTTAACGCAATGGCATTACATGGCATATGCAATGCAATGGCATAACATGTGGGGCCTGAAGGAGCTTTAAGTTTTGATAGACATTGGGCCACTCTCTTTGCTTTCCCACTGAAATAATAGCTACCTCTGGGTGGAATACAGCAGCATTCAGCAATGACTAACAGCAGGAACAGGAACACAATGATGAATAATTAAGCTTGCAGGGAGATTTGAGGAGCAGAACCAGGGTTCTCCAACTGGACATAAAGAATTGGGGCCAACGTGAGGATTTTGGAAAATTCTTCCAGGTTTCAGTGGCCACAAAGGATGAGACGAAGGGCTCAGCACTGCTGAAGGGGCACCTAGTCCAGCCCAGCATCCTGTACCACCCAACCACCTCCAGGTGCCTGTGCCAAACCCTGGAGAGCTGTGCTTACAAGGGATGATGCTGGTGTAGCGGTTCTTGCTCTGATTGCACAGCTCCTTCCCGGCATTGCAGGGATGCAGCAAAGTGGAGGACAGTTGCTGCAGAGGAAGAAGACAAGCCCGTTCTGCATTGATGCATGTTCTGGGGCTGGCCAAGGCCAACTGCACCCCTTGGGCATCACACAACCAAGGGGCGAGGGCTGGGTTGGACAGGGCAGCCAGGTGGGAAAGGAAAGCTAGACCAAACCTGATACTCTCTCAGACGCCCAGCATCATGCCTGTCGACTGATTCATCCTCTGCCTGCTCTGCCTCTATTTCTGCCCTCTTAAACCTCTTCAGAGCCTCCAGCAGTTCCTCCACTGGGATCTGTGTGTTCATCTTGCACACACCTAGGGAGACCATGAGGCCAGGAGTTTAGCACACACCTGATGGCTGGCCCTGGAGCTCTGCAGCTGGGACTGAGCTGACATTATGGTGATCATGACCCCACCAACCCCTGGATTGTCCCTCCCCATGCAGATCCCTTTCTCCTGGGAGGTGATGCCAGCCAGCCCATGCCAGCCAGCTCTGGTCCCTTGTCCCTGTAAGGACCTTACAGGGCCTGTAAGCACTCTGCCTGTGCTTTTAGCAGCCAGCCTGTACAGACAGGGCATGCAAAGCTTTTGCTCATACCGCACCTCCTCGACATCTTCGCAGGGGGACAGTGCTGTTGTCCTCTGAGGATTTTGAATGGTTGCGGTTTCGCCTGCAAAACAACAAGTCAGGCCCACAGAATAGCAAAGGACAGAGACAGAGGAGAGGCTGCTGCTCATGTAACAGCCCTGCCTCCCACTTTGCTTTATCTCAGGGTCCACTTGGACACCTGCTGGCAGTGCAAGGTGCTGACAGAGAGCAAGAGAGACAAGGCACATACAGACCTGAAGAGCACGAAGAAGAGCAAAATCCCCAATGTCAGGAGTGCCATGACCAGTGCTACTGCCATAACCACGGGCATCCTGCCCAGCAGAGATCCCGGCTCCTGCCCTGTAACCAGCACAGACTAGACTCAGGCTCCTGCACAGCCTGAACCGGGAGTCAGGAGATGCCACAGGGGCATGGAGTAAAAAGCACCTTGTCTCAACTCCCCCCTGCCCACCCCGAGACTTTGCATTAGAGGACAGCTAAGATGGTGCAGAGAGAGTAGGTGCTTGCTTGGTGTGATACCCTCCAGTGTGATCCCTGTCTCCCTGACTGGCCCAAGTGTGGCCAGAGCCTGGTGAGGTGTTTGCGATTTTGGGATTGCACATGCAAGAGGGAAGCACCAGGATTGAGGTGCAGTATACAATCATCGCAAGGGTGATGCACCATGTCCAGATGCCATCTCTGCCACACCTGCACATGTGGCCCGAGGTTGCCCAGAGCCCATCCACCATAGACAGCCTCAAGATCCAGAGAACTTCCAGGAAGATGGGAGCAGGATAATGAGATTGCTCAGCTCCTGTGCTTGGACAGCTCCTCTCCATGGGAACTGGCCAGGCTGGGAAAAGGGAATGTCTAGGAGAAACCCTTGGGCGCAGGGAGCAAGGAGACCACTTACCAACAGAAAAGCTGTAGCAGACACAGGTGACCTTCTCTGCCTGTTGGAGGAGATGGAAGGGAGAGCTCAGGCCACTCCTGTCCCACTGTCCACCCTGTGGGCAAAGGCGTCCCTACCATGGCCACCAAATGCCCCAGCTGTGGCCGAGGACACAGAGACACTGTGATGGAGCTGCTCAGCTGCAGCTTCTCCATCTCCAGGAAGCTGCCATCCTGTGCACTCCTTGTTGTGATGTTCAGCTGGGGAGAGGAGACAGAGCTGGAGGACAGCAGCTCCCCCCGTCCTCTGGGAACTGCCCATAGCACCCTGAGACAGAGCAAAGCCCCCCTTCCCTCTGAATGCCCCAGGTATGGAAGGTTCCCAGAGAGGAACCAGCTGGAGCCTTGCACCCACGCATGGACTTCAAAGCAGAGAAAAAGAGGAGAGGAGGAATTTGGAGCCAACACTCAAGATGTCAGAGGGGTTGCCCCCTGTGAGCAAAGGGCCAGTTATCTGTGAAGGGCTGGGGGCAGGAGGGAGACTCTTCCTTTTAAGAAGTGTAATGAAACTGCGGCCAGGTCACTGGAATGGTCCTGCAACACTGCGGGCGCTGTGTGACATCCCCCACAAGAGGAGCCCTGAACTGCTCTTTGCTCACACAAGTCATCAAGACTTTCCCTTCCCCATTCTCCTCACCTGCCTGCAGAGAGCTCCAGGCAGGGAGGAGCCTGGCAAGGTGAGGAGGACCATGGGGTGTCCGTGGTCCCGCTGGTACCTGGTATCCAATGATCTCTCCTTTGCAGGAGGGCAGCGGCTCCCATGTGAGAGATCCCGTGTTGGGATCCAGCCACAGCTTCTCCGGTTTGTCTGGCACTGGAAGCACAGGAGGACAGGGTCACACATGGGGACAGTGAGGAGGGTCTGAGCCCAGAGCAGGGTGCTGGCAGCTCCTGGCCCAGGGGACAAGCTGCAAAGGGATCCCTCAAGCAGGGTTTTTCCCCACAAAGGCTGCATGTGCCACAGCAGCAGCAGCACTGGTGTGGTGAGGAGGAGGAGAGCAAAGAGGGGACAGGGTGTGCTCCAGGGCCCTGCACAGCCCCTTCCCCAGAGCCACACAGGATCTGAGCAGTCCCAATCCCAGGAACGTCACTGATAGGGTTCCCTCAGTCCCCTCCACTCCAAGTCCTGGGGCCGCATAAGCTAGAGCTCCAGGCACTCATGGCTCCATGCAGTGCTCAATGCTTGCACTGGGATGAAGGGCTTAATTTTTGGCCTGGGGCCTGATAGACTCACTGGTCTTGCCCGGCAATGAATGTTCCCTCCTGGCCTTGCAGCATCTCCTCTCCCTGTACCTCCTCAGCCTCACAGGGAGGGGAGGAAGGCAAGGCCAGATGGCACGTGGCCCGCATGTGCTGGCAGGCATCAGGGAGCCTGCAGGTCCAGTTCAGTGTGATGCTGGTGCTGGAAATCTCAGAGACAACCTGGAGGATCTCTGTAAAGAAAACATTGCAAGAGAGTTACTTCCTTCCCTTCCCCTGCCAGCCTTGCACGGGCGCTGCGGTCACACAGCCCTGCTCCCCACCCAGCTGAGTGGGAGGGAAAGCGAGAGGATGGAACTGGTGACTCCAGCTCCCTGGCAGGGTATCAGGAGGTGTGGGGGATAATGGTATGTTTGGAAGCTGGACACAGCCTTTTGGGGAACAAGGGGAAGTGCAGGACAGCGTTTCCCCATCTGGGCTACGTGACAGATCAAAAGGACCAACAAAGGGGTCGTCCTGCCCTTATACTGTCTGAATTACGTGGTTGAGTCTTATTTTGGTGCCACAGTAGAGCACAACAGGACACATTTCCTTCTGCCTTTGCAGGAGATGCTTTCAGGTCATCACACTTCATGGCACTAGGGCCCAAGGGAAAACCATGAACTTTCTATGCTGACTCTCACCCAGGCACATTCTCAGCATCCCACACCAGCAAAGTAACATCCTACTTCTGATGTCTTCCTTACCAATGCACTCCACCTTGGACCTAATGTGGACCCAGTCACCTCTGCTATCCTTTCACAACCACGAGTCTCTGTATACAGGTGGCCTGGGACAGCCCACATCCCCATCACCTGAGGGAGAGCATTGCTCTTCTCCTAGCAGCATCTCCCACAGCCTCCAGCCCCAACCCCAGGCACTTGGGGTTCCCTCAGTCCCCTCCACTCCAAGTCCTGGGGCCGCATAAGCTAGAGCTCCAGGCACTCATGGCTCCATGCAGTGCTCAATGCTTGCACTGGGATGAAGGGCTTAATTTTTGGCCTGGGGCCTGATAGACTCACTGGTCTTGCCCGGCAATGTGTGACAACATGAGCTGGCACAGGCTACAAGGGCACAAGGAAGCTTGGGTCACACATGGAGATGCCCCTTTGGGCCCTGCTCCAGGATCCAGAGGAGAAGCATCCCCGTCCCCTCCCACCCACGTCCCCACACTCCCCGTGATCCCAGCTGCCAGCAGGCAACCAACCCTGAGCCCTCTCGTTGTGGCCCAGCCTGAAGGCTCACGGGGCACATGGTGAGTCTCATTCCTGACATTCAGCACATCAGACTGGGCTTCTAAATCCAGCACAAGCTCGCCCTGGCCTCCTTCACGGAGGACCACAACACCCTGAGGCCTCCCGAGAAGGCAACAGAGCCCAAGCCCAAAATCTGGCTGCTGCGGTGACAGCATGCAGCAGGGACCAGCAGGGGAGACCGGCACATGGGGACAAGGCTGGGCCTTTGCCCTGCCTGCACAGGCTGAGAGGGCACAGGGGACAGAGACCTGTGATCCCTCAGAACATGGCATGATGATTTCAGCCACATTGCCACACATGCCAGTCTGACCTGTCAAACTTTCCATGAGCCAGCAATGTGCCCTTGTTGCCAAGATGGCCAATGGGATCCTGGGCTGCATAGGGAAGAGTGCGGCCAGCAGGTCGACAGAGGTCATTCTCCCCCTCTACTCTGCACTGCTAAGGCCATACCTGGAATACTGTGTCCAGTTCTGGGCTCCCCAGTTCAAGAGAGACGGGGAACTACCGGAGAGAGTCCAGCGTAGGGCAACTAAGATGATTAAGGGATTGGAGCACCTCCCTTATGAGGAAAGGCTCAAAGAGCTGGGGCTCTTTAGCCTGGAGAAGAGAAGACTGAGGGGAGACCTTCTCTATGTTTACAAGTATCTAAAGGGTGGGTTGAAGGATGATGCAGCCGGACTCTTGTCAGTGGTTTCCAGCGATAGGAGAAGGGGCAATGGGAACAAGCTGGAACATAGGAAGTTCCATTCAAATATGAGGAAAAACTTCTTTATGGTGAGAGTGACAGAGCCCTGGCACAGGCTGCCCAGGGAGGTTGTGGAATCTCCTTCTCTGGAGATTTTCAAGACCTGCCTTGATGCAGTCCTGAGTAATGTCCTCTAGGCAATCCTGCTTTAACAGGGGAGTTGGACTAGATGATCTCTAGAGGTCCCTTCCAACTCTGACAATTCCCTGATTCCATGATTCTGTGACCTCCAGCACTGTAGCCCACCACCCCTTGGCACATGCTCTTGCCAGAAGCTCTCAGTGAGCCCCATGTCACCCAGGCACCTACACCAGGAACCTCCCAATCATTTAGTGGTTTCCAGCGATAGGAGAAGGGGCAATGGGAACAAGCTGGAACATAGGAAGTTCCATTCAAATATGAGGAAAAACTTCTTTATGGTGAGAGTGACAGAGCCCTGGCACAGGCTGCCCAGGGAGGTTGTGGAATCTCCTTCTCTGGAGATTTTCAAGACCTGCCTTGATGCAGTCCTGAGTAATGTCCTCTAGGCAATCCTGCTTTAACAGGGGAGTTGGACTAGATGATCTCTAGAGGTCCCTTCCAACTCTGACAATTCCCTGATTCCATGATTCTGTGACCTCCAGCACTGTAGCCCACCACCCCTTGGCACATGCTCTTGCCAGAAGCTCTCAGTGAGCCCCATGTCACCCAGGCACCTACACCAGGAACAGCATGCAGCAGGGACCAGCAGGGGAGACCGGCACATGGGGACAAGGCTGGGCCTTTGCCCTGCCTGCACAGGCTGAGAGGGCACAGGGGACAGAGACCTGTGATCCCTCAGAACATGGCATGATGATTTCAGCCACATTGCCACACATGCCAGTCTGACCTGTCAAACTTTCCATGAGCCAGCAATGTGCCCTTGTTGCCAAGATGGCCAATGGGATCCTGGGCTGCATAGGGAAGAGTGCGGCCAGCAGGTCGACAGAGGTCATTCTCCCCCTCTACTCTGCACTGCTAAGGCCATACCTGGAATACTGTGTCCAGTTCTGGGCTCCCCAGTTCAAGAGAGACGGGGAACTACCGGAGAGAGTCCAGCGTAGGGCAACTAAGATGATTAAGGGATTGGAGCACCTCCCTTATGAGGAAAGGCTCAAAGAGCTGGGGCTCTTTAGCCTGGAGAAGAGAAGACTGAGGGGAGACCTTCTCTATGTTTACAAGTATCTAAAGGGTGGGTTGAAGGATGATGCAGCCGGACTCTTGTCAGTGGTTTCCAGCGATAGGAGAAGGGGCAATGGGAACAAGCTGGAACATAGGAAGTTCCATTCAAATATGAGGAAAAACTTCTTTATGGTGAGAGTGACAGAGCCCTGGCACAGGCTGCCCAGGGAGGTTGTGGAATCTCCTTCTCTGGAGATTTTCAAGACCTGCCTTGATGCAGTCCTGAGTAATGTCCTCTAGGCAATCCTGCTTTAACAGGGGAGTTGGACTAGATGATCTCTAGAGGTCCCTTCCAACTCTGACAATTCCCTGATTCCATGATTCTGTGACCTCCAGCACTGTAGCCCACCACCCCTTGGCACATGCTCTTGCCAGAAGCTCTCAGTGAGCCCCATGTCACCCAGGCACCTACACCAGGAACCTCCCAATCATTTATGAATTGCAGACTGGAGGTCTGCATCCTGTGAGCTCTGCCCTGGCCAGGCGCCGGCAGCTCTGGCCACTGCCCCCACCTTGATCCCAAAACCCCTTCCTGTGGGACCCTCAGAGACTAATGCTGGCACTAGCCCAGGCCCCACAGAAGGTCCCCTGGAGCCCCTGTGCAGCCGTGGCCCACCTTCCCCTGCTCAGGAAGGGCAGAACTGGGCAGGCAGGAGACCTCCTGATGCCTCCCTTACCAATGCACTCAACGTTGACTTGAATGTGGATCCAGTCACCTCTGCTGTCCTTCCCACGCCAGTCTTCTCTGTATACTGATTTCCCACCTCTGGTGCTTTGGACTTCGCTTGAACATTTGACATGGCTGAAAGATGGCTGGAAATTCTGAGGGCAGCTCAGCACCACTTCTTCGTTTTTCTTGTAATTCTTCCGGTCAGGTGCCAGCTGGAGTCTGGGGTCCCAGCTGGGCCTTTTGCACGTTTCTGGCAGAGGCAAAAGTGAGTGTTAGCACAGCCCGAAGCAGGGGCTTTCCCACCTTGTCTCTCCCTGCCCACCACCCCTGACCACTGGGCTACCTCCACACGGCCATCCCCACCCTCAACACAGCTCTGTGCCTGCCCAGGACAGCCCAGGTCCCCATCACCCAATGGAGGACATTGCTCTTCCCCCAGCTGCATCTCCCCCAGCCTCCAGCCTCAATGCCAAGCGCTGACCCAACCCCAGGCACTCAGAGCTCCCTTCAGTTCCCTCCACTCCAAGTCCTGGGGCTGCATAAGATGTCCCCAAGGTCCCTCACTTGCATGGGCAGCAAGGGGCACATTGAAACCAGGCCGCCCTGGACAAAGAGTTCCCCAACGCGTTGCTAATAAATACCTCCTGCTTATGGACTTGAAAACTTAGTCTCTGAGCAGTTTCTATCTCGCCTTTTGGGGCAAATTCGGCATCAACATGTAGATTTGTGCACTTCCAAGTGGCACTTGGAGGTGCAGCAAAGACCATAGCACCCATGTGGGCACCTCATTGCTGGTCTCAGATCCTGCACCAGGCCCCGACACCCATCAGCAGGGCCCCACGCCTGCCCTGCTCAGGAAACACTCCAGGAGCTGCCATCTTGCCCAGCTGGCTCCAAATTGCCTCTTGTCTCCTGCCTGGACTGTCCTCTTCAACACTTTGCACAGGCAAGACAGCCTCAAGGAGGGACTGTGGCGTGCCTGCTGCTCAGCTGGACAACGTCACAAGTGGCTATCAAGGGTGAAGGTAGAGAGGGGACATGGGAGAGCTGCTGCTGCTTCACTTACCAATACACTCTACGGCTCTCTCAATGTATGTCCAGGCACCTGTGCTGTTTGTGCCCCACCAGGCATCTCCATAGACTGCTTCTCCAGAACTGATTCCCAGAAATTCCCTTGCACATTTGACCTTGGTGTAGGACGGCTCGAGATCTCCAGAGCAGTTCAGCGTCAGTTCTTCGTTCTCTTCATAACTGTTTTTGCTTGGTACAAACTGGAGTCTTTCATCCCACTGGGGTTTTGAGCATCTCCCTGTCAGAGTAAAAAGTGTGAGATTCCTTCTCAGGGACAGGGGATGCTCAGGCATCGGAGGACAGATCAAAGAGCTCTTTGGCAGTTCTTCATTGAGGAAACTCTGCTCTGTGGAAAAGTGGAGCCTGTGTCTCACTGGGACACCGGCAGAGGGGAGAAAGACATCAGCAATCTGGGAAGGGGGCAACTGTGGGTCTGCTACTCCAAAGACATCGCCCCAATAAGGCAGTGGCATGCTTTGCTTGTTTGTTTAGAGCTTTCCTATGCAACCAGCAACAGGCGATGGACCGACTGGAGCATCCAAGTCAGGACCAGGAGAGAGACCATGGTGCAAGTGTGGCCACCTCCCTGGGCAAGAAAATCGACAAAGTCTTTTTTAAACTACCCAGGAACCAGCTCAGCCAAACAGGGAACTGAGCTGCAGCACAAGAGGCAGTAAATAGGAGATCAAGAGAAGCACTGCCTCTGTGTGCTGAGAGGGTGCTCGGAAAGCCCAAGCTCAGCCAGAGCTGACTCTGGTAAGGGATGTCAGGGAACGCTACTGGGCGTGGAAAAGGGGAGCTCTTCCCCATCCTAGACTTTTCCAGGGTATCTGTGGGTCACAAAACTGCTGAAAAGAGGAGTTTTTCTATCCCAACAGGATAGGGATACAGGGAGAGGCTGGGCGAATATGGCTTTACTTTGAGGATGGCAGAGAACTGGAATAGGCTTCTCAGGGAGGTGGTGGAGTCTCCTCTGTCCATTCAAAACCTGCCTGGACATGTTCCTGTGCAACCTGCTCTAGGTGGACCTGCTGCTGCTTCTTCACTGACCAGTACACTCTACGGCTCTCTCAATGTGTATCCAGGCACCTGTGCTGCTCTTGCCCTCCCAGCCATCTCCATATGCTGCTTCTCCAGAACTTTCGTTTATTCCCAGAGATTTCCTTGCACATCTGACATTGGAGAAGGATGGCTGGAAACCATAGGGGCACACCAGCACCACTTCCTCATTCTTCTTGTAATTCTTCTGGTCCGGTTTCAGCTGGAGCCTTGAGTCCCACAGGGGTCTTTGGCATGTTTCTGGCTGTGCTGAAAATGGATGTTAGTTGGGGTGGAAAGTTTCAAGGACGTAGGGCAGGTATAGGTTGTGCAATACCACCAATCCCCAGCAATCCCTCCGGCTGCTGAAGGGAGAGGGGAGGTGGCACGTCCACGTCCCAGTACGTTACCCCTCAGCAAAACATGCTGGGAAGGGACTTTCCTTCTGGCCTGCTCAGAAAAGACTGCAGGACCTGCCAGCTTGCCCAGCTGGCACTACCTTGTCTCTTATCTCCTGCCCGGCCTGTCTTCTTCAACACTTTGCACAGGCAACACAGCCTCAAGGAGGGACTGTGGCATGCCTGCTGCTCAGCTGGGCCACGTCACAAGTGGCTATTGAAGGGACATGGGAGAGCTGCTGCTGCTTCACTTACCAACACACACTACGGCTCCCTCAATGTATATCCAGGCACCTGTGCTGTTCCTGCCCCACCAGGCATCTCCATAGGCTGCTTTTCCAGAACTTTCATCTATTCGCAGAAATTGCCTTGCACATTTGACCTCGGGGAAGGATGGCTGGAGGTCTCCAGTGCACTTCAGTGTCGTTTCTTCATTCAGTTTGTAAAAAGTTTTGTTAGGTTCAAACTGGACTCCTCCCTCCCACTGTGGTTTTGGGCACCTCCCTGTCAGGGTAAAAAGTGTGAGATTCCTTCTTAGGGACAGGAGATGCTCAGGCAGGAGGGGGGTGAGGCTTTGCTGTGACTGACTGTGGTGTCAGCATTCAACACTGCACAAAACCCAAGGGTCCCCAAGTGAAGGAAAGGAGTGTGTGCCTGGGCAAGGTGGTAGTATAGGACATTGGGAGAGAAGTGAAATGAGGGGCAGGATCTGGCCTCCTCTGACTTCCCCATGTCCTGCAACTCAGGAACAGACAAGGAGATGGAGGGACGGTGCCAAAAATTCTGTCCCACACTGGAGGCTTCTTTCCCTCCTCATCTTGGAGACTACTCCCAATTGAGGCCCATCCCTGAGCTGTGGACAAGGTGTCTCATGGACATAGCAGGATGCCAAAGGTCCCTTCTTGGTGAGAAGCACATGTAGCAGGGGAGACTTAGTGCTCCTGCATTTACCTGTGGGGCAGGTCAGGCTCACTACCACCCGCTGCCATGCTCCCTCGATGTCCTTCACCTCCCAAGCATTCTTCCAACCTGGAGACATTTCTTTTGCACATCTGATCACAGCAAGGGGAAGGAGACTATTGGCAGAACAGGTCAGTGTCACCTCTTCATTAAGCCTGTAATTCTTCTTCTTTGGGTTAAAGTGGACCTTGTTCCACTGGGGCTTCTGGCATCCTTCTGCACAGAGGAGAAGAAGTGGGTTTAAGCAGGAGTGGAAGGGACCTGCTGTGGGGTCTATTGCCCTGATTTTGACACTGCCCAGCTCCTTTGGTTACCATATTCAATGCCAAATAGAGTTAACAAGAGCAGCAGGCCACCCACCACCCCAAGAAAAATCCCATCCAGGATCCATTTGGGTAAGGCTGACCAGGGACTGCATTCCTCCCAGTCTTCAAACAGAGGTCCTTCCTTTGCCACCACTTCAGCCGTATGCCCAGGCACTGTCTGAAGGCACTGGACTTGGAGTAGCCCCCAGGACTGTGACCTTTGAACCCCTCCCCAGGAGCACAGACCCTTGGCAGCTGCTGTGACAAGACGCTGAGATAAAAGATGCCCTGGTACCGCCAGGACCGGGGAAAAGCCAAGGCACCCAGGTTCCCCATGTCCTGGACTGTCATCCAGGTGAGGATGAGGCATGACCATGTCACAGAGGGTCTGTTGCCAGCTGGGGTGAGGGTGATGAGGGGCTATGCTTACACTTTCAGGTGGCAGCCTTGTTCCACAAGGTCTAAGATCTGCTGGAAAAGCATCCCAGCCAGGAGGTCCAGCAGCCTGATGGATGCTACTCTCTCCTGCAGTGTCTCCCCCAGAGAGGGAGAGAGGGTTGGCAGAGGGGCTGTAGGAGTGCACCAGCCCCCGTAAGTCTGCGCTGGCTCCACTCACCTGCATTCTCATCATCCTGATGGGCACTACCTGCTCACACCCTTATGCATGCTTATTTGCAGCAAAAAGCCCACTCAAGTTGCCAATTTGCTTTTGCTCTGCAGGTTACACTTGTTATTTTCTCCTTTCCATCCCTTGCCCAAAATACCTGCTGGGTCCTAGGACTGGATACCTCCTGTGCTGTATCCCTCCCATCCTCACCCAGGATGGGCAACACCCCCACATATGGGTTGGCAGAAAGGACTCAACAGGGGCTGCAGGTACCTATTTAACCAGCTGCATGTTCAGTTGCAGTTTGCAGTATGTAGATTGGGCAATTGGTGGAAGTAAATCTCCATATTCATTTTCTGTTGGCTTCTAGGCAGGAGTGCTGCTGTCTCTCTGCATGGCACTAATTTGGGCCTCTACCCTCTGACCAGATACCAATCTTCTTGTAGTAAGTAGTGTGCCTCTCTGTGTGCTCTCCTCATTCAACAAATTCATCTGTAAGTACTTGAACATTATCCGAAGTTACCAGGGTGCTTCCAGGCTGGCACAGTGAGTTTTTGCTGCCCCCAGCACACTCGAATGGCATTAGGGCTCACCATGAAACCACGACTGCCCTGCATTCATTGTGCAGCAGGCCAACACACTACAGCAACTGCATCATCTCAACCAGAATAAAGCCCCTGCCAAATAACTTGAATAAAATCCCACCAGACTGGCAAATGGACCAGCAACTCCTTCAGGCAGGTGAGAGCTACTTGTGAAGGCACTTCCAATATTTCATTTTGCTATTCAGGGCCCAAAATCGTGCCTGCACAACGTTTAATCATCGATGGGGATCTCTCCAGCTCATGGTCACAGCAACAACGTGAACAATTGTTGCTTGAAAAGAGGTTTGTGGGGCCTGAACCTAAAGCAAGAAGCAGTTTGAGGGAAGGAAACCCCTCCAGTGGAGACAGACCCAGGAGCTGGGGGGGGGGGGG